>NC_083345.1:120312500-120653537 GCF_019175385.1 Lycium barbarum | reverse complement strand
TGCATTGACACTGGGCGCTGGGCACGCGTTGGGGCACGGCCAGCGCAGGGGCGCGCGCGAGGGACATAGATGGGGTGACATAGGCAGAAGCAACCTTGTCACTTGGGGCATCCGAGACCACGGGGCCGTCTATGGCGCTAGGCGCTGAGAGGCTTGCCATGGCGCCATGGGGCGCGCCCAAGGGGTCATGGGGTATGGCTGGAAAGCCGCCCATGACATTACACATTGTGACAGAGAGCTTAGCATAAAATGTCCATACAAAAAGTAGTACTAGGATGTTGCGATTGCTTCGATTGAAGCAGATAACTGAAAGGAAGGAAATGGCAAAGAAGAACAGAGAAATTTAAGAGTAAGAATAAGTCAGAGGAAATGATGAAATATTTGAAGTTTAGGTCACAAGTTCGAGTCATATGCCAAGCCCTAAGCATGTTATTTAAAGGTGTGGTTAGTCCTAAGGTCTGATTCTGAATAAATTTCTCGGTATAAGAAAAGAAGTGATATTGCTATAAGGATACTACCAAAATAAACTACTCCATATAAGTAGGACTCAACTGTAAATCCTGAAACTTCTGCTAACTTGAAAACAAGGGAAATTAAGGTAGAACTAATCTTGTTCACAGAAGGCAATCATGCTTTGTATGATGGCCTTTCTTATGCTACACTAGCACAACTAAGTAAGTTTCCAAATAAGTGTCCACTAATCAAAATTCAAATTACTCATTATAGAGCTTTAAAAACCTCTTGCTAACAATTCTCACTGAACCACAAATATAGATTTTAAAGAGGCTTTTACACATTTTATTTATAAGATTATTTTTCACATAGCCCAGGAGACGATATATATAGGGCAATTTGCAGGATTGCCCTTCATTTTAATGAGCTGTAATTAGTGGGGCATATAGTAGTATCACTAGGATTTTTTAAATTGATGTCCATTATTTTAGAGCGCTAGTTGATGCTTTGTTTGTATTTAAATTCATGAATACAGTAATCTCTAGACCGTGATTTAAAATTTGTGAAAAAGTTATAAATGTTTTCTCTAGTTTTTTAGTGGATGTTATACTGTTATCTACATTTTATATATAGTGAATTAGCTTTGATTCTTCTTAATCGCAAAGTGTAGATTTCGGTCTAATATTTCGAAAGAGCTTTTTATCAAGGCGTATATTGGCAGTATCATAATTTCTAATCGAAAGAAAAATGGAAATGAGAAGAAAGAAAAAATGATTTTTTTTTTGTATTTGCCACTTCATTGGTGTGTTTCAAAGTAATCCCTTTGAATCTATTTTCTTGACAAATATTATATGCATTATTTCTGTTTTTGATTTATTTTTAACACAATTTTAAAAGGAAGTACTAAATTTAGCCAATAAGCTGGAAATATTTTTCAGCAAATACTATTTTGATTTTCTGTAACAAACCAGAATTCTCAATATATATATATATATATATATATATATATATATACTCCACTGATAGCCAAATTACAATTATAATACTCAAAATACTGAATAACAATGGAAAATACTGAAATCAAGTAACTAAGGATAGAGATAAGAATGGGGATAAGAAGTTAGACTTTAAGGAAGGGGATGAGAGGAACATACAGTTTCTTCATTATACGCATCGCCCTATTTTCCTCTCACAAACTGCTATTTATCAACCCGGATCCCAGACATACCACTTAATCAGATGTTGGGCTGCTTTGTCAATACTTATAAGATAAAGTGAACCAAAATGGTAATTTCTAATTGTTAATTCTCAGTCGTTTTAGCCTCGAGTGCTGGTACTTTGGCTCAATGATAAAGGTAGTGAAGTCTGGGATGTGGATAGGCGCATGTCACGTGTTTGAAACATAAAAATGTCTTTAACTACCAACCACCAACATAAAAGACCCCCTTGGCTTGATCACGTGTTTACTTTTTTATATTATTGAACTCCCTTACTAAAAATCTTGACTCGGACAATGTCCTTAACTATCAACCACCTCCTCTACCACTAGTTATCACCACCAACGACTTCTATCACCAATCATCTTCATTGCCATTATCCACCACTCCATTGCAACTCATGTTGGTGCGGCTAGTCATTGTTTTAAATATTTTTCAATAACACCTATTTGATTTTATATTATGTCAGCTTTTATAGGATGACAAATATTTATTGAAACAAAGGAGTGAAAGAAACAACGATGAAGAGCATATGTTTTCCTGTCATGATCTGAAATTTGAGGCAACAATATTTTATCTGAAGTAAATGAATTTTAAATATTGAGTACAAGTTAAATGGCAATGCCCAAATAAAGCATGCCATGAAATTTGTATGGAAAATTTCATAAATAGCTACAGTATAGAATGTAATTACCAAATATATAGTTATAGTTGTGTATTTACAAAATGTAGCTACAGTTGTTATATCAGGCAGAATAGCCGTATCAGATGGGTATTAATTCAACTGTATCAGCTGAAAATCGCGCAAAAAAGTTGTGTCAGTGCTGATTTGTCAATAGCTATGTTTCGTAAATTTTTAACACCAAAGCTACATTTGTCAATACAGTCTAAATATTTGCCATATCACCTAATTTTCTCAAATTTTACCATCTTGGACCAGCATATATATTGAAACAACTAAAGTGGGCCTGTGTCAATTGGGCCACTATTTGTATCTGCAGTCTTATTATGCAGGCTGACATCACGTGCCACTTTAGTAATTGAATTCGCAAAAAATTTCAATTCAGGGAAAATAATATATCAAGGTATTTTAAAAAAATTTGAGAAAATAATAATCAAATAAAAATTGTTTGACATCCCAAATAATAACACCTTCACATAATTTGAAACGAAGAAAGTACTATGTTTCTATCAAAAATTTGGTCCAGGCTAATGACGGAGCTAGGAATTTTGTCAGGGGTGTTTGAATTCATATAATTTATGTATTAAGTGTGTTCAATATGTAATATATGTATGTAATATATAATAATTGACATGTCTACACGGTATATTTTTTTGGCGAAGGGTGTTCGACCTTGCCGGGCTGTGGCTCCACCACTGGTCCAGGCTTAGGACGGACCTATTGCAACTAGTATAGGAAAATAACACTCTATGTATAGTTGGAGAAATTATTTACTCGAAATGGCCCTTTTATACACTTTTATACAAGATTTATACATTATTTGTAGTGACTGTATAATGTTGTATATGTGTTTATAAACACTATTTCGAAAAGAAAAAAAAAGCTGGCTATCTGGACGTTAATTAAAAATATGGCTATGTAAATGTACTATTTTGTGCTGGATTGTATATTATTGAAATTATTATGGAGCCGCTTGGCCATGAGAATTTTCACTTTTTTTGTATTTTTTTTCACTTTATTTTGAAATCAACGTTTGGCAATGAAAATTTTAAATATAACTTAAAGTTGTATTTGAAACTTGGGAATTAGCTAAACCTTGTTTTCACTTTATTCATTTTCACTACATTCAAATAACTAAATATTCTTTGCAAAAACTATAAGTAAATATAACTCTTTCTTCAATTCCAACTTTAAAATTCTAAAAAAAAAGAAATAAAAAATATTTGATTTTCTTAGCCAAACGCCTACTATATATATCTTCACAGCTAAATTGGGCGTGTGTCAATTGGGCCACTATTTGTATCTGCTGCACCCAGTTTTATTACGTGGGCCAACATCGGATGCCATTGAATTGGCAGATTGGGGGAAAGCAACAATATTTATAAATTTGGGGAAAGGCGCGTTTAGGGTTAGGACTAAAAGGATGGCAGAGGTTGCTCGTCAGGGGAAGCGAAAATTGGAAGAGGAAATTAGTGTGAAGAATAATGTGGAAACAGAAGAGTATGATTCTGATGATGATATGTATGCTGGTAACCAAAGGATGACCCGAGAAATGCGGGACGAGTATAATAGACAGATCGATGAGAGCGAGGTACGTTATTCCTATCCCAGGGTACCAAGGTAGGGGTAAGATCTGCGTACCTCTTGTGGACCACACTGGTTATGTTGTTGCGTTTTTGATTTGTCGTGTCTTGTTGGTTTATGCAATTATTAGGGTTCATGTGGTAGCTGGTTAGAGTTATGTAGATAGTAGTAATACATGATGTAGTTATGCATGTATGCCGGTATTAGTTATGCATATATTTGTAATATGGGTATTACTTGTTCATGTATAAGTTATTTTATCTTCTGTCCTGCATAAAATAGTAAATAGATTTCTTCATAATTTATATATGTATTAGTTATACGGAAAAGAGAACATTTATATCGATGAGAGCGAGGTAGCTACCTACGTTATTCGTATGGTGCTTTTTGCACCTTTTTTTTTAATTTGATTTGTCTTTCTTGTTGGTTTAGGCAATTAAGGGCTGTTTGGTTTTGGTTAGAGTTTATGCATGAATTAGTTATGCATGTATGCTGGTATTAGTATGTTGCAGGATGGATTTTGAGCTAAAATCTACAACTAAAGTAGTTAAGCTAAGCTATACTACATATAGATAATTGATAAAGTTCTAAAAGGGTTACATAGCAGAATATAAGGGAGAAGCCCTAGCTAGCTTATGGGGTCTATAATAACTATTACAAGGGAAAATGGGGTAATTGTGTAAATAAAGAAACCAAACTTAAGGGGTTCAGGTACAACCAATGAAACTTGTGTACTTCTTCTGTAAATCAACTATCCACAGGTGTGAACTACACTAACTGCACTTGGTATAACCATTGCAAGCACCAGCCAGTCTTTCTTATTCTATAGGTCCGAAAGTCATTCTGCTTCATTGTAATACAAGTATTAGTTGTTCATGTGTTAGTTATTCATGTATTAGCTATTCATGTATAAGTTATTCTATCTTCTAGCCTGCATAAAATAATACATAGGTTTCTACATGATTTATACTTGTATTAGTTATGCGGAAGAGAGAAACATGAATTAAACATTGTATTAGCAATGCTATTTTTTACGTGGAAAGACAAAAAACCCACCAAACGTTGTATAACTTATGGTATTGATGAGAGCAAGGTAGCTACCTACATTATTAGTATGATGCTTTTTATAGTTTTTGATTTATCTGTCTTGTTGGTTTATGCAATTAGGGTTTTGATATCACTTTGGATTTGGAATGGGGTGTGAGTATTGGAGCTCCAATTATTCCACACCGGGGGGGTGAAGAGCACGACCCAAGGTTTAATGAGATTTCCTGCTTAGCTATTGATGCTTACAATTTGCAGAATGTAAGTGCACTGACTTGTTCTTTTTTGGTTAGGGATAATAGCAGTTTTGGTCATTCAGTTATTGGTAAATTCTAGTTTTGGTCCTTGTGATATATGATTCGACACATTTAACTTTCAATTATTAAAATGTGTGTTTTTGGTCCATTTGAGGAAGGAAATGTGTTATATTTGAACTATTTAGAAGTATACTGCCCTGAAATATGGTACATTACCATTTTCCAGAAAGAAAAAAAAACATAATGCCCTGAAATATGGAGGAACAATACAAGTTTACATAGCACATGGATAATTAAACACAGAAGGGTTAATAATCCTGAAAATATGTGAATATTCATAAGCAAACGGATCAAAAGTGCATGTTTCAAGTAATTGGAGGTTAAATGAGCTTAGTCAAATCTTACAAGGACAGAAAGTAGAATCTACATATAATTGAGGGACCAAAAGCGCTATTAATCCTTTTGGTTATTAGAGAAAAAAAAGTTATCTGCCCTTGTAATTTGGGTTTCTTCTCTTTATTAGAATAAAAGATTCGAATTTGTCGAAAATGTGACTGTTAACACATCACTTGCTGCTGGATATTGGTGTTACAACACCTTTCGAGCCAGGGATTCTGATGCTCCCAACGCTGTAAAGACATTTCAAGCATTGGGGTACTGGGGAATTAGTGGAAAGAGAATTCTTTCATTTTGCAGGCTTAAGAAAACATCCAGTGATGAAGGTAAACTTATTAATTTTCACAACTCCCCTTGTTACTTATATTGCTTATACATGCCTATGCTTAGTAGGAACTTCCAATATTTGTGCCCTCTTGGGATTTCCTTGTCTCTTGTGGGGTTTTTCTTGCATTGGCATGTTTTTTTGGGGGGGAGGGATCTATGGTTTTTCTAGCATACAAGTCATGGATTTATGCCTATGCATGATACACAAAAATACAACTGGCCCAACCTGAGGTCCGCGGTATCACTATCCATTTCACTCCGTTGGACCCTTTATATTCCATATGCCAACATTTATTGCTAATGTTTTAAAAATTATGTTGCTGCTATTATGTGTCCATTTCACCAAAAAGCTTTAAGCTCAAAATGCTGATCTGTAGTTATTTAGCAACAAGGATTTTGGCTAATTCACTATTAAGAGCATCCCTACCTTTGTGGTTGAGTAAGGTTTATGATGAACAAGGAGAGAACCTCGTATTCAAGTTGTTTAGAAAGCAGAATGTGTCGGACAAAATGTAGCTTTTCAGAAAGAGCATCGAGTTATCTAAATCATTAGAAAAAGTTCATGTTTAGTGAAAAGTGTAAAAAGAAGTGGAGAAGTTCCTAATGTCACTTTGTGAGCCCTTGTTTCCTTTCTTTTCAAATTGTTCAAATGAGAGTCAACGGGGACAATATCCTTCCTAATTAGGTTACTTTGGCAAACACTTTAGTAGGCGGGGTTTTTGTTTCACGTCAAATAATGTTATACCTAAAACATTCAACACCCTTGCCGTTGCAACTTGTCTTTCTTGAGAGCAATTTTTGCATTTTCTGGTTCTAGGTGTTTGCTTTCTGCAGGTTAGAACTGCCAAATTGTTTTATATACATACAAATTATGAGAAATTGATGTTTTAAATTTGTTTTGGGTCAGCCCTGTTTTGCTTTTTTTTTTTTTTCAAGTGGCTAGAATCATTAACATTTTATTTTTGGCAGGTGATGAGTGCCCTCCCGATTCCAATGTTGACGTGAAAGCTACACAGTGAGCTTGTCATCTCTTTAAGCTCGTCAGTCTTAGAGCCCGTTTGGATTGACTTATAAGTTGCTTATAAATTGCTTATAAGCTGTTTTCAGTTTTTTTGAGTGTTTGACTGACTAGCTTAAAGTCATTTTGTGCTTAAAATAAGCTTAAAAAAATAATTGGGCCCATTTGACTTAGATTATCTAAAGCAGCTTATAAGCGGAAAACAACTTATAAACCAAAAAAATAATTTAGACTACCAACTTATTTTTTTTAGCTTATAAGCTGTTTGCAACTTATAGGCATAAGCCCATCCAAACAAGCTCTTAATCTTGTAGTAGTAATTATTGAAAATGTAGCGTCACTTGTTCTACTATTAAGACCTGAAAAGAAGTGTAGTGATGTGTCTTCTACTCTCCTAGTTGTTTTATTAAGAATGTAGAATTATTTGTGTTATTACTAAGACAAGGAAAAAGGTGTTTTGATGTTATGATTATGCTTGATGATGAAGCTTTTATCAGAGTAACTTGGGGTTGAGGAACCCTTTGTAGCATGGTGTGTTGTTTCACTTTTATCTATCTCTGGTAGTGCACTATTTTGTTTAACATGATCCTGCTTGGTCACGCAACTGCTGATCTACATGAACTCTGCGATTGTGAGAGTCATCATACGATCGTAAGGGCTCTCGCTCTTGATGGTCCTCAATTTGGTTGCCGTTGCCTTTTACTTCTCATTATGGAACATTACATATTCATGGTTTAAAAAACATACTGTCGTTTTCTTTTCAAATTTCATACGCTTTTCATTTCATTTGACATGTCACTATTATGTTACGCTATGTACTTTGTTTTATTATAATACTAGATGGCATGTACCTGTGCTACGCACGGCCCAACACTTTTGATTATAGTGTATCTATATGTATGTAGTTGTGTTTGGATAGAATAATAAATATATTTTATATTATTAATAAACATATATAAGTTTGCACTGTTTTTATGCATATATATATAGTATATTCAAAACACGATTAATATAACATTGTAGTTTGTGCTCTGTATTCAAAATTTTATTATATTAGTGTTTGTTATGAATACAAAGTTTGCAAAAATTTATTAATACTTTTTAAAAGAAAAGACTTGTTTAAAAGGAAATTATTTTCCTCTTTTTGAGACAAAATAATAGTAATACTTAAGCATCAGTTGATACTTTGAATTTTAATTCGAATAATTTGAAGGTGTAAGATATTCTATTGTTAATGTATGTAGATTGAACTTAAACAATACTTATTATTTTTTATCAAATTTTGATTTGGATAATTCTAGTTCAAATTATTAAATTAATTTTAAATGTTTAAAACGAAACAAAGTAGAAATTTGATTTTCTATTTAAACGAAGAACTACTATTTTTTAATTTTTGGTGAATGTTTTTGATTTAACTCATTTTACTTGTCGTGTTGTCCTTTGCACATTTTTTTTAAGGAAACGTCAATTAGAATTATATTTTGACTAACTTACCTTATTTATTATTTGATTTCCATTTAATATTATTTTTTCTTTTACGACATTAATCTTCAGAAAAACATAATATATATATATATATATATATGTAAACGTAACAAATAAATAACATGACGGAATAGCAAATACAATAGTTAAATAGCTAGACTAGATCTCAGGCTAATATAAGAAAAGAAAGGAAATTGTATGGTTTGGCTACCTAACCTTTTGAAGAAAAACAATAACATGGAGTCCACATTTTTTTGCTGTTCAATGATTTCATTTGCTCCCATAATGGGTTGATACGCATGTAGCAATGAATCCACTATTATTGACTCAATGAGGGATACTTTGGGAATTACATGGATATTGCTTGATTTTTTAATATGGGTTCCACTTTTTTTTTAATGAGTTTGGAGGTGGTGGAGTCCACCTTTTTTTTTTTAATATATATATATATATATATTAGTAAACATAACAAATAAATGACATGGCGGAATAGTAAATACAACAGTTAAAATCTAAATTAGATCTCAAGCTAATATAAAAAAAAAAGAAGGAAATTGTATGGTTTGACCACTTAGCTTTTTGAAGAAAAGCAATAATTTGGAGTCCACGTTTTTTGCTATACAATGATTTCATTTGCTTCCACTAATGGGTCGATACGCATGCGGCAATGAATCCACTATTATTGACTTAATGAGGATACTTTGGGAATTACATGGATATTACTTGATTTTTTAATATGGGGTCCACATTTTCTTTTATATTGCTTATTTTTTAAAATGGGGTCCACCTTTTTTTTTCCACTACATGGTTTGGAGGTGGTGGGGTCCACCTTTTTTCCACTACATGGTTTGGAGGTGGTGGGGTTCACCTTTTTTTTATTTTTTATTTTAAAATAACATGAGTTAGAGGTGGACGATGAAACCGCCTCCCCTCATGTTTCTACATAGTAGTAATTTACAGAACCGATGTTAAGCACACCAAATAGCCATCATCAACAACATAACTCCACGATCTGACTCATGAACTTTGATCTACATTTTTATTTGTCACATTTCGCTTTTTGAGAGTCAAACTAGATGGACTTTGATCTACTTTATAGAATGTATTTTTTCATCATATTAATATGAAAAGACTTGCAACATATAGTATTTCTCGTATAGGTTTTGAATGAAAATTTTTATTTTGTGAGTCACATAACCAACACTACTTATGCGAGTCTAGTTCATTATTTGATAAGTGGACTAGTGGGTCCACAAGCTTGTATTTAATTATAAAATATAAAAGATATTATTGAAGTCCACATTTTTCTTACAAATTAGAAAGGGAGCAAAAACATATAACCGAAGCAAAGAATGAACAAGGTGCTTATTTCTTCGTTCTTGTGAAGGGAAATCCCCTTTGTATTTTAATTATCAAGAAAGAAAACTTCAAAGGTTAGAATATAGATGTGATTGCATGGCTCGTATAAAGTTTAAGATTTCAAATGGGATATGGGAAGTATTTGAATTTTCTGAATGAGCATAATCATCTGATGATAGAGAAAATTTGAGGCATTATGTGATTGCATGGCTCGTATAAAGTTTAAGATTTCAAATGGGATATGGGAAGTATTTGAATTTTCTGATGAGCATAATCATCTGATTATAGAGAAAAATTTGAGGCATTATGTGATTGCATGGCTCGTATAAAGTTTAAGATTTCAAATGGGATATGGGAAGTATTTGAATTTTCTGATGAGCATAACCATCTGATGATAGAGCAAAATTTGAGGCATTTCATATTGTCTGGCCAAAGGCTTATAGGTGCTACTAAAGACATTCTCAGTTCTATGGTTGATGCTGGCATTCGCACTAAAAAAGTTGTTAGGTATATTCAAAATGAAGCAGGTGGTACTGAGAATGCTGGATTTATTGAACAAGACATTCATAATTTCATACAAGCACGTAAGAGAAGTATAATTAATAGTGGAGATGCTCAAACTCTTCTGAATCGTTTTATGCATATGCAATCAAAGGATTCAAACTTTTTTCACTCTTTTCAAGTAGATGGAGATGGAAGAATGTGCAAATTTTTTTTGGAGAGATAGTATATCCAAGTTGCACTATGAGTGTTTTTTTTTTGGAGAGATAGTATATCCAGGTTGCACTATGAGTGTTTTGGGGATGTGATGATTTTTGACACTATATATCGTATAAAAAGATATGACATGATTTGTGCTCCATTTGTAGGTGTGAATAATCATTAGAAGAATGTTTTTTTTGGATGTGCATTCTTATGTGATGAAACAACAAGTTCTTTTGTTTGGTTATTCAATACATTTTTGAACGCCATGGGAGGAAAAGCACCAAAAACCATTTTTACTGATCAAGCTCCTGCAATTGTAGAGGCCATGAAAGAAGTTTTTTGTAATACTTGTCATCGCTTATGTTAATGGCATATTGAAAGAAATGCTCAAAAGAATATACCTCAACTTTACTGGAAACCAGAATTTAGAGAGAAATATTCTGATAAGCTCTTATAGAGGTGCAATCGGAGTCGGAGTTTGAACCTGTATGGCAAGAAATGATTAAAGAAAGGGATTGTGGGAGTAATAATTGGCTTCAGAGGTTGTATGATTTGAGGGGAAAGTGGTATCCTGCATTTAGTCGATCAATTTTCTCTGCAGATATTAAATCTACTAAGAGGAGTGAGAGTACTAACAGGGTCTTTACCGAAATGGCTTGCAAGACCATGACTTTAACTGAATTTGTTCATCATTATGAGCAACAGGCAGCTGAAATGCATGACATTGAAGCAACGGAGGATTTTAAATGTCTAGGAATACCTAAGCTTGCGATAGAAGATTATGGCATATTAAAACACGCTGCCACTCTATACACAAGAACCATCTTTACAAGATTTCAACATGAACTTTTGCAGGAAATATCTAAAAAAGTGATCAATATTGAAATGAATGGCACTAGTCACACATAAACAATTCTCAAAGGAGAAAGTGGTCACTTTGAAACTGTTCAATTCAATTCTATGGACAATTCCATAAGTTGTAGTTGTCTTATGTTTGAATCTCTGGGTTGGCTATGTTGCCATGTACTGAAAGTTTTGTTCCTTAAATTGGACTTTTCTTATATTCCTGCACAATACATCATGAAAAGATGGACAAAGACTGCTAAACAAGGAAATGAATTTGAGGAGTACAATAAAAAGAAAACACCAACTTCATCTATGGCCATTCGCTTAAATAGGTTGATCAAAGAATCATTTGCTGTAATGACTTTAGCTGCAAATGATGTCGATTCTGAAGAAATTACTAGAAAATATTTGCATCAAGCGAGGGTTGAGATTACTAAAGTACAAACTGAATTATATGTTAAAGGTATTCATAAAAATTGTCCCAAATCTAGTACATCTACTGGCCCTTCTTCAGGAATTCATGATCAAGTTTGGATCCAATTAAGAAAAAGGGTAAACGAAATGGATAGGGAAGATTGAAACCGAGAATTAAGCAAAGGAAGAAAAGGGCACCACAAAAGACATTAAAAGCTAGAGCAACAGAACAACAGGAACAACAATCCTTGGGATTAAATTTTAAGGTTTAATCTCTAAACTATCTAATTATAATTTTTAATTTGTTACTAGTGCTTATATTTTAATTTGTTTGTCGATCTTGATTCTTTTTTCTTTTAATTCAATGATGCAGCTATTTGAAGATCAAAATACTAGCTTCACACAATTGTTGACTCAGGCTTCAGCTAGCCAATTTGAAGGATGCATTGAGAACCAAAATTCAAACATCACAGGAAGAAATATTGATTTCACTAGTCAAGAGAATTAAGTTGAGGAATCTATTTGTACTTTAAATTGGAACTATTGGTACTGACAATGACTATAGTTGTTTCAATGATTGAATAAATTCCTCTAAACACCTAAATTTCTCATGTTTATTGTATGAATAATTTGATGAGTCAATAGTTATTAATCAGCTTTCCTTACTTTATAATGTTGTGATCGTTAGGCCTGAATGACGACTTTTTCCCTCTTTGTTCCCATTCCAAGCACCAATTTAGCTAGTTAAACGGCTGTGCTGGCTTCTTTAGATACTCAGAGATGAAAATGCGTGTCTTAACTACTCTTTGATGCGTTGAACGCAGAGGCAAATTTAAAGTGTTGGTACTAGGTTCATTTGAACCAAGTATTTTTGACATGGAGTATAAATTATGTGTAAGAATTTATTAAAAATGACAACGAATAGTTGATATGAACCCATAACGAGAAATATATAATGCGTTCAATCCTAAGAACCTTAAAGGTTGAAACCATAAAATTTAAATCCTGAATCCATCTTTGGTTGAACCCCACCTTGTGCAGTTAAGAGTTCGACCCGATGACGGGCGTCGAAGATAGTTACAGCGTCATCAATCTACTTATTAGTACATTTGGAAATACTGAAGGATTGAGTTGGGTGGTTGCTCGAGTAGTCACCCGATTAGATTGGTTAAGATCTGTTTATTAGCAAAAGAACCAGTAAGGATTATTTGTGTAAGGTATTTGGATTCTTCATTGAAAAAGAGAAGTCTCAATTTTTCAAAAACCGGGTCTTAGTTTGATGCAGAAAATTGGACTCAGTTACTGTAGTTTTTTTTTTTTTTCATGAACAATAAAATTAAATATGATCTTAATTGTGTAAAGAGCTGATAAGTTGCAAGCAAAAACCTTGTAGAACACTTTGCAGCAACTGAAGTCCAAGCAAAGACGTTTGGGGGAACAGATGCCGTCAAATTTGATTTTGGAGATCTTTTCAATTTTTGATTTCCCTTTTAGCTAAGTATCCTAATAAGGAAAAATGTGGACTTCAATAATATCTGTTATATTTTATAATTAAATACAAGCTTGTGGGACCCATTAGTCCAGTTGTCGAATAATGAACTAGAATCGCATAAGTAGTGTTGGTTATGTGACTTACAAAATAAAATTTCTCGATTTTAAACATCTAAATTTCGATGCTAAAATATTGAATAATAATCTAATCTAATTTAGCTTCGAAGATGTCACACCCCGAACCATGGCCTGGGCTAAACACGACACTCGGTGCCTTGCTGCATGTGACCGAGCGAACCACATGGCTTGCTGAATCATCATGAGGCATAACATGAGCGGAATATAACGTGAATGCATGATGAGCCTTTATAACACGTAGTAAGTCATAATACTTAATAAAAATACTTGTTTAAACATCAGTGCGGAAATAACATGAATGAGCCAAAATGACTATATGACTCCGAATGTCTGACATAACATAACTGACTTGTCTAGTCTATGAAACCTCTATCATGAGTCTGACTGGAAAACATACTTACTGGGACAAGGCCCCCAGCATACCTTAGAGATAACTAATCATAAACCAAAAATTAACTAAACCCTGAATGAGATGGGGCTCACCAATAAGTTGATACGAATGCTATCCTACTGAGCAGATGTGTCGTCCTGTATATCAGTACCTGCATCGTGAAATGCAGGCCCCCGGGCAATAAAAGGGGACGTCAGCACATTGAATGTACTGGTACGTAAACAACTGAATGAAATAACATGGGACATGAAATAACATGATAAGAACTGAAACTGAAAACCTGAACATGAACATAAGCATGAGTACATATGTATATATATAACATAAGTAAAAACATGATAAGTAGGGAGAACATTTCATAAACCGACATGTAATATCACCACGTGGGTACGTGGAGTCTGGTACCTACCAGCAGAGCCCCTATACCTTGTCAGGGTATAAGGTGATAACGTGCCTGATGGATCCATTCAGTGTAAAATTAAGGTATCGTCCTAACTGGGCGGAGCGATCCTTGTCCTATGGTAGCTACATAGTTTCAGGCTATCTGATCCTTCTCGGTAATTCGTGCAACTCCCAAAAACATGAACATAATATAGTTGGCTAAGAAGCGCATGACTTTCGTGAATTAACTTGTACTTGTCTTGTAATCATGATTTCACGAAATAACTTGTAAACATGGTTTCATGAAATAGCTTGTAAACATGTTCTTGATTTATGAGTAATAAAAATAGTTCATAATCATACATATAATTGACTTGAAAACATGCTTGGAACTTGCTAGGAAAAATCATAAAGTTTCATATAACCATAATGAGAACACATGAGGAAGAATTCATGATTCATGGATTAAGCTAGGGTTCCTAATAACCGTAATAGAAGATTAGGAATACAACAATGAATATAAATACAAAATTCATGTACATAAATACATAAATACGGGCTACCAATATGTTGGGTTTAATGCCCTAGGATTTGAACTTCATGAATATCAAGAAACGGAGCATGGGGAAGAATATAGAGATTCCCACATGTGGATGGAAGTTCTACATACCTTAATTGCTCCAAAACTTGAATTAGAGACTTGAGTTTTGAAGAAGAATTCTCAAATCTTGATTCTTGAACTTTGAGATGGGTTTTCTTGAAAAACCTAGATTAGGAAGAATGATTTCTTGTTTAGATTACAAGGATATATGTTAGAATTGAGTTGGAATAATTAGAGTGGGCTTACCTTGGTGTTCTTGATGATGGAGGAGAGTAGGAGGTCGTTCTAGGGTTTGAAGGAATGAAAAATAATGAGTTGAACTGATATGGACGAATATATACTGTCCTGTGAAATTGCAGTTTACGTTCTGAACAGTGCTGGCCGTATTTTCAGTTTACGGGTCGTAAATTGAATTTACGGGTCGTATTTTGCAATGCGGACTGCACTGCGTCTCTTCAGTAAAATGACTATAACGCTTTCCACAGATGTCTGTTTGACCCCCATAATATACCGTTGGAAAGGTATTTCAAATATATACAACTTTCATCAAGGAAGATTTTCCAAATTCTAAATAAATTTTGAAATACGAGCCGCAAAGTGAAATATGGTCCGTATTTAACCATATGGCATCAAAATGCCAAATTCCAGAATGTTCAGAAATTCTTGGTTTCAGTTTACGATCACTGTTCATGGGCGTAAACTGAAATACGGCCACTGTTCATGGGTGTATACCACCATCTTACAACTGAACAGAGAAATTCTAACTCTCACATTCTTTATCTGATTTTCTAAGTCTAGGATCATGATCAAAGTTTAAGTTAAAGGTACGGAGTGTTACAATGTCTCCCCCTTGGGATCATTCTTCCTCGAATGATGGGTCATGGTTAAGAATATGGCTGGACATGGCTTGAATACATGAACATGAATGAAACATGACATAAAACATAAGAGCTTGACATGGTTACGTGGGAGCATGATCATGGATCATGAGAACTGAATGCATGATTACATGGAAACATGGATACTGAAGCATGGGACATGAAACATGAGCGCTAGATACATGACATGAGCGTGAAACATGAGACATAACGTGACATGGACTATGGAAAGTTACCTTGAGAGTTCTCTGTCTGCTGCTCAAACAAAAATGGGTACTTGGATTTCATATCCTCCTCGGCTTCCCATGTAGCTTCCTCAACCTTCTGGCTCCTCCACAAGACTTTCACTGAGGCTACTTCTTTAGTTCTCAACTTACGAACCTGACGGTCAAGAATGGCTACGGGGATCTCCTCATAAGTCAACCCATCCTTGACTGTTATAGTATCAGCAGGAACATTTTGAAGCAAAAGGGAGTTGAACCTACGGCAGAGGCGGTGGTTAGAATTATTGAAGGACTATGATGTAAATATTTTATACTATGCCGGGAAAGCGAATGTGGTAGCCGATGCGCTTAGTCGTCAATCAATGGGCAGTTTAATTGAAGTTCCTTCAGAAAAGAAAGAGATGGTTCATGAGCTTAGCCAATTAGCTAATCTTGGAGTGCATGTAATTGATTCGAGCAACGCAGGAATTAGTGCTAATGATCCTACAGTCTCGCCTTTGAATATTGAAATAGCAGAGCACCAGTATGAAGATCAGCGAATGTGTCATTACAGAGATGTATCTCGTGAGAAACAAAAGTCTCCATTTGAAGTTTCCATGACCGGAATTCTTAGATATCGAGGAAGGTTATGTGTTCCCAATGTTGCGGAATTGCGTCGTCAAATTTTAGAAGAAGCTCACTATTCTCGGTATTCTATTCACCCAGGTGCAACAAAGATGTATCACGATCTTAGAATGATATATTGGTGGGATGGCATAAAGAAAGACATAGCAGAGTTTGTGGCTCAATGTCCGAACTGCCAACAAGTAAAGATTGAACATCAGAAGCCAGGAGGCTTATTGCAAGCAATGGACATCCCTACGTGGAAATGGGAAGTGGTCAACATGGATTTCGTTGTAGGGTTACCCCATTCCCGAGGCAAACATGACTCTATATGGGTGATTGTGGATAGATTAACAAAAACAACTCATTTTCTTCCAGTCAGGACCACATATTCGGCTGAAGATTATGCCAGGTTATATCTCAAAGAGATTGTGCGACTCCATGGTATTCCAATATCTATTATTACAGATAGATGGGCATATATTACAGCTAAATTCTGGAAGTCTTTTCAAGAGGGCTTAGGTACCCAAGTGAAGTTTAGCACGACATTTCATCTGCAGACCGACGGACAGGCCGAGCGGACTATTCAGACTTTGGAGGATATATTAAGGGCATGCATATTAGATTTTGGTGTTAGTTGGGAAGACCACTTACCCTTGATTGAGTTTGCCTATAATAACAACTATCACTCCAGTATTCAAATTGCTCCATACGAAGCTCTATATGGGAGGAAATGCAGATCCCCAATCGGATGGTTTGAAAGAGGAGAAGTACAGCTAATAGTCCCTGAATTGATTCAGCAAGCGGTAGAAAAAGTTAAGGTGATCCGAGATCGATTGTTGACAGCCCAAATTCGCCAAAAGTCTTATGCGGACAATCGCCGACGGGACTTGGAATTTCAAGTTGATGATTGAGTATTTTTAAAAGTGTCGCCCATGAAAGGGGTGATGAGATTTGGTAAGAAAGGGAAGTTGAGTCCCCGTTACATTGGACCCTATAAAATTATCCGCAAGGTAGGTCATGTAGCCTATGAATTGGACTTGCCTTCAAAGCTTGAATTAGTCCATCCAGTCTTTCATGTCTCAATGGTCCGTAAATGTGTTGGAGATCCTACGAGGATTGTTCCAATGGATGATGTGCAAGTGACAGAAAATCTAGCATATGAAGAAGTGCCTATTGCCATCTTAGGTATGTAAGTACGAAGACTTCGAAATAAGGAAGTAGCTTCAGTCAAAGTGTTGTGGCGAAATAACAACCGGGAAGAAATGACTTGGGAAGCAGAAGAGAAAATGAAATCCACATATCCGCACTTATTTCAACCCCCAGAAGAGGTTCATGATGAAACACCAAGGTTATAAGGTATGTACACTTTCTTGTTTATGCATATTGGTCGTGTGTGGCCAAATTCTGTTACTATTATATTATGGCCCTATGAGGCACAGTTACTATGGGTTGTTGTGACAGGATGGTAGTGTCATATTACAGGGGAAACTCTGGCAAAATTTTTGTAAAATTCCAGGAGAGTTTAACATTCGAGGACGAATGTTCCAAAGGGGGAAATGATGTTATATCCCGTATTTTCGTACGTTGGATTATTCATAAGCTGAGGTGGGGTTCACATGTCGAGATTTTTTTTAGGACATATGACAAGTTATATGAATAATATATGCGAAGTTAAACACAACCCAAGAAGGACCCTTGAGCCAAATCAAAGTGAAAGCCCTCCAAAACAATATTTTTAAGATACGTTTTCGAGTGATTTGACTTCGGGAGGTCATAAACCTATCAGTATTTGGGAATTTGGGAAAACTCCCAGAATGAAAGTTGTAGATAATTGAAATAGCTTTCCAACCATAGGTCGTGGTTCTGCATGTGACATCGGGATAAGGAGATATGGACATTTTAAGGCAGAAAGGTCGAGCTGAACAGTGAATTTGGCCCAACCCGATTCCAACTCGGGTCAGGCCCATTACCCATGATATTTAATGAAAATTTTCAGCTTTCTAGTTCATTTTTCAGACCAAAATTTCCAGAATTTTCAGAGATAGAGAGAGAGGAGAGGTAGAGAGAGAAACCAAATTTTCACCACAATCTAAGCCCCGAATCGCGAAGCTCATGAAGAGAAAAGTGTTGTACGTCGCGTTACCTTCAATTTGAGATAAAAATCAGCCAAGAAGGAGATGGTGGAAGTGGTTGCTGCATACTTAAGGTAAGATTAAGGTCCATTTTTCATTGTTAACAAGTTTATTTAGAGTTTTAACGGATTAGAACGAAGAAAATAGCATTATAAACTCGTTTATTGTTTTGTTGGGATTTATGGATTAAGGGGCTGTTTTAAGTGGATTAAATGGATGGAATTAGCTGAGTTATGATGTATAATAATTTTTGATATTGTTGTTGATGTTGTTGATAAGTTATTGTTCTTGAATTTGGGAGAATAAAGTATATAAAGATATTGTATATAAAGCGTATACCGAGCTGTTTTGTGCCGATATTTGGGGCTGTTTTATGTAATTTTTGTGGCTGTTTTGTGACAATATTTTGGGGCTGTTTTATATAATTTTCGTGGCTGTTTTGTGACAATATTTTGTGGGCTGGAATATCGGGGATTGGCTGTAGTTGTTGCTCTTATATTATGGATATACGGAAATAAAGAAATGTATACAAGCATTGGCATCCGAATGTATATTGGGCTGTTTTGGGAGTAATTTAAGAATTGATTTAATTCTAGTTTGATATGATATTGTTGGTATTGTTGTTGTTGGTATTTTTATTGATGTTTGGCTAAGTTGGAATTTCGAGGATTGTTAAGTTTACAGGGGAAATGTTGCCCGAATTTTGTTAAGTTTCATTCGTACTTGGATTGGTTAGTAAGTGATGTGGATAATCTAACTGTGGCCTATGTTATCTTAATTTTAGACCTGCGAGCTCGAGAAGTAGACGTTGGACATTAGATAGAGTTCAAGGTATGTGAGGCTAGCTAGTCCTTTCTTTCTAATGGCATGAATCCTATAGCATAAATTTCTTTCCTCTTCATGAGTTCCTATTTTTTTTTTTCCGGAAAGCTAAAAGCCTAGATCCATAAATGTCTATATAAGATAAGAGATATGATTTGATGATGCCATATTGATAATGATGTTATTTATTGCTTACACTCACCTTATGTACTAATTCCTTCAAGGTGAGGCAGAATGTCAATAATTGCTCCATAATGGAATCGGGGGATCACGACCTTACGTCACCCCGATAGAGTATAGTTGATCTTGAGCCTTATGCATGTATTATGATAAGATAAGCATATTATGATAATCATATTATTACAAGTATTTTATGATGAGCATGTCATGAGCATATTACACCGCGCCTAGTTGGCTGGGCAGTCACCGTTAAGGCGGGCAGTTATACGGATACACCATGACCTTTTGGCATGGGCAGATACCACTAGTGGGCAGCATGAGATGGTACTCCGGACGCGGGCTAATGTTATTGATTATCACACCGTTCCGATATGGACGGGAAGCTTGCATATTATGCATATATGAGATTATGATGAGTATGAGTAAAACAACATGCATTACTTCTTTTCTGATTGTCATTCAGATTTAGATGTTTCATATTGATGTTCCCATTATATTATCACTGTCTTTCTTCATTGTTTATGCCTCTCATACTCAGTACAATGTTCGTACTGACGTCTGTTTTCTTTGGACGCTGTGTTCATGCCCACAGGTAGACAGAGAGGTGAGCTTGGTCCAGACCCTTAGTAATTGTCAGCTGATTGAGAGCACTCCATTGTCCGGAGGTGCTTATGATTCTTCTTTTGGTATATATGCATATTTTGGGCACGACGGAGTCTTGTTCCGTCTATATGTTTAGTATGTCAGTAAAGGCTCGTAGATACGCAGTGTGGGTCAGATGGTCTCACAAGATGTTATTATTATGTATATATTATTTTGATGGCTGAGAGACAAATGTATATAAGTATTTATGTTTCTATATAAAATATGATTTTCCTACCATTCGTGTATAAAATTGGTAAAAGAGCATTAAATGAGTAAGATGAGTATTAGAGCGAGTGGTGCTCGGTGGCTAGCCCCGGGTACCCGTCACGGCCCCTAGCTGGGTCGTGACACACGCACGAAATTCGTGCGTGAATGAGGCCAACAAAAAGGTATATCATCAATGAGCAACCTAAGCTATATCATCATCAACATACTTAGATACGTTTACTCTCTCATGCTAACACGGTACTCACCAACTGCATGATGTAAAAATCTCTAAAGTGGCGATTATTCTGATCCAAAATAACACTATCAATAATCAAACACGGTATCTCACAAGAGGATCCTTAAGAAGAATTCGTGATAGACTCTCCATGCATAATCCTCAAAAGAAAATGAATTGAACATTGGACTTTCCTCCAGTGCTATGGTGTTTGAATTCTCGTCGTCAAGGCCATCATCTTCTTCGTTGAGCACCGCGGTTTCATCAGTGTCACTCTCGGCAAGTGATGGCGATTTGGGAAGCAACGGAGAGACAGTGCTATCATGAGGAAGTGTAACTAACAATGTCAGTGATACACAGTGGGAGTTAGTACTACTGCTGGTACTGTTGACTTCCACTACATCACCACTAGTCGGTACTGGTCTTCCCCTCACTTTTTTCACCTTTCCATTACTCCATACCTGCCCATTGTCAGTTTTTTTTAATACCATTAACAGTTAAGCTAACTTGTAATAATATAAAACTTTCTATAATACTCTCAATTTGATAACACTTCAAATAGAGATTCTTTTATTGTAATTCATCTTTACTTGTACCAACATTGCTAATTTCGCCCATTTTTATTTGAGAGTTAAGTATTTTACGCAATGGTATCATTCACGCATTCGTGCGTGAAAGGCCAAATTTTTATTTTTGCAGTTTGGTCCTTCCACGCACTAAATTAGTGCGTGAAACCTAATTAGGTTTTTTTTTTGTTAGTTTGGTTCAATTTTTTTTATCCTACAAAAGTCGCGGATTCGTGCATTTACGGGTAATACTTTTTGACCGGTTAGGTATGGGGGGTTAAAAGCCCAAACGTATAGAGAGTCACCTTTCAAGAAACCTCATTCATAAAATGAAGAAAAAGAAAATTTATCTAATCTGTATTGTGTAAATGTGCATAAGTGCACAAGATTGAAAACATAACTGGGGATTGCAATTAAAATTTTAGTTGACCTGGCAATAGTTTTTGTCCAAAGGCTTGTAAAATAGGAAGTCGAAGATACTGACCTCCGTTCAACCCTATTGGAGGATAGAATTTGCTATGCACTGACCGTAATAAAAAAAATCATATTATCAGCTCATCTAAGAAATATTTACAGATAATGTTCGTAAATCATTGGAGATTAATAGCTTAAAAAATGGGATAAGCTACTTGCTATAACATGTTTATACACACTTATAGTGGCAAAATTATTTATAGTATATGAATTAAATGTACGGATGAGCTAGTATGCATCCAAATATCCAATGCAATGTTGGAATCTACATAGGAGATTAGGGACCATATTATAGATTACTGTATAGATCCCGTTGCACAAGGTCACAACCAAGGAAAACTGTGAATAGTATGGACCATGAATTGTTCTACCTATTTCAGCAAAGCAATTCAATAAAATATGTTCTTGTTATTAGGGTTGTTTTCGTAGGATGGGATGAGATTTTCTTGTGGCCCATTCATTGGCTGTGTTGACGTACTTTGCAAGCATCAAATTTATCTAACCAAGATAGCAACCCAAATAATGCACAGGTTTTACTTCATTCTTATCTAACAAGGGCAATTGTAAGACTCACACTTTCAAGATTGATAAAAGATGATAGATTTGTTGGTTGGTGAATGTTGTTGTTCGTACCTAACAAACCTAAGATATTGTATTTCCTCTAACAATGTGCACTGTACTGATCTTATTTTTTTGACTTGGGATCCCAACACCTATAAATGATCTGAGAATTTAATTATCTGTTTGCACTATGATATATAGAAGATCTATTATGCCGGTACACTATTTGCAGTATCTTTAGCTCATTACGCAATCTATAATGCTAAGCTAATGATGGCGCTGTTTGAATAAAAGTGTTTTCTCAATTACTCCTGAATTAACAAGTGTTAAGGTATGTAATTTCAGTTAAAGAGCCTGTTTGGATGGGCTTATGCCTATAAGTTGTTTGCAGCTTATAAGCTAAAAAAAATAAGTTAGGGTAGTCTAACTTATTTTTTTTGGCTTATAAGCTGTTTTCAGCTTATAAGCTGCTTTAGATAAGCTAAGTCAAATTGGCCCAATTATTTTTTTGAGTTTATTTAAAGCACAAAATGACTTTAAGCTGGCCAGCCAAACACTCAAAAAAACTGAAAACAACTTATAAGCAACTTATAAGCCAATTCAAACGGGCTCATAATAACTTCTTTGTAATTTCTATTTTAAGTCAGATAATATAGATTCAAAATATAAATGTCCGAGAAAGAAAGCAAGTGACGTCGTATCGACGGAACTGGGGATCATCCTTCAACGAAGAAATAGGGTGATGAAATTTTTTGAATTTCCTAACAATATATGTATTGTGTGTGCGCGATGTTAAAAATTAGCAAGCAAAGTCACAACAAGGAGTTGAATGCCTAGGGAGGACCTTTTCTTAATTGAAGTTTGCTTTTAACAGAATTTTCACACTATCATGAATATAAAATCTTGTCTCATAAGGTTGGAGCGAATTTTTATTAAGGCTTAATATATCGATATTCTCTTGTATTTGTCAGTAAATTTCATTAAACACTCGAAATATGACTTGTTTTAATTGAGCACGTGAACACATGATAAAGTGTTCATATTAGACGCTTTCGGTTCAGATTTTAAAAAACAATTTGCGCAGTTTCTCAAGTGTCTATTAGGTAGTTAAGTTAACAACATAAAATGTGTCATCTCCTTTAATTATACAAATCAGTCTCAATTGAAACATGTCTGAGGTTTTACGACTTATTTGGGTTAATGCGTATAATTAAAAGAGTGACATTTTCTTAAGTAGTTAACTTATGTACATAATGGGTACTTGAGAACACGCGTCAAAATTTATCTAAAACTTGAACCAAAAATATCTAATTGGAACACTCTACCAAATGTTCAGATAATCAATCGAAATAATTATTTAAATAAAATTTGGTCATAATTTTAATAGATTATCAATGTATTAAGCCATTTATTAACACGTATGCAAAATTGTTATATTCTGTAAGCAATTAAAGAGACTGTGTTTTTGTGTTTAAGAAATGAGGGCAACATATGGCCTAATGAAATGGGTCCCTACTACCGTCCTTGTAGTCTCAACAAAGAAAGTACTAGCCTTTATTTCTCTGTCTTGATCATATTCTTTAAGCATTTAGTATTCTTACCGTCTCACTCCGTGTAACTTTTATTTATTTAATCATTAACAGCTGTCTATATTCAATAATATTTTAATTAAAACTCTTCATTTTATTTTTAATGAGATGATATTTAATTACATAAATATTTATAACTTATTTTAAATTAAATCTCTCTTTCATTCTTAAATCCCGTATCAATCAAATACTATTATTCTCTCCGTTCACTTTTACTTATCCATTATACTATATATAAATTCACTTTTACTAGTCCATTTTAACATATATCAAGTAAAGACAATATTTTTTCCCTGTTTTACTTTTAACATTAACCATTAATTCCTCAAAGATATAATAAAATATGCAATTCATTCATTATTTTCTTAAAGTAAGTGTAAAGTTCATCATGGACGAGTAAAAGTGAACAGAGTACATAAATTGAAACGAAGGAACAATTAATATGTTTTGTCAATTTCTCTTTCTTGGTCTAGTCATACATTTAAGTAATGTCTTTTTTTCAAGAAGCCAAAATCCAATAATGATTGTACTGCTTGTTATTATTGACACCTGAAATAAATGTAGTCTCGCACATGGAGATGGCTTTAGCAGTCTTGAGAATTATTACGCAAAAGCTCTTCCTATCATCACCAGTTAAACAGCAATACACAAATGAGGAGGCCGGAGAATATGAAAAGCATGGAGCAATATTCTGAGAGATCCTTTGATTCCCTTAATGAATCAATTCATTCTCTCATGGGATTGAAAACACACCTAACTTGTAACTGGGTGGACTCTGTTGGTGGAATAATCAAGGCCCTCCAACCACAACCATCTGATAAAGAAGTAGAGCAACGACAACAACTACCAGATGACAATAATAATGAGGACTTTGATACTGCCATTTCAAAGATTAAAGGTAAATTATATTAATGGATGGATAGATCACGTTCATTCTGAATTCACTGATTTTCGATTTTGGTTTCGCCTCAATGTCTCATGTACATCACATCTTAGGTGAACTTGAAGTGTTAGATGCCTGCATTAAGAAACTAAACGTCCAGAGGAGGCACATTCTTAATGAGCTTCTGGACTTGAAAGGTTAGTCACTTTTTTATTCAGATATCAAATGCAGGATAACGTGACAAACTGTTTTTATTAGACACTAATGCTTCGTATCACAGTTTTAATGACAAAAGTTTAATGTATACTAAAGAAGAATGTAAACACTGTTAAATGTTAGACATTAGTGTTAACAAAACACTACTCCTTCAGGGAATATACGAGTTTTTTGTCGGATAAGACCTATTAGCATTGCCAGTCAAAAGTCAGTGAAAGCTTTGGGTTCAAATGAGGTGTTCATAAATTTGGCTGACAATAAGACCAAAAGTTATAGCTTTGACAAGGTTTTTCATCCTTCTTCCTCACAAGGTACTCTGTATCCTTCATCTAATTTATTTATTTTATTTTTAATTATATGGATTAAATTGTGACCTCTTTATTGATTCTTTACTTCGAACTTCTTAATTTACTAATTATCCTACTTTGAGTAATATAAATCATTTCTATGTTAAAATAACTTTTTTTTTTCCTTTTTGGAACATTCTCTACAGTAACAGGTATAATAAGAAAATCTTTCATCATTCCAAGAATCATTTAGTTCGAAACCTTCCGTTGGCTTAATTTTGTCTCTTGGGACAAACTGACACGTTCATTATCTACTTCTTGCCCGCACTTGCTCAGTTCCTCTGTGGCTACCTATTAAATCACAGCATCAGATTTGAATTCACATATTTTTGCAACCATCCGCTAATTAGCTATCCATATTACTCCGAAAAACTGTTTAGATATAGAATTGTTCAATTGAAATTCGAAAAGCTCCAAGAAGTTGTTTCACAATTTTTACTCCAAATCACTCACAGAAATTCAAAAATAACTCCAATCTGTATTCATGTCCAAACACAACTGTATTTTCAACTTGAAAACAAAAACTCTACTACTTTTTTCCAAATTTCACAATTCTTATGTTCAAATGCCCACTTACTCTTCCTTTAAAATAGTTACTCCCTCCGTTCATTTTTACTTATCCACTATAAATATTCATTGTTGCTGTTGATTCTCTACTGTACCAAAAATATTATTTTCCCTTTTGCTTGTCCACTTTAACATATCAAGAGAAAATCAAATTTTTTTCTTGTTTTACCCTTAATATTAACTACTCATTCCTTAAATCATTTCACGAGTCCATTGAGATTATATATCAATTAATATGATATTATAGTAAAATATACATTTCATTTATTATTTTATGAAGGGAGTACAAAGTCCATTATAGACAAGTAAAAGTGAACGGAGAGAGTATAAAATAAGGAATTCAATTAGAAATTTAGTAATTCTTGGAATATTGTTACGATCCAAAACCAAAGGCTATGGCTGACACCTGAAGCGCCACTGACCCCCGGCATACCCTAATCTCTAACATTACGTTCATATCGAATTAAAGCGGAAAATTAAAATTAAGTTAGCGGTAAGTCAATAATTCACAAAGGATGAACGGTCAAATTTGTCCTTGAACTAAGCGAATTAGAATAGATTTTCCTTCCATTAATAGTTGGAATTAAATACGCCCTCGCCGTTTCTAAGATAGGCTAAATGTGCCCTTATTTTCAAACGACTTAAGCTTAGCACCCGATGATACAAATGCCCCGCAATTAAGAATCAGTTTTTTAAGATAAAATGGTCAAAAGCACATATGAGGTATCACTTTTTTGCGAGTTTCCTACCTGAACTATTAAGTGTTTGCGTTTTCTATTTGAACTACCACAAAGTATTTATCAAAACACACCTCGACTAGTATCTGATGATGCGTGGTGTAATCTCCTTTTTTGCTTAAAAATGGTAACAAATGGCACTCCACGCAGATAAAGGAATTAATTGGAAAATTAAAACAAATAAGAGGTAATGGTTAAAAACACACTTTTTTTTGTGAGTTTCTAGTTGAACTATCAAGTATTTTATAGTTCAGGTAGGAAACACAAACGTTTGTTAGTTCAGGTAGGAAACTTGCAAAAAAAAAAGGGGGTAAATTAGAACCTTTCACATATTTTAAGGTAAGGCTGAGCATAAATACCGAAAACAGAAAAGCCGGACCGAACCGAACCGAATTTTAAGAAATCGAAACCGAAACCGAAACCGAAAAAATCGAACCGAACTAGTTGGGTTCGGTGTTTGGTATTCACTTTCAAAAAATCGAAACCGAAATAGCCGAACCGAACATTGATGAAACCGAACCGAAGAACCGAAATTTATACATTACCCAAAAAAATTAAAATAGTTCAGACCCATTAAGTTTAAGCTCCAAAAAAACCCAATTGTAATAAGCTCTCTTTTGCTTTTGTATCCCTAATTTTCCATTTCAGTTGAGAAAATCAAATATCCTTAACAAAGAAAAGTGATTAAGATGTGTCTTTAGGATTAATGTATGTCCTTTATGTGTTTTCTTAATTATTCTTCCTGTATGTACATAACACCTAGTAATCCTATATTATGGTTATGGTTTTTTGGTCTTGTGTATCCTGTTTGTTTGATTTTAATTTTAATTTGTTAGTTTTATGTTTTGTTGTTTTTGAGAATATGAATTAGTGTAAATGGAATCGTTTCTAATATCATATCAAAAAAATCAAATTGAAAAAATCGAAACCGAACCGAACCGAACTTCAAAAAACCCAAAACCGAAATAACCGAACTAGTTTGGTTCGGTGTCCACCTTCAAAAAACCAAAACCGAAATAACCAAACTGAACTTTGATAAAACCGAACCGACGAACTGAACGCCCACTCCTAGTTTAAGGGCAAATTTTACCCTTCTCCCATTCCTTTTTCTTATCCATTGAAACTGTTCCAGTAGAATCGTTTTATTCTTTTGGGGTAGGGAAGGTTTAGTGAGAATTGATCTTTAGTCCTGTTGGATTCAAAATAGTAGCTCTGTTACTGAGTTGTTACTCAATTCTTTGTGCAGAAAAAGAAAAAAAAAAAGAGAAAGAAATCCTTCTCAAAAAAAAAAAAAAAATTACCTTCTACATTTCATGAACCAATCCAGGACATATACGACGTGTCTTGTTTTCATCAATGCTGAATTCTCTCTTTTTTTTATTTTTTTCTCTTTTTAAAGAGTTGCAAATTACTTTGAAGAAATTGAAACTAACACAAAATCAACAATAATAAATTACTTCAATACCTTTTCTAGCTCAATATGCAAACCTGATTATTAATTTGCTACGGCAGGTGAGGTCTTTTCAGAAATAGAACCAATAATCAAGTCTGCTTTGGATGGCTATAACGCCTGCATATTTGCTTATGGGCAGACGGGCACAGGGAAAACATTCACAATGGTATATCCTCAACTACTTCCTATGTTTAGATTCACTTCCGTTTTAACATGCAAAGCAAAACATCTCAACCAGAAGTGTAAGCATCCTACCGTAAAATGATATACAATAATTATTGCCCGCTCATCGCCCAGTGTGCAGTTTACCTCTCTGTCGCTCAGAATCTTCAAAATGTCACTGGATGTGTGTTAGATTCTTCAAAAGTAGTGCATTTTTGGAGGATCCGACATGGGTGCGACAACATTCTGGAGAGTTCGAGCTACATAGATTTAGCTGCTAGAATTGTATAAAATGACCTCTCAGGATTATTCTACTTATAGCACTGAGTTAAATAAGAAAAGGTCAGAAAAATTAGCAGGCGATAGAAAGTCTACTATAAAATTTTGGAAAGCATACTTTTGCATTTCTAATTACAATATTTTTGGTAACTATACCTACCAGGAAGGCACAGAGGAGTTTCCAGGGGTTGTGCCTCGTGTGATTGAGGCGCTCTTTAAGCATGCAGCAGACAGTAACCCTGCATTCCTCTTCAGTTTCAGTATGATGGAGATATACATGGGATATTTAAAAGATCTCCTCATCCCACATAGTCAGACAACAAAGTCAATATTCCCTTTACCACCATGGTAAGTCACAGAACTAACCTGTTAATCTGTTGTGAGGTTGCACAGCTTGCATGGTTTGCTGACTGAACTGTCTACTTTGATGGATCTGGGCCTATTCAGCAAGTAATGATACAATAAAAACTCCAACATGATCTAGTTTATTTGTCGATAACTTGAATGAATGCACATGCATAGACATCTTAAGAACTGTTTCAGTTGCCTAATCTGCTAATATTAAACACGAAGATAAGCCATTCAGAATGGCAGGTTTCATAAATGTCAGTAAGGAAAAGTTCCAGACTCTTCTCATATATCAAACCTCAGATGATCAAACACTACTTCAATGATGATCGATCAGGTTAATTGATGATCAATACTGTAAATTGTTATTTTTCCTAACTGTTGTGTCTGGGCCAGCTTGCGCACACCTTGACTAATTTCATGAGGTACCTGCTATATCCAACCAACACAGATATCGGGTAACCCTGTTCACCAAGGCTGGATAGATGGGAAGAAATCACCTAATGTTTTGCCTTCGCTGGGCTTTGAACCAGAGACCTCATGGTTCTCAACTCACTTAATTATTCACTAGGCCACTAATCCTAGTGTTTACTGTTGACAGCAATAGCTAGCTGACACAAGTTCTTTAAGATAGCAAGTTCTTGCGTCAACTTGCTATTCCTGCCAAATGAACCTAGTCTACATGCAGTCTGCAGTCTGCATTATGATCAATAATTAATTCTCATCCACTGCCTACTTTCTGGAAGAAGTTAGCTGCTTTCTCAAATTAATCAATTTTTCTACATGCAGTCTTTCAATCCAAACGCATTCCAATGGAGAAATCACTATTGAAAACCTTGTGACCATACAAGTAAATGACTTGAACCAAGCCATGAGACTGTACAAGTTAGGACGTGGTTTCAGATCCACTGCTTCCACAAATTCCAACCGAACATCAAGCAGATCTCACTGGTAAATCAACTCACTTTGATACAAAATGTCAAGTAAAAAGGTATTTAAGTTTTATTAAGGCCAGCTAAATGACTATGATTAAAAATACAAACCTGATAAAGAGATGTCTATGTGGCTACCTAGAATTTGCTGCAGTATTTGGAGGATAACTCTGAATAATGTAGATCACAAATCTCAAAGGTGTCTAAACTCTAAATAGATTCCCTGTCTGCTCCATACAGCATGATTCGCATATCAATTTCCAGCTTTAGTGCTAGTGAACGGAGAAGGTTAACAAACAAACTTTGGATGATCGACCTTGGAGGAAGTGAACGTGTTCTAAAAACAAAAGCAGTGGGGAGAAGATTTGAAGAGGGAAAAGCAATTAATCTTTCACTTTCTGCCCTTGGAGATGTCATCCATGCCCTCCAAAGTAAAAAGCGCCACATTCCTTACAGGTAACTCAACAAACATAGAATTAGATACTCAAGGAATCAGCTGGATGAAAATCCAAGCTGACAGATTCTGACCACTCTAAAAAGTTGTATGCTTTCAGTAATTGCTGATGGTGACACATAATTATAGAAATTTCCCCATAAACTCAAAACTAATCCTGATCCTAGTGTTTACTGTTGACAGGAATAGCAGGCTGACGCAAGTTCTTAAAGATTCCCTAGGTAAGTATGCATCCTAGCTGTATGTTCATATGACAGACTGTTTAACCTATGCTAAGAGCCTATGTTATTCTGCATGTTAAATATCATCTGATCTGCAAGTTGGGATTAAAATGAAAATGAAATGGATGTACAGCATTGGTTTCTTCAAGTAACGGATTGTGATGGCTTAATATAACATTCTCGTTCAAGTTCTTCATTGACAAAAACAGAATACTTAAATTACATGGGCTCCACATCTGGTCATGCTAATAGTAGCAACTTAGGATGAAATAACCAAAACAAAAGGAAAGAAAACTTTGATGACAAACAGAGAGAGGCTAATAAGTAGATGCAAATGGACTTTCCCGCAAGTCCATCTGCAAAATTTCAGTTGTAGCTACTAAAAAGGCTGCATGATTTCTGTCAGTTAGGCTGTTAAAGCTAATGGGGGTAAAACTATTCTGTTAAGGTAATGTATAAATGCTAAAAGTCCAGTGATATACCTCGCTAATGTTCATAGGTAAAATGGAGATTTGGGTGATGAAGGAGGCATCAACTCAAACTACTGATTTTTTCTTTTGAGAAAGGTAACAATAACTCAAACTTTTGATCTATTGAGGGCTCATCACATTAGATGAATAAGAAATGGAACATGGATAGATTACAGTTATAGATCAAAATAAATAAATATATAAATAGATAAAACCGTTATGGTGATAAAGCATAGGGATATTGTGCACAGCTTAGCTATGGTCTATGAACTTTATCGAGTATGTCCTATGCTGAAGTGAAGGAACACGAAGAACTCAAATGAAGTGAGTTAGAATATGCTACTGGAGGAGCGGAAAATGTTAATAGACTTCATATTTAATTAAGCTGCTTAATGAATGTCAAACTGAAACAGGAGACCTGCTTTAGTAACCTATAGCATGAGTCATACGATGTCCTGCTTTCATGGACTGAAACAAGAACGACATCGTGTAGTCTCCTCTGAAGTAAAGCACATCGAAGATTCTGCAGGTGTTCACAATTAGACTTCTTGACAAGTCTAGAGTAACATAGGTAGTATCGGAGCGTTTAATCAATCTACAGGCCTTACTTCTGGACATTATTCTCCTAAATGATGTGAAAGAGAAGGAGATAACTAGAGTGCTGAGAATGAATTAGAAATGGACAAAGGAGAGAGGGATAACTGAACTTTCAGTGATTTGCAAGTTTGCCAGCTGTTTTAGATTTTTAGCAATCTTAAAGAATTCTACGCTGTGGATTAAAATTCCAGAGTTAAGCATCAGCTTGGAATGTGATACCATCCTTTACCATATAATCGATTCAATCAAAAAATCTGTAAACCGCATCTTTGCTGTCTAACCTTGCTGTAAAGTAGGATGGCGAAGAGCTAAGTGGAAAACTAAAAGGCAAGCCTTTACCCGGATGCTCAATGTTCAATCTTAGAGGACAAAGGGAGTGAAATGCTCGTACATACATATGTCTACGTATGTTCTTGTTAGTCTTCCTTTGCATATCAGAAGCAGCAACCCCTAGCATGAGCCTAAGAAGGAGAACTAGGGACAAGCACCAATGAGTGGATTAAAGTATCATTGAGAGATGTAGAGAAAATTATCAAAACGGTCCTTATGTATGAGGGTTGGATTGTTTTGGTCCTTGATATATCCCACTTGATTGAAATAGTCTTCGATGTCTGCAAAATGTGGATGGTTTTGTTCCTAAACCCTAAATTAACTATTCTCTGTTAAAAACACACGGCCCCTTCCTGATATCCTCTCTTCCCCTTGCTTGCCAGCCTCCCTCTCTGCTTCTTCACTGCATCTTCTTCCTCAATAACAGGAGCCCTATTTATCATGAAACAAAACTAAGGGAGGGTATAATCACAATAATATTGTACTCCTAGTTCACCCTATATATTGATGCTTATTCAAACTCACACATTAACTTCTGCAGCCTAAAAAATCATTTTTTTTTTCTTCTTTTCAAGTAACTTCTGGCCTCTGGATCAGGAGGGGGCCGTTAATTTTTAACAGAGAATTGTTAATTTTAGGGTTTTGGACCAAAACCATCCACATTTTGTATACATCAAGGACTATTTCAATCAAGTGGGATATATGAAGGACCAAAACAATCCAACCTCCATACATCAAGGACCATTTTGATCATTTTCTCAAGAGATGTATAACATGCGGAAACAAAACAATCTGATTTCTTTGATATTCCTGGTTGTTCTAGTAACTTGAACTGAATAAGTTCTTATAGGACTATTCTTGTTTCATACGCATTGGAACATTCAACAAATGTTTTCCATAACCATGCTTGTATGTCACATTCTCAGGGACATTTTCCATTTGGTCACCCAACATGCAAAATCTGGACCAGTAGAAAATCACATTTCTTCACTGCTTTTTAAGATATATTCACACCAATTATGTCAGAAAATTCATGTGTTCTCTTAATATCCAGGTGATGATTCCAAAACACTAATGCTTGTTCATGTCAGTCCCGACGAAGAAGATTTGTGTGAGACATTGTGTACATTAAATTTTGCAACACGAGTCAAACTGGTTCAATTCAGAAATGAAGAATCAACAGTAAGTCACTGAAACAATCAACTGAGCCTAGTCGTGGAATCTGTGCAACTTGATACATTATTACAACATATCTCTTTTCATTTCTTGTCATGTAACTGATTGGTTATGACTAGTTCAAAATGTTGTCCTGATTGTCCAAAAGTAATGGAAAATTCCAAGCGAGTGTACATCAGCTTCAACACAAAATACTTGCTGAAAGCACAACCACAAACAACCTTAGTAGGAGGAATGTGAGATCTTGGCCATTGATCAGCCATTATTAATGGCATCGATATAAATAAGATCTTTTGCTGATTTAAATTTCAACAATGGAAGTTGATAGACCAACATCTTCATAATCCATATTCTTACTATGATTCATTCGTTAGTGTCCACTTGTGATTTGACCTACGGCTGATTGTTGGATATATCACAGACAACTACTTGAATTTCATGTTGGGGTCCTACTCGAGTGGAGGATGTCCTTCCTCAAATAGTCTATCAATTCCTCCCTCATACTTTCCAGATTCTGGAGAGTCACTTTCTTATGATCAACAAACCCTTTATGCCCGAGTTCAGGGCATAGATTCTTTGAAAGTGAATCAAGCGTACCCCTTAACATATTCAACGAGTCGCGGAAACGGAATAGAACTCTCTTCCCTGATTTGACAGAGTACATTTGGCTCCACCTGATCTAATACTTAAACTGCTATGGAGGAGAGATGCTTATTTGCTCATTTTATGTGTTCAGTACACCCCCTTTTTTCTGGGCTGTTTCTTTTTCTAGACCCTAAGGCCTACAGACCTTTTAGGTAAGGTGAAATGAACAGGAATTTAACCGAACATAAGGCAACAGATGGTGTTAGGAGGTAATGTTAGTTGAAACGAGAGATACTTAGTTATAGTTGAACTGTAGGCGCTTTGAATTGTTATTATAACTTACAAGAAAGCAAAGTTGCAGTCTCACTACTAGCTTGAGCTTCTAGATCGGACGGACCTGCATGATTCAAAAGTGCTGCATAAACATAGAGGAAAAGGCATTAGACATGTATATTATCATAACAAGTTGAAGTTATTAAGACAGCCTTTTACGGAGAAAGAGGGAGAAAAAAGGGAATGAAAAGGAATAAAAGAAGCTAATCAGAATTCAGACAAAGGTGGAGATAATTAACAACTTTTTAATAAAGTTAGTGATTATATAACAACAATTCGGTTAAAGAAATTTTAATGTTTTTTATGTATGGCCATAATCTCAAAGCTTCAAGCAGGAAAGTAGAACAATATACAAACTCATGACAATGGCCAAGAGGAATATCCTGATATGCCTAATATAAAGGACTAACTCTTTATACATCCCATGGCATGATAAAGGCATAGCTCATTCGTCCAAAAATTAAGGATTTGGCTGTCGTACCTCGGAATTAAGATGCAAACACCTCCTGCTCTCCCATCAGTGATTCTCTATTTTTACAATAAACTGTGACATCTTGAATTGCAGGAAGTGAAGACAGAAAAGGAAATTGCAAAAAATAATCTGCTGCAGAAGATGAAGCAAATCGAGTACAACCGCAATGATGTCACACAAGAAATCAAGAAGTTGAATGAGAAACTAGGAAAGCTGACAGTAATATCACCTTCTTCAACTGAACTAGTGGATCTCTCAGATGTATGCATTGAAGGGTTAGGGTCTAACATGAGATTTAAAAAAAATAGTGTCACATCTACCCCATCAGCAGACTTTCCCAGATTTATGAGGCCTACTGTTTGTAGCGTAAGTAAATCAGGAAACGCTGGAGGAGAAATAAGAGCCTTAAAACGTAGAGCCTCGCTTCCTCCTAGAAAAGGAAAAGGATCCTCCCACTGTGCCCAGTCTGTGGCTTTTCCCATTGAAGGAACATCAGAATGTTATTCAGAGAGCAGTGTTTCCAGAACTAGCTGCCTTGTTGGTCCAACTATGAAATTCAGTGTCGATAATGAGACAGAATTCAGCGAAGACACATCTGACAGTGACATTAAGGTGGCAGTTTTTGCGAAACAAGATCTATCAGAAAGAGATTCAATGCATAAAAAGTCTAATTTGAGACTCAGCAAGAAGAACCATGCAAATACAACACAAAGAGTATCAACCCAAAACCACTCAAAGGTTGACAATTGGCTTCAACTGCACAAGTGCACATCAAATATAAACAGGTGCACTCATAAGAACAAAAGAATTCCGGCGATACCAGTTCCAGAGACGAAAGCAAAGGTCAGAGACAGAATTGTGCAGGATTTACATGATGAAAAGGTCTCAGGAAAGGGGTTGAGAAAAAGAAATGTGAACCATACAGAGGCAAAATCAGCTGATATGGAGAATCAGTTGAGCTCAGAGTTAGAAGCAGAAGTTAATGTGTCTCATGCAGTTTTGAAGCATTTTATCGATTATGAGAAGTCATATCCTGCGTGTCCAGCCTGCAATATTGCTAAAATAACCATAAATGGAACAAAAGGTCAAGTACTCGATTCAACAACTAAGGTCGGTGCATGCAGAAGTTTTAGTGGACATGCTGATTTGAATGATCTTAAACTGATTATGCCAGACGTTGCATATCAAGGAAGATATAATATCTCAGCAATTAAGGTCAACAGCCTTAACATAGGCCTGATAGAGAGTCCCTCTAGCTCAAAGAAGAAACCAGACTATGAAGAAATGCTTGAAATGGAAGAAAGTAACATAGAGAATATGCATGTCTCAGGATGCGTTATAGCAGGAATAAAGCCCTGCCAGTATGAGTTAACATCTCCTAGTGCTTTGTCCATTTGCAAGGCAAATCAAGTGGATTCGCACCTTCTTTCCAAATCACTAGATAATACCAGAACCGGAGGTAAGACTTTTGAGATCCCATCTTTACTTGTTCAACCAGTTAGTATAAGTCTTTTTGCAATAAACAAGAGAAATGAGACCATTTGCTTCTTTTGTTTTTATCTTCAGCATAAACTAAGATTATGTTCACTGTCTCATGAATTTCTTAAATTGCATCTTCAACAGGGTTCCTGAATCTTTTGAAACCAAAAGTACACATCTTATATAGCATTGTTCTTGTCGTATTGGGATTTGCAAGCCTAGGTCTTGGGCATGACTTCTTCTATGCTTTGACTCTCTAAACAACTTGCTTATCACATGCCAAAACATGATGCACATATGATGCACATTTGGAGTTTTCCTTTCGAAAACTAGGTACCACGTGATGATATAGTTTAATGAAGAGATAAAGAGAGTTGTTCTCGGCTGCTAGGCAACCGTGAGGTTAGAATCTCATTCCCAAGCTCAAATTGTTGATAATGCAGGAACTGCATATGGAAGGAAAGGCTCAATATGTGTTTATTTGTGGTGGTTCTTTTAAGTGCCATCTCATGATTCTCCAAATCAGGGTGAAAGGTCACTATATGTACATGTGTTAAATATTTGATGGAGTTCAACAATAAATTAAACTCTTTAGAACAAATTATTTGATGGAGTTCAACAGTAAATCAACTCTTTAGAATGTTAGAAGCTGTCCAAGACGCACTTTTGTATTTTGTTTTAGTATTCTTAAAGTATCACAAGATACTAAAAAGAAATTAAGGAAAATAAGTCCTAATTTGTCCCTCAACTATTTACTTTTGTTTAATTATACCTCCATTAGAAGTTGGCAACAAAAACCCCGCGCAGTTACCCAAATGTATCAGTATACACCCTTATTCTGTAAGGTCGCTCTTGCTGGCTAATATTATCAATGTTGGAGCTGCATAATTGCCAGGTGTGAGCACATGTGGGAAACATTACTCGTTGACCCTTACATGAAATTTGACCTAACTCTCGAAATAAAAGTCTACCCTGAGGTAGAACAAATCTTCTGTTAACCCTAAATTATGCATTCAACAAGAAGCTAAGTGCATCCAACTAGATAATCCAAACTAGAGTTTCATGAAACTAAGGTAAACTATAACATTGCAGTAGCAGTAGTTAAAATAAATCAGCAAGTTGTGTGTATTTAAAAGAAAATGCAAAAATTAAGCAAAATTAACAAGAATTGCAGATAAGAAAATATTGCCTGGGCCAAGAGACATCAAGGACTGCATTTGGTTTCTTCCAACTGAGTCACTGAGAAGTGTCAATGACTTGTTCCTGACCATACCCAAAAACAGAGAAGGTTGAAAATGGGCAGCTCACACCTATTTGGCTTCCACCTCCACTTAAAGTAGTCAGTATTGGGAATTTCAAGCTTCATACAATTTCGGTGAGCATGGATCATAAAACAGGTCATGTTGCCATAATGTGGAGCACCGCTATTAGGATCCCATTCTCCGGTAAAGATTTCACATGTCTCGCACTCTTTAATGAATAAATACATAGACAACCCTTAAAGTTGTCAATTCTTTTCATTTAGACACCTCAACTGAAGCGTTCACCTATTAGACACTTCAACACCAATGTGTGCCTGTTAAACACGGCATGCTGATGACACATGCTGTGTGTTTTACACCTCTCTTTAGCGCGCTAAATGACCTTCTAAATTCTGGTTTCACTTTTACTTGAAGTTGGAGGTTAATTCTGTTTTTCCAGCAGCAGATTCTCGTCGGAAATTCAATTTTCGGAAGCACCATAGACTGCTTCCAATTGATTAACTCCCAAGAAAGACGCCATTCTTATTGTTGGATCATAATTCGTTGACATAAAAACACTAGTACGCCATTCTTATTGTTGGATCATAATTCATTGACATAAAAACACTAGTACTGGTGTATTTCCCAAAGGAAAGCTCCATGTCAATGAAATACACTGCTAAAGCATGAATATTCTTGAGGTTCTTTGCGCTGTACTAGTGTATTTCCCAAAGGAAAGCTCCATTTCAGGGAGATGCTTCAATGGAAAATTGAAAGCGAAAGCAGAGATGGGAGAAAAGTAATTATTCACTCTCGAGAAACTTCTACAGGATTCCTTTTCATTTTCCATTTTTCCACTGTGTCTGCTGAAGTGGCTCTTAAATTACATGTGCCAGCCACTCACGTGTCAAGAGGACATGGACAATGGTGAAAACCAATGAGGATTCCATATTCTAAACTAGATTAATGAGGCAGATATGATACGAAAGGATAATGGCGGGAGTATTTTTGGTTTCCAACTTCTAACAGAGGACAAATTTAAGTGGAAATGGATAGTTAGGGACAAATTTGCTAATGGATAGTTAGGGAAAAATTTGAACTTTTGCTAGATTTCCCAAAAGAAAATGCAAGATAGTTTATAGATCATTTTAAGAAAAAATGATAACCAGAGCAGTAAGAGAAGGAAATGAAAAAAGGAAGCCCCATGAACAGCAGCTTCACGGGATTTAGAAGGAATATTAAGAGCACACAAAATGCATTTGGAAAGACTTCCTGCCACAGTAAACCAAGAAAATACAACCAGTTGAAACTTAATTTGAAAAACAAAATTAAAAGCTAATATGTAATCCTTTAAGCAAGAGTTGTCACTAACTTAGTGACTCTAGCTAACTTGGTCAATTAGGTACCAGTCATCAACAGAAGATTCGAAGTGGGGACCGGAACAGAAGAAGAAAGAGCATTGCTATAAATCACATTTGCATAATACATCCTGTTCTTTCTAATGTCAAGTGCTATGAAGAATCTTAAACTGTGTTCTTTTAAAGCCCTACTTACTTCGTATTTGGGTACACTTGTCCTTGAAACAATCAGTCAAGTTATGCAAAGTTCTACCCCTCTTCTTATAAGTGATCCCTTGAGGGTTATCAGCAGCAAGAAGCCCTTCATATCCCCAATCTTCATTCAGTACCGCCTTTGACACCCTGTTTAACTGTGACAGAACTCTGTATATACTCTCACACTCAGAATGTGATCTGTCGCCTGAATAGAAATAATAAACTCTGTTTTTCACCTTGATGAAGCTGCTGCCTGGCAACTTCTTGACTCCTGTGTCCCTCATGATCTTTCTCGCTACACTAGCTTCACTCCACCTACCAAGAGCAGCATATGTATTGGACACAAGAGAATAATTCCCACTATTATGCGGTTCGACTTCAGCTAGATGCCGCAGAGCTTGCTCCCCAAGTTCAACATGACCTTGCTTCCTCGCTGCAGCAAGAATTGATCCCCAAATCGCTGCATTTGCTTCAAACGGCATCATTTTAACCACATTTACAGCCTCATCAAGGTAACCAGCACGCCCTAAAAGATCAACCATGCAACCATAGTGTCTGATGTCAGGACTAATACCATGTTTCTCTTCCATTGTCTTAAAATACAATCTTCCCTCATCCACAAGTCCTGCATGGCTACACGCAGATAATACCGCTATCAACGTAACACTATTCGGCCTAATCCCAACCATTTCCATTCGCGAAAACATGTTAAGTGTTTCTCTTCCATATCCGTTAACAGCCAACGCAGAAATCACTGTCGACCAAGTAACAACACTCCTCGTTTCCATGCTCTCGAACAACTCAACCGCCTTCTTTACATTCCCCGATTTTGCATACACATCAATAAGTGTATTATTAAGAGACACAGTTCTGCGTAACCTGTGTTTTATAACATAACTATGTATCCATTCACCCAATTCAACCTCACCCAAGTGAGCACAAGCCGAAAGCACAGCTAACATCGTTACTTCATCAGGCTTCGCGCCAACTTCCATCATTTTCCGAAAAACACCAATTGCTTGAGAAAACTGATTCCCCTGAGCGTACCCCGCAATCATAGTAGTCCAAGAAACCACATTCTTCTCACCCATATCATCAAACAAGTACTTCGCGGTATCCATATCACGAGCCTTAACATAACCCGCAATCACAGCATTCCACAAGCCCACATTTCTGTCAGGCATTTTATCGAACACCTCGCGTGCATCAGATACGCACCCAAAAGAAGAATACGCCCGTACAACAGAAGTTGCTACATGTACATCATTGTTCAATCCAGTTAAAATAGCTTCACAATGAATTTTCCTAACGGTGATAAGACAAGTTACTGCATTTAACACAAAAGGGATAGAGTAAGTATCATGATATAAGCCAATAGCTCTAGCTTGTCTATAAAGGAAAATAGCATCCTTAAATAAATGCTCTTGTTTAGAGAAAATACTGATCATAGTATTGTAAAGATATATGTTTGGATTGGGGTTTGAAGTGAAAATTGAATATGCATAGTTGACAAAGCCAAGGGTGGAACATGTGTGGAAAAATTGGCTGAGAATGAAGTTCTCTTGATCTAAAGCACGATGTATCATAAAGCCATGTGTTTGATAAATGTGATTTTTGTGGGAACATTTTTTAAGCAAAGCTAAAAATGAGTCTTCTAGTTGAAAACTGGAGTTGTGATAGTTGTAATGGGAGTTATTGGAATTGGGTTTTACTACAGCATGAACAAGTTTAGAAAATGGCCGCAACATTTGCTTGTTTGGCGCTTGCATCCATTTCTTACAACTTTATTATGCCAAAAGTTAATTCTTATTAAGTAAATGGTGTTTTAGAATTTTTTTTTTTTTTCAAAATAAGTGATCTTTGTGATTTCGTGATAAAATTGATCTTATTTTTTCAAAATAATTTTATAAGAGTGAACACTTCTTAAGGGGTGTACATAAGCTTAAAAATTCACTTATTATGAAACAGAGGGAGTATTATGTCTGTCCCGATTTATGTGGCACCGTTCGTATTTCGAGATTCAAATAAGTTTTCTAGATTCAAACAAGTCTATCTTAATTTTTTCGTATATCTTTTAAATATTTTGAATTGTCAATTATTCTGACTTAGAGTGCTTTTTACATAGTTTCCAAATATGTAAATTTTATTTTAAAAAACTTAAAGATCCTATGACCGAATTGATTGTTAAAATTAAACTGTTTGACTCTCAAAATTCGAAATGTAGTACATAAATTGAAGCAGATGAAGTTATGAAAGCCAAAACAGCCACATTAATTTGTGAAGGGAAATTCTTGTGAATTGTTTAGGGGGCTGAATGGAAGTATCCCCTATATTGGGGGCAGTCACCGAACGGTGTGTCCCCTATCCCCTTATTGGCGCTTCCGAATTAAGTCAATATTAAATTTAGGGTGCGTTTTTTGTTAGGATGTTTTCTAATTTTTTCATGTGCGGTTGGTTGAAATGTTCTGAAAAATACTTTTTTTAGGCTTAAAAATCAGAGAAATTACTTTTTTAACAAGAGTAAGGAAAACAAATTTTATATTTGGCATTCCATAGTAATTGCTTTTTCTTCATCCCAACATTCCACCCCCACCATAATAGCAGTCATGGAAGCATAACTTCATGATGTGGTATGGATTAGCACTGTCACGACCCGGCTAGGGGCCGCGATGGGTACCCGGGACTAACCACTGAGCACCGCTCGTACTATTACTTTTTAGACTCATTCCACAACCATTTATCAATTTCATGCTTATTTTACAAAAGAAACTGCTTTCCATTTCAGAACATCATGCTTTTATACAACATCATATATCGATATATTTACACAAAAACCGCGTCGTGAAACCACATGACCCACATTAAGTATCTACGAGCCTCTAAGAGATGACATTTACAATTGTGCACAAAATAATCATCATAGACACCTCCGGGACAATGGAGTGCCTTCAGTCAGCTAGCGGCCTCTAAGGATCCGGAGCAAGGTCTCCTCCCTGTCTACCTGTGGGCATGAACACAGCGTCCAAAGAAAAAGTACGTCAGTACGAATATTGTACTGAGTATGTAAGGTAGGAATGAAATAAACAAACATAATGGAAAGATCATGCGTCATGAGACAAGGACATAATCCACACAAGTGTCATAGGCAAATGTAATACTTACTTATATCACATTTTATACTAACATAGTATACATGTTATCTCATCCCATACATCATCGCGTACATCATCATATACATCATCACATCATAATCGGTATCGTCACCCGCGTCCGGGTAATCCACCTATGCCGCCCACTAGTGGTGATCATGCCCGGCCCTCTAGTCTCGGTGTGACATCGCAGCCCGCATTAGCGGTGACATGCCCGGCCATATAGGCGCGGTGGAATCATACGCAGCCCGCCATCGCGGTGACATGCCCGGCCAAATAGGCGCGGTGGAATTGTATCATCACAGAATCAATCATAACATAGCACTATTTCACATCGTCATCATATTACAACTAGCATTGTTAATCATCCTTTAGACATCTCATACATTAGCATTAAGAACATACATTAAGCCTTAAGGGCAACCACACTATGTCGGGGTGACGTAAGGTCGTGAACCCCTGAGTGTATTATGGACCTTTATGAGTATCATGCCTCGCCTTGAAGGAAGTAAAACATAAGGCGAGTGTTAACAATAAGGACATCATTAACATTGTAGGAACATCGTAGGAACATCGTGTCACAATTTCTCGAACCTCTATACTCTAGCTCATTATCATCGTTATCATGCTCATAGGTGATTCTATATATGGAAGGACTCATGAGCTTCATCTTGTAGAAGAATTGTGGAAAACTTGAAAGATTCGTGTCTTTGAAAGAAGAGTTAAGCCTCACATACCTTTCTCATTTAAGCAATCTAGCGTTCGCTTATTTTTCTTCAATGCCGCGTCTCTACCTTCAAAAGAGGATTCGTACTAACATTATTCAATCAACCATAAGAATGCACTACTAATTCTAGAGAAAATTGGGCAGCACTTCCTTTTTTTATACTACTTTTCCCGTATTTCATATCAACTCCCAAACATCTACAACACAACTCACAATATCACAAACAACAATCATCATTTATATACTTTAGGCAAAATCCACCATTTCTCTCCAATTTCTTCACATTTATGGTTATAGGCTCGCTATCGTATTTTCTCACGTATCACACTTGTCTCATCGTCTACATATCATTTATAACATATTCATACTCACAACACCCTAACATTTATGATTCAATTCAACTACTATTCAAACATGACACTATTCACTTTTGAATGACCCATTTGCTATGCCTCTCTACAAGTCGGGTACCTAAACCTTCCAATACCTTAAACAACATGCAATGGTCATGAAACTTACCTTGGATGATGGTTGAACAAGCCTTAAGTGGAGTTTCCCTTCTAGCACCAAAACCCTATTTTCTCTCTTTTGGTTTTCCTTGAGGAAGATGAACTTTACTTGGGTTTCATACACTTTGATTCATGGATTTTGTGTCATTGATCATGGATTTTCCTTGAATTTTTCTTGTGGATGAATGTTAGAGAGAGTTATAGGGGTTTCCTTGGCCAAAAATGATGAAAAAAATGTGATTTTTGGTCGAGTTGGGTATATTTAAAGTGGTCCAGAAAGTTCTGGACCGACACAACATGCGACACGCTTTGCGAGACGCAAAGCATGCTCTGCGAGCCGCATGTTGTGTCGCAAAGCCTGCCAGCTGACCAACCCTCACTGGCACACTTTGCAGTTGAACTGCGTAGCCGCATGTCTGGTTTGCTAGCCGCATGTTGCGCCGCAAAGTGCGCCAAAATGTGATATTTCGCCCCCAAGCTGTCTGTCGTAGAATGGCCATAACCTTTGATCCCGATATGCTGTGAGGGCCCACGACCTATGGTTGGAAAGCTCTTTCTATTATCTACAACTTTCGTTATATGGTGGTTTTCCAAATTCCAACTTTATAATAGCGTTTTGGCCCCTCCAACCCAGATCATCCGAAATGTTTCCTTAACTCGCCCTTTTGGATGGCTTATGCCCATGTTTGGCTTATGGGTCCTTCTTGAAACTTACTTGACACTTCATTACCAATATAAGGGATATTATAATTCTCCTCCAAAATGTCTTTAAGACATCATTAATTCGATACGCGTAATTCTTGCCCTTCGTCAGTCAATTCACTGTGCATGAACGATTTTTTTTTCTGGGGTGTAACGAGCACACACAACATAGAGTTTATACAAGTGGACATCAGGGCTTTTGGGCGCTACAAAAGTCCAATGTGCTACTCACATGCAATCACGGGCTTCTGTTTCAGGCGACCAGACTGGCAAATCTAATTAAGGCCATTGTGGTCATTTATGTAATGCTCCTTATAGTTTCTATAAATAGTTAGTGTAGGATTTATTTCCACAAGTGGGTTTTGATGAATTAATGATAAAACTCTTGAGAGATTATTAGAATGAATTCCTTTGTTGGTTGAGACCAGTGGCGGAGCCAGGATTTTCATCCAGGGGATTCAAAAATTCTAAAAGGTAAATACACGAAGAAGTCAGGGGGTTCAACATCTACTATATATACATAACAAAATAATTTTAACTTTGAAAATACACTGTAATTTTTCGCCGAGGGGGTTTGGAACCCCCTGGAGCCAATGTGGCTTCGCCCCTGGTTGAGACTTTGTTAAGGTGGCTTGCAAGGTAAAAAGTGTCTAGTTTTGACGGAAGAGCTCGGGCCAAGTATAATTGATGTTAGGCCTAAAATGCATTTATTTAGCTATTGTTGCCTCACATTTTAGTATTTTTAATTATTTTTTGAGTATAAATTATATTACTTTGTGCTTAATACTATATTTTTACTATGTAGTAATAAAGCGGTGTGAAAATAATGAGATTTGGAGCAAACTGGAATAAATCGGAAAGTTGCACAAAAATGGGACAAAGCTTACGTTGAATTGAAATTGCAAAATAAAAATGAAGACAAAATAAAGCACTAAGGGGACATCATGATCATGCAATGATTGAAGAGTTAAATGAAGAAAAGGAGAATGCAATGGAATTTTGAGGAGGAAATAGTACCTGGCAGCGAAAAATGGTCCCTGGAATTTCCTCTTGGGGTGCCGCCCCAGGCGTTGCCCAAGGCGGTGCGCCAGACTTATTTTCGGGTATTTTTCTTCTGCAATTTGAATTTAGTTTTTTAAAGCTCAGACCTTTTGATACCCTATAAATACATATTCTACACAATTTTTACATAACTTGGGATAACTTGAAACCCTTAGTTCAAAACTTTAGACTTAGAGAGAGCTTGGAGCTGCCGCGGAGGTCGTAGTTACAGGGTTTTACTTTCTCTTCTCTGTCATACTTATTTTTACGTTTTTATTTGGATGATTTGTTGTTTTTCCTCTTTGTCTATATGGAGCTAAACTCTTTAATTTTAGGGTTTTGACACAAACATAAAAATTGGCTTTTGATTGTCGTTTCTATCTATTATATTTCCATATTTTTGGGTTGCTTATTTACTCTTGTGCTTAATTGTTTAATTACTTGATCACTAATTGAACACTATCTGTGGTGCGTGAATTGGACTTGAGAAAGAAAATTCGCGTACGTAATAAGAATAAATAGAGTTTGTTCGACATTATTGTTTCGCTATTGAGGAAAGAGATATACCCTTTAGCCCTACTTAGTTGAATACGGAAAAATAAATGCGTTCTTGTTACCTCTGAAGACCATAGAGATATAGGCGTTATAGTACCATCTACATGCTTGTGAGTAGTTCGAGAGAATATTATAAAGTTACAATTAACCCGTCAGTTAGTAACCCATAGGTAGAAATATTTGAAGACTCAACTGGAATGTTAGTGGTCATAGCCTTAGATCTATCTCTTCTCCGATAAAAATCTGCACTTTCTTGGTTGAAGTTCATTACTTGTTTTATTTTATTTTATTTTTAGTTAGTTAATAATTATATCTTGAGATTTTATTTCTTGTTTAGATAAATAGCATCAGTTTAATTTAGTAAATAGTTAATCATAAGTCCCTGTGAGTTGTCATCACATTCATCTTATAAAGGTATCGTAACTTTTCATTAATGCATACATTGAAGTTTAAAGACAATTTATGAAAAACCATATCGTATTCGTAGCATGAATTTCGTATAAGTATCGTATGATAGTCTTTATAATCTTTAGGCTTAAGCTCATCATTACCATTATTGTTTCTATAACATATCTCTTACCTTTATCTCACATGGAACCCCTTATGAACATAGGCTCGTAACTCTTCAGAACATTGGTCATAGGACATGTATTTGAGCTTATAGACAATCTATAACAATGTCGGGGTGACATAAGGTCGAGAGCCCCCGATTCCATTATGGAGCATTCATAAACATTATGCCTCACCTTGAAGGAATTATCATATAAGGTAAGTGTAGTCAATGAACAACATCAATAGATCGTAATATGGATCATTAGCCTTGTAGGACCATAATATTGTAGGCCTTAGAATCTTTAGACTTAGACTCATCATCATCGTTATCGCATTCGTAACATACCTCTTATCTTATTCCATATGGCTATTCATGAACATAGGCTCTTAGTTTTCCGGAATGTAAGAAAGTCATGGAGAGGTAAGGAAATAATATTATAGGAATCATGTAGGCATCATTAGCTTCGTAGGAATATCATATCATGAGCTTTATGACTTCTAGACTTAGATTCACCATTGGTGTTGTCATGCTTGTAACGTATCTCTTTTCTTTATCTCATATGAAGTTCCTTATACTCATAGATTCATAGTTCCCAATATGTAGGAAGATCATGGAAAGATAGGATTCACACCATAAGAGTCATGCCTTAGAAAGAAAGGACTAGCCCTACATACCTTTGTCGTTTAATTAATGTATCGCTTGCTTGTTCTCCTTTGATGCTCACGTTTCTACCTTCAAGAGAAGTCGCATGAATGTTAGCCAATCGATTACTTAAATGTGCTTACTATTTCTAGGAAAATTTGGACAGCATTCCCTTTTTTTATACGACTTTTCCCATATTCTATATCAACTCCCAAACATTCATAACGACATTCACAATATAATAGACAACAATCATCATTCATCTACATTATCCGTAATTCACAATCTCACTCCAATTTCTCCACAATCATGGTCATAATCCATTTTTGCGTTTTCTCACATATAATACTTATTCCATGTTCTAAATGTCATTCGTAACATACTTACAATCACAACATACCAATATTCATGATTCACCCCAAATTACTACTCAACAATGTCACTTTTCATTCATTCATGACCCATTTCCTATATCTTCTACAATCCATGTGTTTCAACTTTTCAATACCTTAAATAACATGTAAATACCATAAAACTTACCTTTGATAGTGTAGAAATAAGCCTTGAGTGGTATTACTCTTGTTGCACCAAAACCCTAGTTCACTTCTCTTGAAATTTCTTGGCTTGGATGAACTTTGATGGATTTCATACACTTGGTTTACTTGAATTCTTGATATTGATCTTTGATTTCCTTTGTTTTCTTGTGAATGAAGAGTGAAGAATGTTCTACAGGTTTCTAGAGAGAAGTGGTGTGGAAATGAAATGAATTAATGAACTTGGGTCTCATTTTTAATGGCTTAAAATCTGATCCGTCGGGCAATTCTACGCCAATTTTGACGGGCCGTCAAAATGGCCCGTAGAACTGCCCAGTCGAATATGAGTCACTGTGACCATTTGACGCTGGGCTGTGTCAATTTGACGGAGCGTCAAAATTTTGACGGGCCGTCAAATGGTCCGTAGAAATTCCCTGCCCAGACAGTCTGGCGTAGAATGGCCATAACTTTTGATCCCGATATCCCACGACCTATGGTTGGAAATCTCTTTTAATTATCTACAACTTTCATTCTTAGCGTTTTTCCAAATTCCAAACTTATAATGGCGTTTTGGCCCCTAGAAGTCAGATCATCCGAAAATGTTTCCTTAAATCGTCCTTTTGGATGACTTATGCCCATATTTGGCCTATGGGTCCTTCTTAGGACTTGCTCAACTTTTCATGTACTACTCATATATCTCTTCATATGGCCTTTATAAAACTCCGACGTTTGGGCCCCACTTGACTCGTAGCGACGAGGGCTTTTCGGCAAATGACATGAACCAGTTCAACCTATATGGTCTCCCAAATGTCATATGTATGCCATTATTACACTCTTATAATATAACCTTTCTCCTTAATCCTCGCATAACTTTGCTCTTCCTCCGGCTGATACTAAGCTGGCTACGACCTTGATAGCGCGAAATTTTCCAAGGTGTAACACTGGTAGACCCACAGTATTGCCGCAAAAAATAATTACTTTCAGTGGCATTTATTTAGCGGCAATTACTATAGCCACTAAATCTGGCTTAGAAATGTGCTATCCACCATATTTTGAGGCTTTTGTTATTGCCAGTAAAAATATAATAACTGCCAGCAAAGGAAATATGATTTAAAGGCAATTTTTATGGCATAGATTCACCTTAATCCATATATTTAAGCAAACACTAATTTATAACATTTTTTTTCTTCCTAAGAGAACAAAAATTGTTTCCATTCTTCTAAAAAATTCAGTCTACAACAGCAATTCTAGCTTTGTTCTATATTTCATCTATTAATCAAACACAAAACAAAATATTTCTCTTCATAGCCAAAGAATTTTTAAGCATCTAAACAAACTTGCAACACACTCTCATAAAAAAGACCGAAGCCTCAAGCCCATAACCTCATTCGATTCCTCTTTCTCCTCCAACTTCTCATTTCTTGGATTTAGCTATGGCAAGAGCAGTAGAAGCACCATAACTATCGCCTGCAGGAGCAGGCATGGGTAGAATGTCCTCCAGCGAGTACAGATGCCAATTTTTCGCGTCCAGCCTTTTAACTCAGTTATATCCTCACCCTTGACTTCTGATAGAGGTAGCTCTAATATATCATCATGTCCTTGGTCCAATAATAATTTTTTTTTTTGTCAAAATGTTCAGGAGACATGCTAAGAATTTTAAGCAGTTCTGGCTTAAATATTGACCTTCAGATAGAATGATATTCTTGTTAGTATACAACCACTGACAAGCCCTATTCCAGAAACCTGCGAAGATATCGCTATCATTATATTTGGTGAATGCAACGTCTAATATCATCAAGAAAATGGATGAAATGTAGATGCTCAAAAATCTTGTTTTAAATTCTTGAGCTGGAAAGATTTCTTCCTGCTGCACCCAATGCGGTGATGGGAACCTGATGAATAAAATAAAAGAAGGTGAATTATTCGTTATAACATCAAATTTTAGGAGGGAGATATCTAACATCCATAGAATTGAGAGAGTAAGAGTTGAAACATGTATAATTGCATAGATTATAGTTCTGATGTCAGAGGGCCCCGGAAAAGAAATACAGTTAAAGAAACAAAAAAATTTATGGTTTAACACATAATTCTTTGCTTTAAATTCTTAAGCTGAAGGGAAATAAAATGAGATTTTATATTTTACAGGCCTTCGAACTTAAATTGGCAATATAGATACAAATGGCGAAGAAAGTAGTCTAAGGAGATTAGTGAGGTATCAAGTTCTAAACATTATCTTTTCTCATCTGCTTATCACATTAGGTGATTATACAATAAAGTGATACCTGACAATGTGGGATTGCTACAGGACGTCTCAAATATGCTACCGGTGTAGAAACCGATTCCATTGATACCACCAAACTGTTGAAACACCATAAGTCCAACTCCCACGTGACATGACCATAGATTCATCATAAATATAAATTAACTAGCAGTTTCAGCTACCAAAATATCGAAAACGATGTATAGGAAAGGAACTTTACTATGAGTGAGCGCGAGTATCTTCTTTGAAACAAATCAAACAAGTTCATTTTGAAACACAAACTCTCACTTACGATTTAGAGCCAAATCTGGATAAGTTATCAATGGTGGCTTCTCTTGGTCTCCATAAATGATAAACTATAGCAGACACAGAGCCGCTACCAGTCCATATCATTAACGTGGGACACTTAAATTTCTCATGCTAAGATGTTCTTTAAATTGCGGAATTCTCACATGATTGTGAGGTAATCTGTAGTTTGAATGCTTTTCGTACAGAGGATTGAAAAGATAAAATCTAACATTCAAATAAAACTTACAACAATTTGCTTCTCTTTTTTCCCCACAACAACCTTTTGTTTCTTCATATACAGCCTGCTACCCTTGTTGGTAAAAGATAGCATCTTTCGTGCTTTGCAGCTACAACTTTTTTGTGACTTCCCTTGAAAGAGGAAGCTCTCCAACACGACCTACGAACGTGATAGATATCATCTGCAAAAGTATTGCAAGAACGCAAAGAACCAGAGGTCCTGCAGTTCTACTTGCTTCTTTAGTTCAATAACCTCAGCTCTATCACGACATCCCTTATCGTGAGGGATTCCATGAAGTACTTCAAGATTTGTTCTTATATATATGTGTGTGTGGGTGCGCGCGTGCATGTGCGTTTGTGTATGTGCGCGCGCGCATAACTTAGTTACAATCGATATGATGAATTGTAGATGTTCTGTAAACATGTCATTGCTGTAGAATTTTTTTGTTAATAATGAATCCAATTGAACTCATACCAAATAAATTTAAGTGCCAAAAATGAAAGATGGGATCTTTCTTTCCTTTTGTACTTTTCTAATTGAGGTATTTTGGTCCTGGCATCTAATTCAGCATTTTATACTAATGTATTTATAATCAGTGAAGGGCTCACATTGAACATTATTAGTGCATATGCGCCGCTAACGGGCTTAGGCGAGGAGGAGAAGAGGCGCTTTTGGGAGGATTTGGACGAGTTAGTGGGAGGCATACTGCCTACTGAGAAGCTATTCGTGGGAGGTGATTTCAATGGGCACATCGGGCCTATTTCGGGGGGTTATGATGATGTGCATGGAGGCTTTGACTTCAGGGACAGGAATGGAGGAGGAGTCTCACTTTTGGATTTTGCAAGAGCTTTTGGGTTGGTGATAGCCAATTCGAGTTTCCCAAAGAAGGAGGAGCACTTGGTAACCTTCCGTAGTTCAGTGGCTAAGACTCAAATATACTTTTTACTCCTTAGGAAGGACGATAAAGGTCTGTGCAAAGACTGTAAGGTCATTCCGAGCGACTATCTTACAACCCGACATAAGCTCTTGGTGATGGATTTAGGGATCAAGATGATGAGGAAGAAGAGGGTCGTGGATGACCGACCTAGGATCAGATGAGGGAGTTTGACCACGACTAGTGCCCTGGAGATGGGGGAGAAATTGAAGTTTATGGGGGCCTGGGATAGTAGTCGGGATGCGACCAGTATGTGGGATAGGATGGCTAGTTGCATTAGGGTGCTAGTAAGGGAAGTGTTGGGGGTCTCCACAGGTAGTCGTGGTCAGCATCGAGGGGACTGGTGGTGGAATGGAGAAGTTCAAGGGAAGGTGGAAGCAAAGAAGGTGGCGTATGCGAAGTTGATAAAAATCAAGGATGAGGTGGAGAAGTGGACGAATAGGGAACTTTATAAGATGGCAAGGAAGGAGGCGAAGTTAGCGGTTTCGATGGCAAAAACGACAGCTTTTGAATGCCTTTATACTGAACTAGAAGAGAAATGAGGGGATCAGAAATTGTTCAGGCTAGCCAAGGCGAGGGAGAGAAAGGCACGTGATGTGGATCAAGTGAAGTGCATCAAGGACGAGCATGGTGTTATACCCCGTATTTTTGCATATTCGGAAATTTCGAGATAATTGTGACTTGTTTGAGATAAGGCTATATTTTGATTTTAGTTAATATGTACATGCTGTTCATGAAAAATATTGACGCGGAAACATCGAGGAAGGCTAAGGGAAAAATTGGAATTTCGGAAATTGGTTTCGTGAATTACAAAGTGTGATCCATAGCTAATTGGGCTAAAAAAAAAAAACAAAGGCCCAACATTTGAAGGGTGGCCGGCCAAGTCTTGGCCCAAGCCCATGGATTAATTAAATCCATGTGGTTAATAATAAATAAAGGGACCAAATTGTTCATTTCTAGAATTTTCAAGAAAACAAAACAAGAAAGAAGAAGGAGAAAATAAGGCCATATTCGGCCATAACCATGGAAATTTGGCTCCATGAAATCTTGTCCAAAAAATTTGTTTCTTCATGTATTTCTACTAATTCAAGGATGCTCTTCAACGTGGTATAATTGTTGAAGCAAGAGAATCACTCTTTGGTGCAAAATTCCAACCTTAGCTAAGTGAGGAAGTTGAAGGAAAAGGTAATAATTCATTCCTTTTATATGTTATGAAGGGTTTGGTATGTTGTGATATGTGGGAAAGAATGAAATTCATAATCATATGGATGTTGATGTTGTAGCCGTGCATGGTATGTGTGTGTAGCCGTGCATGGAGTGTGTGTGTAGGAGTGAAGATTGAATTAATTTCATGTAGTGTGTTGGTTGTTGTTGTAATGCATGGAAAAGGATGAGAATTCATGAAAATGGATATGTAGTTGTTGTAGCCGAATATGGGGATGGTTTGGCAAGTTATGGTAAATTGATTCTATTCAATATTCTAGTTGTTGTATTGTGAATTCTATGATGAAAAATGAGGATTTAATGGTTAGAAATGAAGTTGTGGTTGTTTGTGGATTATGGAAAAAAGTTAGAATGACATTAGTATGGTTTCTTATAATTGTAGTAATGATATTGCTAATGTGTCGGGTGGAGTAGTATGTTGATTGAGTCATTTTGAATGTCATGCGAGTTGATTGAATGTGAATGAAGTGTCGTTGACATGTTGTGCGGGTTGTTGGAGCGTTCTTGGATATTGTTGAAAGGTTTCGGGTTAGCATTTGAATATGTGAATTGCTTGAAATATTCTTGAATTGATTGTTGATGTTGTTGGCAAAATTGTTAGTATTGTTGTTGATAATGTGGCCGAGTTCCATTCTCGGGTTTGTTGTTGTTGAATTGGCCGAGTTAGATTCTCGGGGATGGCGCATTTACAGGGGAAATGCTGCCGAAATTTCTGTAGACAAATGTTAATTCTAGATTGAATTTCTAAGAGCTTATGATTAATGTTTGGTAAATGTGACCATTTGTAGATTTTGGAGAGTTTGGAACTTGAATTTGGAGTAGCGTAAGAAGCGGAAAAGGTATGTAAGGCTTTACCCTTCCTTCTTTTGGCATGTCTTAGACATAATAGGTTTGGATACGAGCCTCGGGGATGATTCTATTCCTAGAAATCCGAGCTTAGATTTGGCCCTTTTCCATTCAATGGAATTGAATTAGAAACTCTATGTTTTGTTGGAAAATAACATAACTATCTGTAACTTCCACAATGGGACCGAATTATCCTAAGACTTTCATAAGTGACTCCATAAAGCTTAATGTACGTAATTTGTGTCCGTCGCCTCGGTTGACCCGAGGTGGGCCCACTATTTCCGAATCCGCCCCTATTGTATTATTGACTTGTTTTCGAGTATTACTTAAAGGAAACCTTTAGCTACTTCCTTAACTATTAAATGATAATTGCTTTAACTATTCCATTGCGTCTTATGATATATTTTGATATGTACAAATGATCTCAAAAAAATTTTGCTTTGACATAATCCGTCGGAACATCCGAAAGGTATTTGATATGATAATACATCTGGTTGTCCCATCGAGCCTTTGATATGTTTGATACGCGTATAAGATTTCGAGTTTTATTTGATTTGATTCATAATGATATCCAAAGGATTTTGATATAATAACGGCTTCTGAAATGCTTATTGGGCGTTCTGTACTTCAAAAGTTCGTAACTTTCGTATATTAACTCCGATCGACTTGGAATATGTTTATGATCTTTAAATATCGGTAAGTGTCCGTATCTGTCGAGTCTGGATATGTGTGTGTATGTTTCTCACTGCTCTGTTCGTGCAAGCCTCAGTATGATATTCACTGCGCCCGGGCCAGGTTCTGTTATGTTATCGTGCATCTTCTCTGCATTGTTCACCGCGTCCCTCTCCCCTGCGGGCCGGGTTCTGTTATATGTTTGTTTATGATGATACGGGGCGGTGGCCAGGATGGCATATGATATGTTATTCACCGCGTCCCGCAGCAGAGGGCCGGGTTCTGTTACATACATACATGACATATGATTTACCGCGTCCCTTACCAAAGGGCCGGGATCTGTTACATGCATATATGACATCTGACTTTGGCATCTGATAATTTTGTCTACCGCGTCCCTTACTAAGGGTCGGGATCTGTTATCTGATTCTGTTCACCGCGTCCCTCACGAAAGGGCCGGGATCAGTTATATGCATATATACGACATACGATTCTGATATGTTTGATTTGTGTTTGAAAAGTAAGCATTTTGACATTCTGTACCTTCTGCACTTCTTCCGACATACGATATCGACATACATGGACTGTGTCTGTAAAACAACCATTCTGACATTTTGGATCCGTACTTCTCCTGATATATGGCTTCGGCATACATGATCTGCGTTTGGAAAATAAACCTTTTGGTACTCTCGTTCTATACCCCTTTTCCCTGACAGATGATCTGCGTATGGAAAATAAGTATTTTGATATGCTGGACGATTTGCTTACTTTCTGTACTCCTTCTGACATGTGACATAGGTATGTATGATCTGCGTCCGGAAGATAAGTGTTGGTACTCTGGATAGTGTACTTACTGTTTGTACTGTTTGTTTCGATTATGGTTCAGTTTTCTGTATTCTATGCTTTACATACTCGGTACATTTTCCGTACTGACCCCTCTTCTTCGGGGGGCTGCGTTTCATGCTGCGCAGGTACACCCAGATGAGTTGAAGTTATTACAAAAGATGTTCCAGCGGATTTGACAGGCTCCACTTGTTCCTGGAGTGCTGCCGAGTCAGAGTATTATGCTATGATGTTTGTTCGAGTTAGAGACTTTGCAGACAGAGTCGTGGGTATTGGTTGTCAGTCTGTGAGCGGCTCCATCAGCCGACATGTCATTCTGTGTTATGTAATAAGTCTTTTATAATTTCAGATTTTGTTTAGTTTGGAGAACGATAAAAGAAAGATTTCGGAGGCTTAATATGTATTTTACTTTTATCTGATTTTCAGAGTGTGTAATAAGAATCTGTGGGTTCGCTCGACTCCGGGTATGGGGTCGGATGCCCATCACACCCTAGAGATATTAGGGTGTGACACATGGCAAAGTATTGGTAGAGGATATTCTCATTAGACGGAGATGACAGTCATACTTCTCTAAACTCTTGAATGAAGAAAGGGACAGAGACATTGTGTTGAGAGATTTAGAACATACAGGAAGGCGTCACGATTTTGGGTATTGCAGGAGTATTAAGGTTGAGGAGGTTAAGGGTGCTGTTCATAGGATGCGCAGGAGAAGAGCGACCGTACCTGACGAGATTCCTAGGGAATTTTGGAAGAGCGCGGGCCCAGCAGGTTTGGAGTGGCTGACTAGGTTGTTTAATGTCATCTTTAAGACGACAATGATGCCTGAAGAATGGAGGTCGAGTGTAATGATCCCTCTATACAAGAACAAGGGAGATATCCAGAGTTGCAACAACTATAGAGGTATCAAGCTGATAAGCCATACTATGAAAGTATAGGAAAGGGTGGTGGAGATAAGGATGAGGAAAGACGTGTCTATTTCAGAGAACCGGTTCGGATTCATGATGAGACGCTCAACTACAGAAGCTATCCATCTTGTGAGGAGACTGGTGGAGCAGTATAGGGAGAGGAAGAGGGACTTACACATGGTATTCATCGACCTAGAAAAGGCTTATGACAAATTTCCAAGAGAGATCTATGGAGATGCTTGTAGGTTAAAGGTGTACCTGTGGCGTACATTAGGGTGATCAAGGACATGTATGAGGGAGCCAAAACTAGGTTAAGGACAGTAGGAGGAGACTCAGAGCACTTTCCAGTTGTGATGGGGTTGCATCAAGGATCAGCTCTTAGTCCATTTTTATTTGCCTTGGTGATGGATGGTTTGACGCGGCAAATTCAAGGTGAGGTGCCATGGTGTATGCTTTTCGCGGATGACATAGTCCTGATCGACGAGAGTCGTAACGGAGTTAACGCTAAGCTGGAGGGTTGGAGATAAACTCTGGAGTCTAAAGGGTTTAAGGTGAGTAGGACTAAGACAGAGTACTTAGAGTGTAAGTTTAGTGAAGCACCTCAGGAGGTTGGCTTGGAAGTGAAGCTTGGTACCCAGGCCATCCAGAAGAAAAGTAGTTTCAAGTATCTCGGGTCTATTATGCAAGGCAGCGGAGAGATTAACAATGATGTCACACGTTGTATTGGGGCAGGGTGGATGAAATGGAGGCTTGCTTCCGGAGGGCTATGTGACAAGAAGGTGCCACCACAACTTAAGGGCAAGTTTTACAAAGTGGTGGTTAGACCGACTATGTTGTATGGGGCGGAGTGTTGGCCAGTTAAGATCTTTCACGTTCAAAAGATGAAAGTTGCCGAGATGAGAATGTTGAGATGGATGTGTGGCCACACCAGGAGTGACAGGATTAGGAATGAGGATATTCGGGACAAGGTGGGAGTGGCCTCGGTGGAAGAGAAGATGCGAGAAGCGAGATTGAGATGGTTTGGGCATGTGAAGAGGAGAGACACAGATGCCCCAGTGCGGAGGTGTGAGAGGTTGGCCATGGATGGTTTCAGACGAGGTAGGAGTAGGCCGAAGAAGTATTGGTGTCACGCCCCGAACCTGGGCCTGGACGTAACACGGCACCCGGTGCCTGACTGCATGTGACCGAGCGAACCAACTGGCTGGCTGAATCAACATGTGATATCAAAAACATAACTGAATGTGGAAACAACTAAACACATGCTGATATACTAAAGGTCTGACTGAAATCATAATGCGGAAATACTTAGACAATCTGAAATATCTGAACGTAGCCAACATGGCTCAAACCAAAACAACTGAACAACTGCCAACAAGGCAAACATAATAAATATCTGACTTTCTGAACTGTGTCTATGAAGCCTCTAAGAGTACTGAATAATAGAGCTGTCTATAAACTGAAATAACTGGATAGCTAATAATGCCCCGAAGGAATTTGGGGCTCACCAGTAGCTGATACGTGCACTCCTAAATAGCTGAGTCGTCAACCTGTATATCGTTGCCTGCATCGCGAGATGCAGGCCCCCAAGCAATAAAAAGGGACATCAGCACATTTGAATTGTACTGGTATGTAAAGCAACTGAAGCAATAAAATACTGGAACTGAAACTGAAACTGAACTAAACAGGGAAGCAAGAAGCTGAAGTACTCCCTGTTCTGGATGAAGAATCACCTGTAAAACTGTAAATATAACTGTGGCCTAGGGCCCAAATAATGTGCACAAAAACTGTGGCCTCAGGCCCAAGCAATACGTATGCATAAACTGTGGCCTAGGGCCCAAAAATACAGATACAGGTGTTCAACATTAACAATTTACAAAACTGAGACTGGCTATAGCTGATAGCATGATAACTGTTTCTGATTATGGGACTCTTGCAAATAACTGGTTATACACTGACTGAGACTCATGTGATAATAATGCATAAGTCCATAAAGATTACGTGTTGAGTTAATGATGTTCAAAGTGACAACCATGAACGAATTCTGTAACTGCAACCCTAGAAGATAACAGTTCTATATCATATCATGAAACTAGGGCTAACTATATTCTGAGTCAAATTGCTGATAAGTATGAAGAATGAGGCGTAGGGAGAATCATGAACATTCCCTAACGTAGATAGTTAGCCTCACATACCTTAATTCCAGCCTTTGAGCGTAATACAATGTTCGTCACCCCTTTCAACTTTGATTTATATCAATACAAGCCAAAGGGATTCTATATTAGCAATAATATTCATGCTTTGGTCATCTAAGCATTTTATCAAACTCTTAGTGGGCATAAAGCTACACAATCTCCATTAATGGTGTTTCTTCACCCAATTCCCAGTCTATTACTTCTAGGTGATTCTACAATCTCAATTAGATGTAATTAACATCATTCTCCATCACTCATATCACTATAACAATCTCAAGTCAACAATTCAAAACCCTACTATAGTTCGTGTAATTCTCTTTACTAAACCCATTTATTATTCTCCCAAGAACTCATCAATTCACTATTATGAATGATTAGAGTCTAGAAACATTACCTTTTTGACGTTCAATCCTCTTGAATTCAAGTTCTAGGGTTTCCACGCCCAACAATAATGTTCCACTCACAAATCTATTGATTAGAAGGGTTTACTCAAGTTAGAAAGAGATTAGGGACTTGAATTCAACCTAGAATCATGATAACACTTACCTTGTATGGTTATTGAGGCTTGGGACTTGTTCTTATTGACTTTAGGGTAATTTTTCGTGAATGGGGTGCTGGGGAAATAAACCCCAAACCTTAGATATAACTAAAAACGCGTAACCCGACTTTTTGACCCGAATCTGACCCGATTCGCGATTGGTCCGCGATGCGGGACCATCGCGCAATGGTCTGCAGCTAAATACTCAGACTTGCGCGATCGGCCCGCGATTCAGGGACAGCGCACGCGCCTCCACGCGCTTGAAAGAGCTACGGGTGTCGGTTCTGCACATCGTTCGGTAAAATGGACATAACTTCTTGTACAGAGCTCTGTTTGGGCTCCATAATATACCGTTGGAAATATATTTCAAAGGGATACAACTTTCATGTTTTATGTTTTCTCAAATTCCCAACGGATTTTCACCAAATTGGACCGGAAGACAGACGTATCGAAAATTTAGCCGATTCTATCGAATTTTAAGTGCCTTACTATTAGCCATATTGAGACGATCATATCTCCTTGCTACGATCTCTGATTGTCTTGGTCCTTATATCGTTAGAAAGGTATTTCTACATACTACAACTTTCATTAAGGGTACTTTCCCGAATTCCCAACTAATCAAGGAGTTATCTCTGCCCGAAGTAGGCCTATCAACCATTTTCGCAAAACGTTCAAATCTTCAATTTTTCCACTAAAACTCTAATGATATGAGTCTAAACTTAGTTCCAAGATACGGGGTGTTACATTATCTCCCCCTTGGGATCATTCGTCCTCGAATGATGGATTCTGATAAAGAGTGACTGTCGAGACATGTGCACACTAACTGTCATGAGCACATGAAAACTGAACTGAAAAGGGTCTGAACTGAATTATTTATTGAACTGAACAACTACTAAGCTGACTGTCTAACAGGCTGAATACTGATAATGTAGAAACTGTAGAAGGAAAGATCTGAGAGGGGAAGGTATAATACCTTCACCGGTTTCTGCTGATTCTTCAAAGAGATAGGGATAGATGGACTTCATGTCTTCTTCTGTTTCCCATGTAGCCTCTTCAACTTTCTGACTTCGCCACAAAACCTTCACTGAGGCTACCTCCTCAATCCGCAACTTGCAAACATGGTGATTAAGGATTTTCACTGGGACTCTTTCATAAGTCAAATTATCATTGACTGTTATGCTATCAATCGGGACAATCAATGACGGGTCTCCCACACACTTTCTCAACATAGACACTTGAAACACTAGATGCATAATAATCAAGTCATTTGGAAACTCAAGCTCATAAGCCAATTGACCAACCTTTCATTGGATTCTGTATGGTCCAATATGGCGGGACTATGCTTCCCCTTCTTATCAAATCTCATGCCACTCTTCCTAGGTGAGAGCTTAAGAAATACCCAGTCATTAACTTCAAACTCTAAATCTCTCTGTCTCACATTTGTGTAAAACTTCTGGCAATTCTGAGCCGTTTACAAACGCTTCTAAATCAACTTGACCTTCTCTATAGCCTGATAGACCAAATCTGGTCCTAACAACTCTGCTTCCCCAATTTTAAGCTAACCAATCGGTGATCTGCACCTTCGCTCAAAAGGGTTTCAAACGGTGTCATCCCAATACTAGTATGGTAATTATTTTTGTAAGTAAACTCAATAAGAGGCAGGTGGTCACCCCAATTGCCATTGAAATCAAGGACACATGGTTACTGAACTGAATGAATACATGATTATTGAATTGCTCAGATACTGAACTAAATGTCTACTGAACTAACTGAATACTAAGCTGACTGAATACTGGATTGACTGAATACGGAACTAGCACACTAACTGAATACTGGACTGACATGAATACATGAGTACTGGACTGATATCTGAGTACTAAGCTGGCATGAATATTATAACATGATATCTGAATAACGTATCTGTCTGATCATCGGTCTGCGATTGAAAAGTTGTGCTGAGGTTAACCCTCGCACCCAATCCTTTCTGAAATGATCTCTAGAATTTTGCTGTTAAATGGGCACCAAAATCTGAAATGATGGACGCTAAGGTCCCATACAATCTGGCAATTTCATTAATATATGACTTGGCATAATCTTCTGTTCAATCTGTGGTCTTAACTGGCAAGAAGTGCGCTGACTTCGTAAGTCTGTCCATAATCACCCAAATCGGGTCGTGCCTTCTAACTGAAAGAGGTAGACCTGCTATAAAGTCCATAATTATCATCTCCCATTCTCAAAACAGGAATATTTATATTCTGAGACAAGTCGCAGGGCCTCTAGTGTTCGGCTTTCACTTGCAAAAAAAATTAGACCACTTAGCTACAAACCCTGCCACATTCTGGAATTGTGATCCTGTGACACAATCCGCTCTCTGAGCCCATCTACATCTGGAATGTATAATTTGCCTCGGTATCTCATGGTACCATTATCTCCCCCTTGTTCAAAAGCTAAGGCTTTCTGTTCGTGAATCCCCTCTTTCATCTGTAGCAAGTAGGAATCACCAAACTGCTTCTCTCTAACCTGACTGGGCTTGAGAATTAAGAGGGGCCACCGAAACACATATCAAGGCACAAACGGTACACCCCTTTGGTGTCTCATATAACACCTGTTACACATGAGATTCTGAAAACTTCTGTGGCTCACACGGGTATGTCACTGAGAGGCTGGTGCTCTTAAAATCTATTTCTAGCTAAACTGACCTTTTTTATCATATCTAGACCTCAAGACTAGTGCACTAGCTGCAGATGGAGTGGGTCCTGATGACCTCCGGTAGAAAACTGTCTGCCACCTCCTCCTTGAGATCCTTCATGATTTATATTTCCTGTAGACTTAGCTCCTTTTCTAATTTCTCTGATATCCTCTCCCTATTGTATCCCATTCTCCTTTCTCAAGAACATCATTATCATTCAACCTACCATTCATTCTACTACACCCCTTCTCGGGCAACTTATATTATATTCCACTTTCAATAGCACTTGAAGTCTCATTCGTTACCAGTAAGTACTACACAATTGTACCCGCTATGGGTAAACATCCTTACTTGGACCTTGAATTATTTGTTCGTCGCCTGCGAATTCGAAACGTATGTAATTTGATTGGAAGAGAATGTTACTTATTACTCTAAGACATGGCACGATCTAGAGTAGAAAGAAATGAGACAATCCTGAATGTCTTGGTGGTCAACTGTTTATATGTGTGGGGCCCTCACACATATAAAAGAGATCTCGCTGGACACGGCTTCATAGACTCCCTAAGACACTTGAACCTAATGCTCTGATACCAAGTTTTGTCACGCCCCGAACCTGGGCCTGGACGTAACACGACACCCGGTGCCTGACTGCATGTGACCGAGCGAACCAACTGGCTGGCTGAATAAACATGTGATATCAAAAACATAACTGAATGTGGAAACAACTAAACACATGTTGATATACTAAAGGTCTGACTGAAATCATAATGCGGAAATACTTAGACAATCTGAAATATCTGAACGTAGCCAACATGGCTTAAACCAAAACAACTGAACAACTGCCAACAAGGCAAACATAATAAATATCTGACTTTCTGAACTGTGTCTATGAAGCCTCTAAGAGTACTGAATAATAAAGCTGTCTATAAACTGAAATAACTGGATAGCTGACAATGCCCCGAAGGAATTTGGGGCTCACCAGTAGCTGATACGTGCACTCCTAAATAGCTGAGTCGTCAACCTGTATATCGTTGCCTGCATCGCGAGATGCAGGCCCCCAAGCAATAAAAAGGGACATCAGCACATTTGAATTGTACTGGTATGTAAAGCAACTGAAGCAATAAAATACTGGAACTGAAACTGAAACTGAACTAAACAGGGAAGCAAGAAGCTGAAGTACTCCCTGTTCTGGATGAAGAATCACCTGTAAAACTGTAAATATAACTGTGGCCTAGGGCCCAAATAATGTGCACAAAAACTGTGGCCTCAGGCCCAAGCAATACGTATGCATAAACTGTGTCCTAGGGCCCAAAAATACAGATACAGGTGTTCAATATTAACAATTTACAAAACTGAGACTGGCTATAGCTGATAGCATGATAACTGTTTCTGATTATGGGACTCTTGCAAATAACTGGTTATACACTGACTGAGACTCATGTGATAATAATGCATAAGTCCATAAAGATTACGTGCTGAGTTCATGATGTTCAAAGTGACAACCACGAACGAATTCTGTAACCCTAGAAGATAACAGTTCTATATCATATCATGAAACTAGGGATAACTATATTCTGAGTCAAATTGCTGACAAGTATGAAGAATGAGGCGTAGGGAGAATCATGAACATTCCCTAACGTAGATAGTTAGCCTCACATACCTTAATTCCAGCCTTTGAGCGTAATACAATGTTCGTCACCCCTTTCAACTTTGATTTATATCAATACAAGCCAAAGGGATTCTATATTAGCAATAATATTCATGCTTTGGTCATCTAAGCATTTTATCAAACTCTTAGCGGGCATAAAGCTGCACAATCTCCATTAATGGTGTTTCTTCACCCAATTCCCAGTCTATTACTTCTAGGTGATTCTACAATCTCAATTAGATGTAATTAACATCATTCTCCATCACCCATATCATTATAACAATCTCAAGTCAACAATTCAAAACCCTACTATAGTTCGTGTAATTCTCTTTACTAAACCCATTTACTATTCTCCCAAGAACTCATCAATTCACTATTATGAATGATTAGAGTCTAGAAACATTACCTTTTTGACGTTCAATCCTCTTGAATTCAAGTTCTAGGGTTTCCACGCCCAACAATAATGTTCCACTCACAAATCTATTAATTAGAAGGGTTTACTCAAGTTAGAAAGAGATTAGGGACTTGAATTCAACCTAGAATCATGATAACACTTACCTTGTATGGTTCTTGAGGCTTGGGACTTGTTCTTATTGAATTTAGGGTAATTTTTCGTGAATGGGGTGTTGGGGAAATAAACCCCAAACCTTAGATATAACTAAAAATGCGTAACCCGACTTTTTGACCCGAATCTGACCCGATTCGCGATTGGTCCGAGATGCGGGACCATCGCGCAATGGTCTTCAGCTAAATACTCAGACTTTCCGATCGGCCCGCGATGCAGGGACATCGCACGCGCCCTCACGCGCTTGAAAGAGCTACGGGTGTCGGTTCTGCACAGCGTTCGGTAAAATGGACATAACCTCTTGTACAGAGCTCTGTTTGGGCTCCATAATATACCGTTGGAAAGATAGTTCAAAGGGCTACAACTTTCATGTTTTAAGTTTTCTCAAATGCCCAATGGATTTTCACCAAATTGGACTGGAAGACAGACGTATCGAAAATTTAGCCGATTCTATCGAATTTTAAGTGCCTTACTATTAGCCATATTGAGACGATCATATCTCCTTGCTCCGATCTCTGATTGTCTTGGTCCTTATATCGTTAGAAAGGTATTTCTAACTACAACTTTCATTAAGGGTACTTTCCCGAATTCCCAACTAATCAAGGAGTTATCTCTGCCCGAAGTAGGCCTATCAACCATTTTCGCAAAACGTTCAAATCTTCAATTTTTCCACTAAAACTCTAATGATATGAGTCTAAACTTAGTTCCAAGATACAGGGTGTTACAATTGGGGAGAGGTAATTAGACACGACATGACGCAGTTACAGCTTACCGAGGACATGACCTTAGATAGGAGGGTTTGGAGGACTCAGATTAGGGTAGAAGGCTAGTAGATAGTCTCATTATCCTGTCTTATTAGTAGTCGCATTATCGCAGTATAATTTCTTGTGCTCTGATTTATGCTATTATCTGTTATTTCCTGTGCTTTGATTATCCTATGTTATCTGTGTCGCTTGCGTTATTTCATTTCCATATCATTTTGAATCTCTTAGCCTTATCTGACCTCTTTTTATGCTTTTTTTATTGAGCCGAGGGTCTTTCGGAAACAGCCGTCCTACCTTGATAGGAGTAAGGTCTGCGTACACTCTACCCTCTCCCCAGACCACACGTTTTGGGATTTCACTCGGTTGTTGTTGTTGTAGTAGTATTTATTGTCAGATCATTCTTGGAGTGTCTTTACTTCTAGCTAGTGAAAGTTCTATGCTTTTCAAGAAGATCCCAAGATTCTCATCATCTGAAGGTTAGAGTTAATGGATTATCTAACTTGGACAGAAAGATTTTTTGTATGGTAAAAGAGATGTACCTTGCGAAAAGAAAGAATTTGCTGTCACTAATAGCATTCGCGGTGCTTATGTTGCTTGTTCATTGCCACTATTGGTATCAGGAACCTAGTAAATAATAACACATATTAGATAACATAAATTTGTTATAAAGCTAAACTTTAAGAAGAAAAGTTTAAAACTTTGAAACTGAATCATCTGTCCAGTAGTGCTTCCATTGTTTTGAGGCCCACATAATTTGGCAGGAGCATATTTCCACATGACTTGTCTCATCCATGATAATTTTTTCCATACCCAGTACCCAAGTATTTGGATCAGAATCTGCGTACAGGTTCTAGTAACACAGCTGCAGGAATTTAATAGTTGAGTTGTTCGAGTTTAACGACAACTAACAAGGTCCTTCAATCCAATAGAACTTGCCTCTCATTAGAAATATTTGGTCATAACACAGCTAAAAAGCTCATCAAAGGAAACACAATACATGACAAAACATAGCAACGGGGCATAAGCACATCAGACTATCCCTATCAAGCCAATTCCATTATTTACATGACAAGCTGTAGCAATGACATAATACTAATGTGGTTAATATCTCAAAGATGTTGTTTAATATCCTTAACAATACCCAAACGTTTTACTAAGTATTCAGTGAGAATACTGATATAGATTCAAATCCTTAAGCAGATGAACAAGCTCATTTGCATGAGTATTGATTCTCGTCATCGACAAACTTCTTCTAAATGAAACGGAGGAGCTTTGATACATCTGGAAACTTTTTTTTTTTTTACAAGACTACTTCTGAACGCTTTTTGACTATCAAGGTCACGGTCAAAATCAATGAAGCAACATGATTCACATGATATTCAATAGGAGACATACGAAATCCCAACAAAATCAATTTAAATAATTTGATTTTCCAATCAGATTACTGATTTTCTAGCTCTAGAGAGAACTAATAGAACGTTGTTAATACACTATTGGATCACCTTCTTACGTAATATCTAAAATAATCAAATTTATGTTTTGAATTCAGATACATAAGTTTCTCTTTTTAATAATAGAATCGATATCCGAAGAAGTAAGAAAATTCACATGATATTCAGAAGGAGAATATAGAATGCCAAACGAAATCATGAAGACGAGAAATCGTGAACCGCTAAGGGATTTTCATTTCTTACCTCAAAATTTTGACATATCACGGCTACTGATGGTGAATAGCGAAGGAAATCTCTGCATGATCCTGCAAAGGAAAATTTCGGATTGTAGGAAATCCATCAATTCCAATAAATGATAAATTGTGTCACATAAAGCAGCAATCAAAGTCCTATTTTCTCAACTTACTACCAAACATCACACAAAAAACATTAATTCCAGAAAAATAATCAACTCAGTCACATAAACCATCAATCAAAGCCCTATTTTTCTCAACTTCAAAAATCACACAAAATCTAATCAATTCCAGTAAAACGATCAATTGAATCACATAAGCAGCAATCAAAGCGCTATTTTCTCAGCTTACTGCCAAAAATCAAACAAAAACTCATCAATTCCGATAAAATGATCATTTGAGTCACATAAACCAGCAATCAAAGCCCTATTTTCTAAATTTACTGCCAAAATCACACAAAAAATAATCAATTCCAGTAGAATGATCAATTGAATCACATAATTACCAAACAACACTTCGCAAATCAAACTTTTACAGTATCAAATCTGGTAAACTCATAGTCGTCAAAGATAACTGATGAAACTAAATTCAAACAAAAATTCGAATATACGCTAGACATAAGTACGTATGAAGTAACCTAACCTGATTCGGCTACAGATTTTGAGCTGAACTAACAAAAGCAATGGAGATTATCGATTTTTTTTTGTCAGTACTTAAATACTAATCCTAAGCTAATTAGGCTCTATTACACGTTATTGTCTATCACCCCCTCCCCCCCTCCAGCCCCCCTCAAGCTGGACGTAGCCAATGATACAACTTCAAATTTGTTCAATATGATCCTTTTCGCTTTCTTCTTCTCTCATATTTACCCTCTTAATGCATTAACAAACTGAATGAAAGTTGGATATGGAGCCCTGTTTAGCATAAAGTCCTCAGGGGTCGTTTGGTACGCGGACAAAATTATCCTGGTATTTTAATCCTTATATTTGTTTCCAAGATCCTTAGCAAAATTTATAACCTTGTTATCTTCATCTAACAGTTTGTGTATAGCGGCGAGACTATTACAAATTTCTTTCAACTCTTTATGTATTCATCTATACATTTTGATTTCATCTTGATACTCTGAATTAGTTGCTTAAGTTGAAATTCATTATCCTTGATAGCTTGTAGGTAATCATCCTCAAGACTCTCCCGAATTTGTTTGGCTGAAGTGTAGCCAATAATAAGAAACATTGACTCTTCAGTCATGGTTCCAGTTAGCCAACTTCTCACCAAGACGTTTTTTTCCTCCATTTTGTAAATTTAATGTTGGTCGTTTCTTCACCATCATTTTTATTTACTACAACCTTAGATGACAATTCCTTCACAATAATGTCACCAATTGGCTTATCTGAGTTCTCCAAACAAGATAGCTTGATGATTTCATTTTTATGGGATATAAAACTCTGAACTGATGAAGAGATACATGTGAAAGGGAGAGAGTGGAGGAAGATGAATTGGCCAATAAAGAATGTGGAACAGGGTTCAGGGTACAAAATAACTTAGGTTAGAACGAAAGCTCTGATACCTTGAAAAGAAATGAATTTTGGGTCTAATTCAACCCTAAAAGTTAGCTCATGAGGAGGGTGTCACGACCTGCCTAGTGGGCCATGACGTGACGAACACCCAGAGCTGACTACCGAGCACCACGCATCATACTACTCTCGTCTTAACCTGTACGCATACAAACTCCATAAAATATGTACACACATATATACATATACATAAGCCCTCGTGCCGGCAAAAGATTAATATACAGAATGTACAATAAGGGTTACACAACATCCACTACCCACACATGAGTATCTACAAGCCTCTAGCTAAGACACTGAAGTCATGAGGACGGGACAGGAACCCGCCACATCCAAGTATCTACACAAAAAAATATATTAGAACTGCACCTCCGGAGTATAGAAGTGCTCCTGTGCAAGCTGGTGTGGCTCCTAGGAAGCTGGGTCGTCTCCCTGTTTACCTGTAGGTATGAACACAACATCCAAGAAGAAAAGGGATGTCAGTACGAGCAATGTAATGAGTATGTAACACATGCATCATAACATAACAAGGGAGCAGGAAGATAAAATAAAGATGAGAAAATAACCGGTGACTGCTTGCCCCTTAAGGCGGAGTCATGCATGCAACCTCATAAAAATGTTACCATATCATGTATTGCTGCGGAACGTGCAGCTCGATCCATATATCATCATATATCAATAATTTTCCGCCGAACGAACGGCCCGACCCACTACCCATATATCCCGCGTCCGGGATGAGATCATAAGATACCAACTAATCAGGTGACTATGCGTCTATAGCGCCTCACCTTTCCCCATGTCCCCTATATACATATACATATCGTATACACATATAATATACATAACATGCATGAGAGCCCAAACAAAAGTGCACCTTATCGGAGTGACGTAAGGTTGTGAACCTCCGATTACATTATGGCATCATCCTCACCGTAAGTCTCACCTTGAAAGAACTAATATTTTGAGGTGAGGCAACAAGAAAAAATAGTATCGATGAAATCATAAGCATAGAAATATCTGCATCATGAAGTCATCATTGTCGTATTTGTCGTTATGGAACGTAACCCGTAAGAAGTTCTCAAAGCTCTTCAAACTTCATCTTTAGGGATGTAAGAAGGTCATGGAAGTATAGGGAAGAAATTATGAAACAAGAGTCATGCCTTTGAAGGAAAGGGAATAGCCTTACATACCTTTTTCGTTTAACTAATCTATCGCTTGCTTATTCTCCTTTGATGCTCACGTTTCTACCTTCAAGAGAAGTCGTATGAACATTAGAAAATCGATTACTTAAACGTGCTTACTAAAGCTAAAGAAAATTGGGCAGCATTTCCTTTGTTTATACTACTTTTCCCATGTTCTATATCAGCTCCCAAATGTTCATATCAACATTCACAATATTGCAACCAACAATAATCATTTATCTACATTTGTCACAATTCACCATTTCCTTTCAATTTCTCCACAATTATGGTTATAGCTCATTATCACGTTTTCTCATATACAATACTCATTCCATGTTCTATAGGTCATTCATAACATGCTTACAATCTCAACATACCAATATTCGTAATTCAATCCAACTATTGTTCAACAATGACACTATTAACTCCTTTATGACCCATTTTCCATGCTCTTCTACAATCCAAGTGTTTCAACTTATCAATACTTCAAACATCATGAAAATACCATGAAACTTACCTTAGATACCGTAGAAACAAGCCTTGAATAGAAATACTCTTCTAGCACCAAAACCTTACTTCACTTCCTTTGGGTTTTCTTGAGATAGATGAACTTTTACTAAGTTTCACACACTTGTTTTCATGGATTTGAAGTGGTTGATCTTGGATTTCCTTTGATTTTCTTGTGGATGAAGAGTGGAGAGAATATTCTAGAGGTTTCTTGACAAAAATAGTGAAAATATGACTTTTGGGTCGAGTTAGGTCTATTTAAAATGGTCCAGAAAATTCTGGACCGACACACAATGCGGCACAATTTGCTAGACGCAAAGCATGCTTTGCTAAACGCATGTTGTGTCACAAACCTTGCAGAATCATAAAATTTCACTGGCACACTTTGTTGTGTAACTGCGTGGCCGCAGGTCGTGTTTGGTGGTGGCATGTTGCGCCGCAAAGTGCGCTAGAATGTGATATTTTGCCAAACTCTCTCCGAAACTTAACTCCGATGATCCGACGAGTCTTAAACCTTCCCGAGGCTTACTAAACATGGTTTTTCTCCATTATATACCCAAGATGGACATGTCTATCCCCATGATCTCAAAAAATTTATCCTACTTCCCAAGGCTAGGACAATTAGCATTCCCCGGAACTCAACGTATGAAAATGAGAGGTGTAACATTCTCCCCCCCTTAAGAACATTCATCCCCGAATGTTAAATTCTCGGGAATTCTACCAAACTTTTGCCAGAGTTTTCCCTGTAATATGACACTACCATCCTGTCACAACAACCCATAATATCACTGCCTCACAGGGCCACAACATAATAGCAACATATCTATGGCCACACACAACCCAAAATCATGAAAAAGTAAACGTACATACCTTATATCGTTGGCGTTTCATCTTGAATCTCTCCTGGGGGTTGGAATAAATGTGGGTACATGGATTTCATTTTCTCTTCCGCTTCCCAAGTCATTTCTTCCCGGTTGTTGTTTCGCCACAAGACCTTGACTGAGGCTACTTCCTTATTTCGAAGTTTTCGTACTTGCCTATCTAAGATGGCAATAGGTACTTCTTCATATGTTAACTTTTCTGTCACTTGTACATCATCCATTGGGACAATCTTTGTGGGGTCCCCAACCCACTTGCGGAGCATCGAAACATGGAAGACTGGATGGACTGAGTTCAGCTTTGTGGGTAAGTCCAACTCATAAGCTACTTGGCCCACTCTGCGTACAATCTTGTTGGGCCCAATGTATCGAGTACTGAGCTTACCTTTCTTACCAAATCTCATTATCCCCTTCATTGGCGATACTTTCAAAAATACCCAGTCATTGACCTGAAATTCCAAATCCCTACGACGATTGTCCGCATAAGACTTTTGACTACTTTGAGTTGTCACCAACCGGTCCCGGATAAGCTTTATCTTCTCGACCGCTTATTGGATCAATTCTGGACCTATCAATTGTGTTTCTCCTACTTCGAACCATCTGATAGGCGACCTACACTTCCTCCCGTATAAGGCTTCATAAGGGTCCATCTGGATATTGGTATGATAACTATTGTTATATGCAAATTCAATAAGTGGCAAATGATCCTCCCAATTACCACCGAAGTCCAATGCACAAGCCCGCAACATGTCTTCTAAGGTTTGAATAGTGCGTTCAGCTTGTCCATCGGTCTGTGGGTGGAATGCAGTGCTAAATTTCACTTGAGTGCCCAATCCTTCTTGAAAGGATTTCCAGAATTTAGCTGTGAATTGTGCTCCTCTGTCAGTAATAATAGATATGGGAATGCCATGAAGCCGCACTATCTCTTTGAGATACAATCTAGCATAGTCATCTGCTGAATATGTAGATCTGACCGGTAGAAAATGTGGTGATTTTGTGAGCCTATCAACGATCACCCAAATGGAGTCGTATTTATGCCGAGAACGAGGTAGTCCAACAATAAAATCCATATTGATCGCTGTCACACCCCAGTCCTGATAGGGCATGATGGGCACCCGACCCCTTACTTAGAGCCGAGCGAACCCACTGATTCTCATTATATTCATAATCTCACTGGACTCTTAAATCACGAAATGAAATGCATAATGAAAGCTTTTCGAAAACATTCTTTTCGTCCTTCTCAGATCAAGTAAAATCTGTAATCATATAAAATCTGTAAAGAATACATAATGATACATCGGCTTAAATAGTCGCTTACAAGACTGGCATGCAATATACGTGACTCTGTCTGCAAAGTCTCTAACATAATTCAGTATACCATAACACCGATACTCTGACTCGGCAATACTCCGGAAAGAAATGGAGCTTGCCAATCTAGCTGGAACATATTCTAGCCATATCCTCTACTCATCTGTATACACCTGCGTGGCATGGAACGCAGCGTCCACAAGAAGGGACGTCAGTATGAATAATGTACTGAGTATGTAAGGCATGAATAACAACATAATATAGATATGAAAAATAACAATAAATAAGAGAGATAACCTGAACATCTGGATGCCTCATAAGGCGGATGACATGCATGCTTAGCCTTTTAAAAAAAACATTTCTATACATATACATAGTAACATGCCCAGCCATTAAGGCGCGGTGTCATATATGTAATATCATGTCCGGCCATTAAGGCTCGGTGTTATCATCATTATCCCGCGTCCAGGACAATATCATAACATGCCCACTGCAGTGGTGTGCACATCTACGTGCCATGCCCGGCCGACTATAGCGCGGCGCGGTGTGAGAAAATACATACATATATATAAAGCATGCATGAGAGCCAAATAAAAGCTATGAGTACATCGGAGTGACTAAGGTCGGTAACCTCCGATTGTATTATGGAATAATCATTGTCGCTTTGTCTCACCTTGAAGGAACAATTAGTATAAGGTGAGAACAACAACAATGAATAAAATTAAGAAAGGTCAAAAGATAGCTCAATATTCTCATATCATCATTGAAATCATAAACTTGGAACCTTTGAACATAAAATCGTTCTCATCATAGTCATCATGATAATATAAAGCTCATGTACATGGAAATCTCTATGAATGAAAAATTATCTCATAATAACATGAAATCCGAATGCCTTGGAGCTTGGATAAATAAATCTCTCATAATCATCGTCATGGTTATCATAAAAGCAATTATTCATCTTTACCATCATAAAACTTTAAGGGTCATGAATCTCTAACATTCTTGGAAATGAAAATTTTCATGGAATTCATGCATGGTTTGGTAGGAAAAGAATCATGTCTTTAGAAGCTCAATAACATCATCAGGATTACGAAATTTGTGGAATTCTAGCATTTGAGGAAGCATTAATATTGTGGGTGCGACACAAAGGTTTATAACGAAAGGATCATGCCTTTAGAAAGAAGGGGACTAGCCTTAACATACCTGGAAGATAATTTCTCGACTTCCAACTTACTTCCTGTCTTGCAATCCGCTTAAGATTATTCGTAGCCTCGCAATCTACATATACAACCATTCATATTATTGTTAGGGTCATTATCATACGCTCGTCTTAAGCCTTTAATTAAAATCCTTTTAGATTCTGTCGAAATTCAGGCAGCGTCTCCCCTGTTTATATGCCTAGCCCGAAATCATTATATCAACAACCAATCACCAGCAACAATACCAACATCATCAATACCATTATCCATACCAATATACTTCCTAAAACATCCCACACGATGTCTTCTAAATTTCTCAACTAACCAACTTGTGATACGACTATTTGAATACTTTATTTCCGTAAAGAAACCGAAATTAATACCAACAACATCAATAACAACATCCTCAAAATCCTACAAGATATATATATATATATATATATTTATATAAATATATATATATATATATATATATATATATATATTTTATCCAAAATTCTCTTCAAACCTCAATCCATAATTCAACAACATCAACACAACAAAATATAACCTTTATTCTTGCAATTATTCCTTAATCCATATTGATAAAGAAAGAAATTCAATGATTCATACCTTGTATTTACTAAAGTAACAATATCTTCAAAATCTACTTGTTCCCAAGCTACTCCAACACCAAAATGAAATCATAATCGCTTCTACACGTTGCCCGGACTTCGATTAGTATTCCATAGCTTGAAATTTGGTCAAATTCCTCAATTTTAAGTGGGATTTAAGAGCCCTTTTAATGGCTGAAGTTTCTGGAATTTTTGATGATGAAAAATGGGGTTTTAACCCCTTTTATAGTTGCTAAGGTCGGCTGCACTGTAGCAGTACTGTAGTAGTACTGAAGCAGTCATGTTTCTGCGTCGACAGCTCAGTTTGTAACGTCTATAACTCTCTACTCTGATATACTATCAATGAGAAGTTTGTTGCATTAAAAACTATACTCGACGAACTTTATTTTAGGCTCTTGAAACACCTTAAAACTCCTAATATACTAGGAGATATGCCCCTCCAAAGTTGACTAAAAATCTTCCCAGCATTTCTCAAATTTTTGTCGAACTTATTTTCTTCAATTTGCTTGATCTCGAAATCTTTCGGAACTCTCCATACATGATATTTATCATTTATTATACCTGATAATGGTCATGTTCTTGTGTTTCAAAATAGTCTTTCCCGATTACGACTTACGAGATCGTAATTCATCCTTTACTTCACTGTTACATATTTCCCATGGCTTGTACCTTCCAAAACATCATGGGACGTCTCCGATACTCCATTACTACGGTGATGTACATGTCATGCTCATGCTCTGAAAAATGCAAGGTATAACAATTGCCTCCCACTTTCAGATTGGAATTTCCATTTCTTGCAAAAGCCCTGCTGGTTTCTGGTGCTCAATTTTTACTTGTTGACAGTTTGGACATTGAGTCCCCATTGAGTCACAAACTCAGCTATATCTTTCTACATTCCTTCCCACCAATACATTAGTTTGAGATCATGGTACATCTTTGTCGCTCCCGGATGAACGAAATAACGGGAGCAATGAGCTTCTTCCAGAATCTGGCGACGCAGTCCCGCAATATTCGGAACACATAACTTGTTTCAGTACCTGATAATCCCATCTGCAGAGATCTCAAATGGTGACTTCTCTTTTTGGGAACGTGCATCTCTATAATACCTTAATTTGGGATCCTTGTATTGACGCCTTTTCACTTCTGTATCTAGGGACGAAGCAGGTGGGTTAAGCACTCTAACTCCTGTGCTGCACAAATCTATTAAGCGAACTCCTAGGCTAGCTAGTTGATAGAGCTCACGAGCTAATTCCTTCCTTTCTGACGGAACATCACCTCGACTACCTATGGACTTAAGGCTGAGAGCATCGGCCACCACATTTGCTTTACCAGGATGGTATAGAATATTTACGTCATAATCCTTCAATAGCTCCAACCATCGCCTCTGACGCAGATTCAATTCCTTTTGCTTGAAAATATATTGAAGACTTTTGTGATCTGTTTAGATGTCCACATGGACACCATACAAATAGTGCCTCCATATCTTTAGAGCGTGAATGACCGCAGCTAATTCAAAATCGCGAGTCGGATAATTCTTCTCATGTTTTCGCAGCTGCCTAGAAGCATAGGTAATGACCTTGCCGTGCTGCATCAATACACAGCCTAACCCGACACCAGAGGCATCACAATACAACACATAACCTTATGATCCTTCTGGAAGCGTCAGGACTGGGGCTGAAGTCAACCTATCTTTCAGCTCCTGAAAGCTCCGCTCACAAGCATCTGTCCACCGAAATTTAGCAGCTTTCTGTGTTAGCTTCGTCAACGGTGCTAAAATAGAAGAAAACCCTTCCACAAATCTCCTGTAATACCCTGCCAATCCCAGAAAGCTATGGACTTCTGTAGGCGTTGTAGGCCTTGTCCAAGTTTTCACAGCCTCGATCTTTTGGGTGTCAACTCGAATACCATCGGCTGAGATGATGTGGCCCAGAAAAGTTACAGAGTTTAGCCAGAATTCACATTTGGAAAATTTAGCATATAACTTGCGAGCTCGAAGAATTCCAAGGACCGTAAGAAAATGTTCCGCATGTTCTTCCTCTGATTTAGAGTATACCAAGATATCATCGATGAATACAATTATAAATAAATCCAGGAATGGCCTGAACACATCATTCATCAGGTTCATGAACACTGCTGGAGTGTTGGTCAAGTCAAACGACATTACCCGAAATTCATAATGACCATATCTGGTTCTAAAAGCCGTTTTAGGAATATCTTCCTCTTTAACTCTCACTTGATGGTATCCTGTCCTCAGATCTATCTTGGAAAACCACTTGGCTCCTTGCAATTGATCGAATAAATCGTCGATACTCGGAAGTGGATATTTATTCTTTATTGTCACTCTGTTCAACTGCCTATAATCGATACACATTCGCAGATATCCATCTTTCTTCCTTACGAATAAGACAGGTGCTCCCCATGGCGATGAACTGGGCCTAATAAATCCCTTCTCGAGTAAATCTTGCAGCTGTACTTTTAATTCTTTCAATTCTGCAGGGAGGGATAGATAAATCGATAGTGAATTCAATCTCTCGTTCTGGTGGAAGACCTAGAAGCTCGTTCGAAAATACATCTGGAAACTCGTTTACTACCGGAACAGATTGAAAAGTCGGCGGTTTTGCTTTCGTGTCATGAACTCGAACTAAATGATAAATATAGCCCTTGGAAATCATCTTCCTTGCCTTGAGGTAGGAAATAAACCTGCCTCTTGGAGATGCAGTGTTACCCTTCCATTCTAAAATTGGTTCTCTAAAAAATTGGAACCGGACCACCTTAGCCCTACAATCTATATTTGCATAGCAGGAAGCTAACCAGTCCATGCCCATAATGACGTCGAAATCCAGCATTTCCAATTCAATCAAATCAGCTACAGTGTGCCGACCACACACTACAATTACGCAGTCTTTATACACTTGTCTGGCTAATAGTGGATCACCAACTGGAGTGGACACTTCAAAAGGTTTGATTGGCTCGGGTTTTATCCCGATATAACCAGCGATGTAAGGAGTAATATATGACAAGGTAGAGCCCGGATCAATTAATGCATAAAAATCATAAGAAGATAATGTCAATATACCTGTTATAACGTCGGGAGAGGCCTCCGATTCCTGTCGTTCGGTCAATGCATAGATACGGTTCTGGGGACCGCTCGAACTAGAGACTCCTCCTCTACCTCTGCCACGGCCCGTTGAAGCCTGGAAAGACTGCCTTACGGGGCGCACGGACGACGAAAAGCCTGCTGCTGAACCTGTAGGCTGGGCCTCATCTCGGCCGCTCCTCAATAATCACGCATCATGTGGCCAACTCGACCACAGGCATAACAAGCATCCGAGCCTCGCGACACTGGCCCAAATGTAACTTACCGCATTGACTGCACCATGGTACCGGCGGTCTCCTCTGGCTAAAATCACCACGATATTGGGAACCTGAAGCTCCCGAACCCTGACTAGGCCCAGAATAAATAGGGCGGTCAAACTTTCAGCCCGCAAACCGAGGAGGTGCACTGGATGCAAACTGGCCTGAATATCTGGAATATTGCTGCCCCTGGCCCCCTCTGTATTCACTGCTAGCGCCCGCTGATCTAGTCCTTTTACTGTGTCCCCTATCCATATCTCGCTCTCTCCTATGCGGTTGTTGTTGCTTTTCCAGGTTCTGGGCATGCGCTTGAATACGCGAGATATCCATCCCTTCCAGTAGTGAAGTTGTCAGATAGTCTTTAAATAGGTGTGGCCCTAAGCCCCTCACAAATCGATGTACCCGGTCTCCCATGTCTGCTACCATGGCCGGAGCATACCTAGCCAATGAATTAAACTGGAGACTATATTCCAGGGCGCTCATATTCCCTTGCTTAAGATTCAGAAATTTGTCGGCGCAAGCCCGACGAACCTCAGGTGGCAAATAATTCCGAATAAAGCATCCACAAACTCTTGCCAATTTGGGGGAGGTGCATTTTTCCCTCTGGAAGAAATCCAATTGTTATACCATAAAACAGCTACGTCCCGGAGTCTATACGATGCCAACTCCACGGACTCGGTACCTCATCAATAAAGCCCTGTGGGTCATCATCCGGTTTCGATCCAAAAAATTCTAGAGGGTTTAAGCTCATGAAATCACGGGCTCGGGCACTAATCGCCCTATCACTTGGACCTGCACTCTGCCGCTGAGCCTGTGCGAAAAATAACTGAGTCAGTAATTGAACGGCATCTCGTAAGTCCTGATTTGGAGCAATAGGGGGAGGAGTTGGGGCCCTCTCATGCTCCTCTGCTGCTGGAGGGGTAGAAGAAGAGGTGGGAGTGGCATGCGAGGGAGTAGCACTCTGAGCCTCGCTATGTCCCAACTCAACTGGGGGTTCTCGGCTGGTGCCTTCCTCGGCGGCATTTAATATTGTGCGGATTTGCTTCTTTCTTGGTGGCATCACTGAAATCATAACGCACAATTAGAATAAAGGTGATCTTACATTATGGCTCTATCGCACGATCTATGAAAATAAGGACGGTCATTATTCCTAAATTCCCTGTAGCCTCTTGTTTATTAATGTGACGCGCAACATACCATAAACAAGACTCTACTAGACACGGTTCGTAGACACTTCCTAGGACTGAACCTCGCTCTGATACCACTTTTGTCATGACCCGCCTAGTGGGCCATGACGTGACGGGCACCTGGAGCTGACTACCGAGCACCACACATCATACTACTCTCATCTTAACATGTACGCATATGAACTCCATAAAACATGTACACATATATATACATATACACAAGCCCTCGCGACGGCAAAAGAATAATACACAGAATATATAATAAGGGTTACACAACATCCACTACCCACACATGAGTATCTACGAGCCTCTAGCTAAGACACTGAAGTCATGAGGACGGGACAGGACCCCGCCATATCCAAGTATGTACACAAAATAATATATTAGAACTGCACCTCTGGAGTATAGAAGTGCTCCTGTGCAAGCTGGTGTGGCTCCTAGGAAGCTAGGTCGTCTCCCTGTCTACCTGTGGGTATGAACACAACGTCCAAGAAGAAAAGGGACGTCAGTACGAGAAATGTACTGAGTATGTAAGGTATGCATCATAACATAACAAGGGAACAGGAAGATAAAATCACTACTAAAAAAAACAAGTTTTACCGACCTCAAAAAAATGGCTATTTCTGACCTCATGAGGTCGGTTTTGGCCAAAAACCGACCTCAAAACCGACCTCAAAATCAGGTCGGAAAACAGTGGGTTGAAATTATCACCGACCTCATGAGGTCGCAAAATACCGACCTCATGAGGTCGGTAAAGTTTTTTTAGCCTGGTATTAATTAAATAAAATACCGACCTCATTAGGTCGGTAAATTATATTAATAATATAATGATATGAGTTTACCGACCTCCTGAGGTCGGTAATTTATATGAATATATGATATATTTTGCATAAAACCGACCTCATGAGGTCGGTAATTTGCAATTTCTGGGAATATTATTCATAAAACCGACCTCATGAGGTCGGTAATTTACAATTTCTAGATAATTTTGCAGAAAACCGACCTCATGAGGTCGGTAATTTGCAATTTCTGGGAATATTTTGCAGAAAACCGACCTCATGAGGTCGGTAATTTTCCATATGTTGGATAATTTTGCAGAAAACCGACCTCATGAAGTCGGTATTCTGCAAAAAAAATTGTAGCACCTAGCTATTACTCCAGCTGCCTCCCTGTCAAGATGAAAATAATTTTACTTTCAACTAAAACGAGCCCAAATAGCTACCAACAATACACCAAACTACTATAAATACATAAAACAATAAGCTACTATTACAACACACTAGATGGCCCGTGCCCGTGCTTTGCACGGGCGTATGGCCGAAATCATTGTTTGTATTATTTGTGCAATTATTACAGGAATACTAAAAGGATCATAACACCAAGAAAATAATTCTACGTGTTTCAAGTTTTAACACTTCATAATATTTACGCGCACTAAGCAACAAAAGTATACAATATTGTGAAATCGTACATTCTTCATTTTCAATGAGGAAATCTATTTACATAATGGAAAAAAGAAGCACCGTGCCTTTTGAAATTTGACCACTCCATAAAGCTTTGTTGTCATAACTCATAAGCCTTTTTTTCCAAGTTCTCAAAGATATTAGAACCTGCCATTAGAAACCATAGGGATGAGTACCTGTCTACCAAAATAAAAGAAAGAATTTGGTAAGCGTAAGAAATGAGGTGGATACAATGTGAAGCAGGATGCAAGTAAAATGTTTGTGTCCTGTTAAGGTAAAGAGAAATACTACGATGCGACTATAAAATAAATAGCTCTTGGAACTATAAGTTGGTAGAAGGAACCCATGGGTGCAAGTTGGCATAACTTTGAGTCTTCTCTGTTACCCATGCATCAAGCAGCAATCAATGAAACAACAAGCTATATTGAGTGAGGAATGACAGTTTGTTACTTGAAAGCCCTTCTAAGGCTAGCTAGCACTTTAGTGTAAAACTAAGTAAGAAAACAACTGTCACGACCCAACCCCGTAGGCCGTGACTAGTGCCCGAATTGGGCACCCGAACATACTTATCCTGAATAATTCACATACAAATAGCATATACGGCCATAAATACTATATGCCGTCTCAAACTATATCAAACTATTTCAAACACATCTCAACGCAACCGTATGCGGATATATATATCAAAAAGCCGGCAAGGCTATCAAATGTATCAAAAGCCGACAAGGCTATCAAATGGCACAACGGCCCAAAACATATACAAATGCACGCCGACAAGGCTGCCATAGCGAATAGGGTCATATAAACACATCTGTACAGAAGTAGGCACACACACCCACAATTACGTCTACAGACCTCTAAACAGACCAACAGAAACATATGGCGGGACAGGGCCCCGCCGTACCCCTGAACAAATATATACACATATGCAACGAACGAGGATATATACCAAAATGTAGGCTCCGAAATGATAGGAGCACTCCAAACAGCAAAAGAGGGTGTCCTAAACTGGTGGATCACCAAACTGTACGTCTGTACCTGCGGGCATGAAACGCAGCCCCCCGAAGAAAGGGGGGTCAGTACGAAATATGTACTGAGTATGCAAAGCAGAAGATACAGAAACAACTCTGAGGCATAAACAAAATGGTAGTACATAAAATAAGTACAAATCCAATATATCCAAATGCTTAATTTAAAAATATAAGTCATGCATAGGGTACAGAAGAATATGGTCGCCCGCCCGTCAATGGCGCCATAACACAGCATAACACCAGAAAGGTTTCAAATCTCCATATTCCCCGTCACATATCATAACACAGCATAACACCATACACAGCATAACACCAAATGTAAGTGGAACATAGCCCTCTAACGAGTGGCTCGATGAATCATAAACACAGCATAACTCCGGAGTATATCAAAGTGCGCACGACAACAGAACCGGCCCGGGACTCGGCGAAAGAGATAACAGAATGCACGAGTAGAGTCGTGAGTAGCCATATGCATAAAATCATTGTCATGAACTCAAACATAAGTAAAATGATCATACTTGAAAATCGAAATAACAGTCATAACAAATTCTTTCAAAAATTCTCCAAATTACATAAAGGAAAGTCGCGGGACCCACGGATGGGTATCGACCCGAGTCGGGCCCGCCTATGGAAAACATACTCATTATACATCATGCCAACTTCTATAAAAATATTGGAACAATCCGAGCCTTTATGCGAAGGATATGGCATTCAAGAATTATGAAATTCTTTAAAGTGAAACCTTTCTATGCAAAGTTCGGAAAGCGATTATTTCAAAGACATAATGGTTCATATTTCATAAAATCATACATAAGAGTGCCAAGGAATATATAAGGATCCTAACATGCTCGGATTTTCGAATCTTAGAATTTTCCTCAAGGCTTATAATCTAGCCTATTGAAAACTAAGGCATGCCAAAAGAAAGAAGGGTTGGGCTTTACATACCTCATACGCACTCCAAGCTAGCCAATCTAAAGTTAATCCCAATCTACGCCTCGGGCTCCCCAAGGTCTACAAATATGCCAACGATATCCAATATTAACCATGGGCATTTAAGCAATTATTTATTCCAAACTAACTCTAAATTCTACAGAAAATTCGGCAGCATTTCCCTTGTAAATAGGCCAACCCGAGAATTTAAATCGCTCAAAATCAACAATAACCAATCTAGCAACATCGATAATCAATTCGAAAGGCAAAATAACAATAGTAACTCTCTTTTACACCATTCAACAACTTTCCAAATATTCGTTTCGATGGCTTACATTCAAGCCACAATATTGCTCATACATTCAATTATCAACCCGAATCCTTACCAACAATATTCAAGGCCATTCTAAACAATTCACATAATTTTTCTCCAAGTTGGCCGAAAACAATCCCTAGGCCGAGAACAGCCCTCTTTTCACATTCCTCAATTTCAATTCATGTTTTGTATCAACAATCCACAATATAACAATGTCATTTTCACAATTATACGAATTACATCAAACACACCATGAGCCTCAAATCAGCCCACACATTCTCGACATCTTCCTTAAGTCATTAAATGTTCATTTCAAAACTAGAATTCATAACGACGACAATTAAAACGATAAGTGATATTAACTCATTCTTTGCCACACATTGGAGGCTATATACACGGCTACATACCCCCCTATATACATACATCGCTAGTTCTCCTTCATTTGTTCACCCTACAACAATCAACATACTAAATAGAGTTAATTCATCACTTAGTCACAACACCCATTTACACAACTTCACACACCATACACGACTCAACTTCCAACATACTACATTTCATAATTTTCATCCATATTAACATACTACAACATGAATTAAACGTTCACAACACATAAACAAGAGTAAAACTTACCTTTCTTCTCCAATTCTACACTTTGGTTAGGGTTTGCAATCGACACCACGAATGGTTGGATGACCCAAACAACTCTTCCACGCTACTTAGGGACCTCAATATAGTGGGTTTGTACCAAGGAAATATTTTTAGAGTGGCTCAAAATGATCTTGGTTTCCTTCTCCTCTTGGCCGTGAGCAGTGGTGGAGTTTTTCACCTTCTTGATATTTTGTTCTAAGTGTTGAGTGAAGCAAGATGAATACTTGGTCATATATTAAGTTGCCACAATATTCATCCATGTGTCCATGGCCCCACACATGTGTTGGACCAATTAAAATTGGCCACACAAGGTGTGGGACCATTTAATGGACCACACGGCCAAAAGGCCTTATTTTAGCAAGATTTTAACTTCCAATTATATGAATTTTGGTCCCAATTTTTCCTAAGTGTTCAATGCCAACAATTTCATATATAACTTATGTCTCAAAATAAAATCACAAGTCAAAAGTCCCGACTTCAAATCCCGGAATAGTCTTGGCCCTAACTTATCATAGTTAATCCGGGTTGTCCCAAAGTATAAAAATACGGGATATAACAACAACTTCACATCATTTGTGAGATTTTGCTTTGCAAGTATATTCAGATGATGACAAAGGACTATAAAGGAAAAAATCAACTTTTATTCTATTATATTCTGCTCAACATAGTAGGCAAAAATCATGAGATGATAATACTTGTTTATCAATGACAAGATAGTTGGTACATACCTAAATTTCTTTCATAAGAATTTTGCTACTTCCTCTTGTTTATTGAATTCTAAATCTGATGCCTTCAAACACCCCACATAAATAATCTCCAAATCTAGTATTTCAGCTGCAAAATTAGTGTATGTAAAGCATATTTGTCCCATTCAAAAGACCACTTTTTTCCTCCTTATCCCTAAGCCTTCAGTTGATACTAATTTGCTACAATGATCATCCTACTTTCATTATAATAATTAGAGTAATCCGATCAACACCACAACCGTCATCAATAATTCATCATACACCACAGATGTGGTATCTTGAAAGTGTGATTTTTCATAAGATTGGAAGGAGAAACATCCAGCATAAACATTAGATATTTAACATCGCAACAAAGGAAAGTTTTTTCTTACATGGCAAGCAAAATGGCACTAACAAAAAGAGCAGAGAAAGCAACTCAACTTACATTGCAATCAACCTAGCTCAAGTCAAATTTCAAAAACCTCATCAGACAGAGGATGGTATTAAACTGTACACCTTTTCACCATTCCAAATGATATTAAAGCTAGTTGTTGGTTTTAAATATTTCGAAATGTACAGTGGAAGGGCTCTTATAAACATAATAATTAATTTGTTTGAACAGATCAACCAACTCAGACATAGTAGTTTCAACATCAAAATGACACTAAAATCTTGAGTGTGCATGCATCGGAATTTCTGCTGTCAAAGAATAGTAGGTAAAATAAGTAGCATGTGAGGACAAAAAAGTATAATCCTTTGACGCGAAAAATGAAAATAAACACTCTCTTCCTCAAGGAAAATCTCCATTTTGATAAAGAAATGTCAATGTCAACACAGTACTTACAAATCTGAATTATACCTTCTCATTGCTTTAATCTTTTGCTTTTCATTCTCTTCCATCGGCAGTAACATCCTGGAACCTATCATTTAGACCACATGTATTACCATGTTTAAAAAAATGTGATTTCTCTAATAGATTAAATTTTAAATTAGATGATCGATTCACAGTTAAACATTATGTACTTACCTAAGAGATTACTACAAGTAATTGACCATATATAATAAGTGGAGCTAGTTATCTGAAAATAAGACAGACACTCTGCCACATATATCAAGTAAAATTTCACTAATACTACTGTAAAATTTCTTTACACTGCCGGTGTATATAGTTACACGAAGATGAGCAATGACCATATATAAATGATGGGAAGTTGAACGACATACCATATTATAAGGTAGCAAAAGGCACAAAGCTAAAGCCATGAGGCAATAGAGGGCAGAGACAATGAGGACTGAGCCAACAATTCCAACAGGTAGAGTCTTGGAAGGGTTTCTTATTTCTTCAGCCATGGTGGACACTGTATCATATCCAATATAACTGAAGTAAACTATGGCTGCTCCATCAAGAATCCCGCTTACACCATAAGGAGCTATCCCTCCTGGCTTTACTAAGTTTTCAACTTTTCCATTGCAAAAGCCAACAATTATTATAAATCCAAAGAAAACCACATGGAAGGCTGTCATTATCAGGTTCAACATTGAGCTTTCCTTAGTGCTGCAAAATCCCAAAAAATATACACCACTCATATCACTTCTGGATAAAACTTATGGGTTACTTGGTTTCATGATGTTTTTTTTTTTCTTTGAAAATTTTTCGATGACAGCGAACCTGCAACCGCTACCCTTTAGTTGCGTAAGGCACTCACTATTATGACATGTTTTAAAAAATAACCAGACATGTTTTAAAAAATAACCACTTGCAGTTTCAAAAACAATTTACAATATTATAGAAATAGCAGTTTGGGAGGACGAACCTGTTTCCTATTTCTTATACTGTTTCTCGCCAGGGGCGAAGCTAGCTCTTCGGATATGGGTTCGGCCGAACCTAGTAGCTTTTATCCGAACCATATATTTGTATTAAAAATTTTGTCAAATATGTACAAATTATTAATTAAGAACCCAATAACTTTAAAGAATTAGAACCCCAAGCCCACAAGCTTCAGATCCTGGCTCCGCCTCTAGTTCTGTCTTCCTGCTTCGTGTTGACCAAGTTGTTCCCTACCAAAAGCGGAGGTTGTGTTCTTGCTAAGACGATTGATGGTAATTTATAGCTAAGCCAAAAAGAAGAAAGATCTACGTATGGTGTTCATTGACTTAGAGATAGCATATGGTGTTCATTGACTTAGAGATAGCATATGAATACCAAGAAAAGGTCCTCTAGTGGGTGATGGAGAAAAAAGGAATTCATGTGAACTGTAACAACCCGACTCCTAATTTTGCTAAAACATGATTAGATTACAGTTTTGAAGTTTTGAATAAGTCCATATCTATTTGGGACTTGTCGAGATAGTCGGGGTGGAAACCCAAGGCCTCAGGTTTTCTACTGGTGTCTGGTGCATCGCGAAGAGGAGCTGAGAGGGGTTGACCTGTCAATGGAATTTTTCGCGGACCAGAACAATCGCGATCGCGAAGTCAATATGATGACTCATCTCGGTCGCGAGGTGGACTATCGCGATAGCGAAGAAGGGCCAGATTTGGTATATAGTGAACAATAGCGATTTTTTAGACGAAGGTTTTGCCTTTCTTGGAAAGAGGGAGCTCGAGGGAGGTGGGGGTGGTTCAGGTGCAGGATTTGGGAAATTTGCATATAGCTATACAAAACAGACACATTATCTATACACTGTAATTTAAGTTGGTTTCATGTGTTTATACATAATTATACAAAACATATACATTATATATACAGAGTATATGTAATGTTTGTATATAGATATACAGAACATGCACATTATCTATACACCGATGATATATTGGGCTACATCGGCTGCAAACTAGATGAGCGGACCGTATATATGGATTATTTTCCCTAATTAAAATGGGGAGATTTTGACATAAACCCCAAATTGGATAAATTTGCGAATTGACCTAGCAATTGTGATAATAAAAAAAAAAGTTGGATTTTGACTATTGCTAACGGAATGCATCGCTGCCTTTCACATCCATGTTCTCTATAATAAAAACAAATTGCTCTGTTCTTCTGGGATAATCTCAGCACTATGTTGATTACTACCTTTTTAAGTGTAAGTTTAATAAGCTTTTGCAGAGTAAGGCACTTAAAACAAACATGGTGTTAGATCAAAGTGAAACAACACACCGTGCTACAAAGTACAAAGGATTCCTCAACACCAAGTTACTCTGATAAAAGCTTCATCATCAAACATCCCAGAATCAGAACATTAAACCACCTTTCTACTTGTCTTAGTAATAACACAAATAATCCTACATTCTTAATAAAATAACTAGGAGAGTAGAAGATACATCACAACACTTTTTTTCATGTCTTAATAATAACACAAGTAAATGACACTACATTTTCAATAATTACTGCAAGAGTTAGACTGACGAGGTTAAAGAGATGACGAGCTTATCTTTCAATAATTACTACAAGAGTTAGACTTCAACACTGGAATCAGGAGGGCACTAATCACCTGCCAAAACAAAGTGTTATTAATTCTCACAGAGAAAAGCAAAGCAGTGCTGACCCAAAAACAAGTAAAGCATCAATTTTCTCATAATTATCTGTATACAAAACAATTTGGCAGTTCTAACCTGCACAATGTAAACCTTGCTCTCGAGAAAGACAAATTGCAACGTTATAGGAGTTGAACGTTTTAGGTATAGCGTTATTTGAATTTTGATGTGAAACAAAACTCCCATCTACTAAAGAGTTTACCAAAGTAAGCTAATTATCATCACTACCAGTGGCGGACCCAGAAAATTGAACAAGTGGGTTCAATCAATGACAAAATTTTAGCAATAATTGATACTAACAACGACCTTAGACACTATAAATGAGCATCATTAAGACAGTAAATGTGCTTCTAATTTTCATGCTAATCATCATATTCGGTTTTACAATGTGGTCTAACACCAATGTAGTTTTTAGTTTACGCCTATATTACTAACGGATCAACAAAGCGACAAAGATATTACACCACTTTTCAAAAAAGACAAATGCATGTTACAAGTTATAAACTTCTTAAATCATATTATTACTTTAAATAGTTGCACAATGCATATATTCTCAAATACATAAATAATTCAATAAAAATTCATTAAGTTTCAATCATTATGCATCTTCAAATTTTATATTTTATATTTAAGCATTCAATTCTGAGATTTAGAATTTAATATTATTTTTAATTAATCACAAAATTTAACAACTTAAAGCACAAAATTAGAACAATAATAATGAATGATCAATTTTAAAACAAGAAGTAACCTAACCTTATTGAGCAAAAAGCAGCCTATTAGGCTAACAAAACACAATAAATAAATAAATGATTTCTCAACTTAGTAAAATCACAAAAAAAATACGAGTACTAATTACTAGTCTTATTAATTACGTATGAGTATCAAAAAAGCTGGCATCGAAAATTCTATGTTAAGCAACCTTCACTGAGAATCAAACACGTGACCAAGTACAAGAGGACTTTGAACCCACTTGCACCGCTGTACTACAACTTCCACTTGCGTCAAGTGGGTTCATTTTTCTTATATACCTTAAAATTTCGTTTTGTCAGCCAAATTAACATGTAAAAATAATATCTTTTCCGAACGAAGTGGGTTCAACTGAACCCTCTTGCAACAAGATGGGTCCGCCCCTATCACTCCAAGAAAGCTAATTATACAAGAAAACAGCCTTTTGGTAACGACTTTTCGTGGCAACCCATAAAGTCGCCACAAAATCAAGGGTTTTTTCATAGCGATATATCTACCTTCCACGAGAAGTAAAGACTTAGTGGGGACCCGGAAGGTCGCCACCTATGATTTGAGACTAAGGCTAATTTTTTGTTCCCCCAAAAATGAAATACTTTTTAAAGTATTTGGCATGGAAAGTTTTTGTGGCAACCTGATAGAAGTCACCACGGATAGGCATTTGTGGCTGGCTACCTAGTACCTTCTTCTGGTCCTTGTTTGCAGTAAAGGTGGAAACTTTTCATAGTATTCGTTTGTATTTATTTCTTCTATCAAAATTACATGCAGTGTTTTTTTCTACAGTTAAGCCGGGAAATCTCTGTAACATCCTTCTGCATTATTTTACTACAGTTAAGCTGAGAAATATATATCTGTAATATTCTTTCTGCAGTATCTTGCATAACAAACTCGTGCAGAAATGAATAGGAGTCTTCCTGCTCGTACTTGTCTCTTTCTTCCCTCGATCTCCGATCTCATTGGTCTATCACATGTCCGATTTTTACCGTATACAGATAGTCCCCACACTTTTCGGACCATAGTTTTACCGGAATAACGGGAAGTGGACAAATCAAAAAACCGGTGGTTCCATATGCTCGTTATTATCTTTTCATTTTGGCGGGAACAGTTGCATCACATCTCTCTGTCATCAGCCACATGTCTCGTCCCGGATGGTCAGCTCTGACAACCGTCATAACGCACGTCGTTTCAAGTCACTTCTCATTAATTATGGGACACGTGGCATTCCCCGGTTGGCTGGGATCTGTAACCGCCTCGATCCCATGTATATATAACGTCTTCCACCACCTCATTTTCCCATTTTACGATCCTTTTCACTTCTCCATTTTCAGTTCTTCACTTCATCTCTCCATTTCATTTCTTCACTTCTCCTTTCTATTTCTCTTCATTTCATCACTTTTAATCATTTTTCAACTCGTATTTCTTGTTGATTCGTTGCTTATACTACGTGAAAAGAAACAACTCTGCCAACTTCTTCACTAGCTGTTTTTGTTTAGAGTGTGTTGCTGCTTCTTCTTCTTACTCTTTACCATTCTGAATTCTTTCTTGACTGTTCCCTCACTCCTATTTTAACTTCCCCTTCGAATTTTCCAAATCTCTTTTTTCATAATCTCCAATTGTCTGCTAACACCGAAACCACTTCCCATGATGTTCCCTCGGTTTCATCTCAAGGAACCGAGCCAACTTTATAACCTAAGGGAAAAATCACCTTCGAGCCCACTGCTTTGGACACTGTACCGTCTAAACCCAATTATAACAAAGATTTCGAGGTTGAGAAACCTTCTCTGGTTTTCGATAGAGGGTTTGATGTGAGGCGATACCCCTCGTCCATTACCGAGGACAAACTCGATTTAGTCCGGGCTGATTGCGGATGGGATAATCGTTCGGTCCAAGTTTTTTCCCCCGGACTAGATGAATCGGTCACCGATCATCGGGAGGGCTTCGTATATGTTTACACTTATCCTTTCACCCTCAGGCTTGACTCCCCTATCGATCCGGTCATTTTAGATATGTGCCAGACTTACAATGTTACCTTGGCCCAGATTGGTCCGATTGTCTGGAAGACCGTGGCCTGCCTCCGACTGTTGGCCAATAACTCGAGAAAGGAGTTCACGCTTGCTCACTTCATCCGGTTATACTCCTCGAGGTTGTTCCGGGGTGGTGTAATAAAGCTCGCTAAACGAAGCCGGAACCCTATCTTTTCAAAGATGGACGAAGATAGAGACCGGGGTTGGCTAGAGCGTTATGTCCGGGTGAGGACCGCGGACATTATCCCGGCCAACTACATGCCCTTTTCGGAGACATAGAATGATAATCGTAAGTCTCAGTTCTTTTAATAATTGCTTTTGAATGCTTTGTCAAACACTAGTCCTTTCACATTCTCACTACCTGTCCCCTTCTTTGTACCAGCCGTGGCGTGGATACCTCCGGCTATCCGGAACATCAACGAATGGGTTAGTGCTCTCCTCAGTCAACATACCCACGAAGCACGGACATGGGGACTCCTGCCACGTGGCCGATGGGTCGATCAGGTAATACTTTGCTTCTATCCGTATTCGTTGCATCTTCTACCCTTCCTTTTTGTAACATCTTCGGCTTTCAGGTTTGCCCAAGGGCTCGGTGGACCCCAGACCGGAGTCAGTAGCTGAACCCGCTACGTCGGCACCTGAGTTTGATTAGGCGGGTACATCCCGTATCATTGCTGCCGCCAATAAAAGAAAAAGGCCCTCGGACAAAGGGCAGAAGCCGAAAAAGAGGGCGAGGAGCGTCGTTCGGACTCTAAGAGACTAAACAGATCCCGAGCTCTTCATTCGGAGGATCGGTGTGACCCCTTCCATTGCTTCTATTCCGGAGGAGGGTACCACCGTTTCATCACTTCCGTCAGTCGGGGAAGGACCTTCAGCTCTGACATTACACACAGGTGGGGAAGAAGTTCATTACCTGACTCCTCTAAGGTCTATTGAATTCGTCGATATTTCAGGTGATGCTTCATTCGAAGAAACCCCCCTGCAAAGGACAAGAAGATCCGAGAAGGCACCAGTTGCCGAAGCCGGTCAAAGGGCTGAGCCGGTCCCCGAGACCGAAGTTCCAACGAATGTTGGTCCACTGCCCGGCTATGAGACTACTGCAACCTCCGAGATCCTTGCCTTTGCCGATGCTGCTGAGGCCGTTCCGAGTTCTCCAACTCCAGCTTCGAGGTTGGATGATTTTGATGACATGTTCTCGGATGCTCCTCCTGCTACCGGGGAAGCTGCCGGTTTTGGACATCTTCCTATTCCTCGGGCCACGAGAGCAGCTAGCTGGTCCACCGACACCGGTACTAGGGATAGCTTGGTGCGCATCTTTCCGATCCCGAGTGTGGAACCTAGGAGGACAAGAGCGGCTGTGATTACTGTTCCCGAGGACTGCAGCTTTTTGTCTCGTCCGGTGGGCGTGGCAAGCTACCTGAGGCCCCTTGTCTCGGACTCGGACAAAAGGAAGATGAACGGAGTCCCCTGGCAGTGTCTCATTAACGAGGGCATGCACGCGGGCAATCGAGTAAGTTAATCAGCTATCCTTACATAATTCATTGAGAATTTTAGTTTCTTGTTTATCTGAGTTTTAACTTGCTTCTTTTACAGAGTGTGGTGCTTGTTAACGAAGCCTTCATCCGTGCTCAGCAAGAAGTTGATGATCTCAAGGGCCAGCTGGATGCCCAAGGTCGAGAAACGAAGAAGTTCCAGCACCTTTTGCGGGTGAAGGAGGATGAATTGAACCGAGCAGTTACTCTTTCCAACCTTCAACCCGAGCTTGATGCGACGAAGGCCGAAAACCTTCGATTAAAAAATGAGTTGGCCGAGATGGTCGAAAAGAATCAGCTTCTAGAAATGGACAAGGTCGGCCTGAGCCAGGACAACGCTCGTTTTTCCTCAAGGCTTGGTGAGCTCGAAACCACCATCTCTCAACTCCGGGGGGAGCTAGATTTAGTCAAGTCCGATGCCGCGAGCATGGCCGAAAGGCATCGGCTGCTCGAATCTGAGAGCGCCATGTACAAAAAGCGGATGAGGGTGTTCGAGCAGAAAGCAGAGGACAGGGCCCGGATATGTGATGAGCTGAAAACCGAACTCGAAGAGATGGCCGATGCTAATGACCTTCTTAAGGCTGAGCTCAAGTCGGCCACTCAAGTCCAAAAGGTCTTCGAGGAAGAGCGGGATAAACTGATGGAAAAACTAGCCTAGGCTGAAGACGATTTGGCAGAATCCCTTAGGAGTGTGGAGGCTGTCGAAGATCATACTACGATTGCTGTGGAGTATGAACGGTGGAAGTCTCGGAGGATCACCCTTGAGCAAGCCGGCCATAGCTTTGCTGATCTTCCGTCCTTGATACTCGAAGCTAAAAGGGTTGAGGAAGAAGCTAAGAGAGCCCTCGATGCTGACTTCGACGACTCCGAGTGGACAGTGTCCGAACACTCCTGATCCAGCCATACCGGATAGACCAAGGCCTGTACTTAGCCTTTTGTTTTTCGCCTTTGTAAGGGTTTCCGGTGTAAAAACCTTGTATAAATAGAACATGAATTTTTCTTAATTTTTTTTGTTCCTTTATTTGAATATTTGTTATGACTTTTGCCCGAATTATCAGTCCGTTTTAAGGACAAGTAGACTCGGAGACATTATTTCATTATTTGTCCGGGAATTTGATCGAGTTTTTTGCCTGTGGGACTTATCTAATGCTTTGTGAATTCAAACGTCTCCGAATGATGATAGACATAAGGACAAGTAGACTCGGAGACATTATTTCATTATTTGTCCGGGAATTTGATCGAGTTTTTTGCCTGTGGGACTTATCTAATGCTTTGTGAATTCAAACGTCTCCGAATTATGATAGACATTTTTTAGGGCCGGTATTTTTCGGTTATTTTTAGGGCCGGAATTTTTCGGCTATTTTTTAGGGCCGGTATTTTTTCGATAGTCCCCGTTCGAGGGAGTTTAAAGATTTTGGCTCGGTTCAATGTGACCTTGTTGCCTTTGTCGAATTTCGACCATAGTGCCCGGAATAGGGTATATGAATGAAGCAATGCTGAAATACGGCGATAATCACCGGGGTAGGGTGTTTTAACAAGAAGACAGCCGAAATACCATAATCCGAACTTTCGATAATTTTTGTATTGCAAGTATTTGTACATACATGATATGAGAATTTTATTTCCTTCTGCTTTTGCTGTAGCAAATACTAAATTAACACGATTCATTCTGATCGTTTGGTCCTTACATCGAAACCTAATGCAAAAGGTCTGGTCTTGGTTTTGCCGTAGCAAATATTGAGTGGACATGATTCATTCTGATTGTTTGGTCCTTACATCGAAACCTAATATAGAAGGTCCAATTTTGATTTGTTGAGCTCCTCCGTTTTCAACTAATCGGGGTAAACCTCGATGTGGGTATAATAGTCCCCTAGTGCTTATCCGAGCTGCAAGATCGGGTAAGCGCTATTAAACCCTCACTTGCAGCTCGGATAAGCACTATTAAACCCTCACTCGTAGGGTGTGACCCCGAGTTTTCGGGCGTTTGTCCTTGTCTTTGTCAAGTAACACGTTATACTTGTTGCCTCATTAAAAACCTTGTAGGAAAACCCATTTTGGGATAAAACCATACTAAGGAAAAGAGTGCAACACGCGTTTTCAGACCTAGATCCTAACTCTATCTGGTATTTGACTTTCTGCAAAAAAGGAGGAGGTTAATAGATAAACACGAGGTGTTCGTACCTTAGTAGTAGTATCTCTTCAAATGAGCCACATTCCAGTTATTGTGCAACCGTTGTCCGTCCATGGATTCCAGCTGATACGATCCTTTACCCGTTACCTCAGTTATCTTGTACGGTCTTTCCCAGTTTAGACCCAGTTTTCCTTCGTTGGGATTCTTGGTGTTCAGGATAACTTTCCGAAGCACCAAGTCCCCAACTTGAAAATGTCAGAAATTGGCTCTCTGATTGTAGTACCTTTCCATTCTCTACTTCTGGACTGCAATACGGACCAACGCGTTCTCGCGAAGTTCATCCGTGAGATCGAGTTTTACGGCCATGGCCTCATCATTTGATTCCTCGGAGGTATACCTGAACCAGAGACTCAGTTCACCAACTTCTATGGGGATGAGGGCTTCAGCTCCGTAGACCAATGAGAAAGGCGATTCACCCATGCTTGATTTCGATGTGGTTCTGTAAGCCCACAATACCTCTGGTAGTACTTCCCTTCATTGATGCTTTGACACTTTAAGTCTTTTCCTTAGATTTTGAATTATTATTTTATTTGTGGATTCCGCCTGTCCGTTTGCACACGGGTGATATGGAGTTGATATGATTTTCTTGATCTTCAACCCTTCGAGGAAATCATTGACTTTACCGCCCACGAATTGAGGACCATTATCACAAGTTACCTCGACAGGGATGCCGAAACGACAAATAATGTGGTCCCATATGAAGTCAATGACTTCCTTTTCTCTAACTTTTTCGAAGTCCTGTGCTTCAACCCATTTGGAGAAATAGTCGACCATAAATAAAATAAAATAAAACGGGCTTTACCTGGTGCCCATGGCAATGGACCAACAATGTCTATTCCCCACTTCATGAAAGGCCAAGGTGACACCACCGAATGCAGCAAGTCCCCGGACTAATGAATTATCGGGGCATGTCTCTGACACCCATAACATTTTCAGACAAAATTCTTCAAATCTTCCTCCATCCAGTTCCAGTAGTAACCGGCTCTGACAATTTTTCGAATCAAGGCTTCTGCACCGAAATGGTTGCCGCAGGTCCCTTCGTGTACTTCTATTAAAACATACTCTGTTTCTCCGGGACCCAAACACTTGGCCAGGGGTCCGAAGAAAGATCGTCGATACAATTGGCCATCTACCAAGCAGAAATGCAGCTTTTGTCCTTAATGATCGTGATTCTTTTGGGTCACTCGGGAGCTTTTCATCTCGCAAGTAGTCGACGTACTTGTTGCGCCAATCCCAAGTTAAACCCATTGTGTTTATTTCGGCATGTCCATTTTCTATCGCCGAATTCATCAAGTGCACCGTAGTCCCGGGGTTGATTTCTTCCCCTTCGACCGAAGATCCCAAATTGGCCAATGCATCGGCTTCGCTGTTCTGCTCCCTCGGTATATGCTGCATGGTCCATTCTCTAAACCGGTGTAGTATCACTTGGATTTTTTCCAGATACCTTTGCATCCGTTTGTCCTTGACCTCGAAGACGTCATTCACCAGGTTAACGACCAAAAGAGAATCGCACTTTGCCTCGATTATTTCGGCCCCCATACTCTGGGCTAATTCCAAACCTACAATCATAGCCTCATACTCGGCTTCATTATTAGTCAATTTAACAGTTTTAACGGATTGTCGAACGGCATCACCGGCGGGGGTTCTGAGGACGATTCCTAGCCCGGAACCTTTAAGGTTCGAGGCTCCGTCCGCATGTAGCGACCAAATACCCGATGTTTTCCCCGGGGTTAACAAAAGTTCTTTCTCAACCTCAGAGACCATAGCCGGGGTGAAGTCCGCCACAAAATCGGCTAAGATCTGGGATTTGATGGCCGTCCGAGGCTTATATTCGATATCATATCCGCTAATCTCTACGGCCCATTTAGTTAGTCTACCCTATAATTCCGGTTTGTGCATAATGTTTTTTAGGGGGTAAGTACTCACTGCACATATCGGATGGCATTGAAAATAAGGCTTGAGCTTTCTAGAAGCACTTACCAATGCCAATGCCAACTTTTCCAAGTGGGGATAACGGGTCTACGCATCCCCCAAAGTTCTACTCACATAATATTAGGGAATTGTGTACCTGATTCTTCTCGGACCAAAATGCCACTCATCGCTACCTCGGAGACGGCAAGGTAGAGAAAAAGCTGCTCGTCCGCTTTTGGTGTATGCAGTAGCGGTGGGCTGGACAAGTACCCTTTTAATTCTTGTAAAGCTCTTTGACACTCCGGTGTGCAAACGAAGTCGTTCTTTTTCCTTAGTAAGGAGAAAAAATGGTGACTCTTATCCGAGGATCTCGATATGAAACAACTCAGAGCCGCTATCCTTCCGGTGAGCCTCTGTACCCCTTTGACGTTATTCACCACCTCAATATCCTCGACAGCTTTGATCTTATTCGGGTTGATTTCAATCCCCCGGTTTGACACCATGAAACCCAAAAATTTACCAGACCGGACACCAAAGGCATATTTTTCCGGGTTAAGCTTCATGTTATACTTGCGGAGTACATCGAAGGTTTCCTGCAAATGTTTTAAATGGTCCTCTATTTCCAGGGACTTGACCACCATGTCGTCAATATAAACTTCTATTGTTTTCCCTATTTGTTATTCGAACATTCCATTAACTAGGCGTTGGTAAGTTGCACCGGCATTTTTTAATCCAAAAGGTATGACATTGTAACAGTAAGTCCCATATCGGATAATAAAGGATGTTTTCTCTTGATCCTCCGGGTGCATCCGGATTTGGTTATACCCGGAGTAAGCATCGAGAAAACTTTGTTTAAATCCTTATAATCAATGCACATTCGAAATTTATTACCTTTTTTCGGCACCACTACTACATTAGCTAGCCAGTCCGGGTACTTTACCTCCTGGATAGAGCCTATTTTTAAAAGCTTCATTACCTCATCCTTTATGAAGGCGTGTTTTGCCTCTGCCATAGGTCTTCTCTTCTGCTTCACCGGGGGAAACCTCCTGTCTAAACTGAGTTTGTGAGTTGTCACTTTTGGTGGCACACCTGCCATATCTATATGGGACCATGAGAAGCAATCGGCATTAGCTATAAGAAATTTAATTAACTTGTTCCTGAGCTCCGAGGTTAATCCCGTGCCAGGTATACCTTTTTGTCCGGTAGACATTCGAACAAGGTGATTTGCTCCAACTCCTCTACCGTTGACTTGGTTGCATCCGATTCATCCGGTATGATGAATGATCTATGTCGCACCCCATTTTAACCCGGAGTCAAAATTAGGGAGCACGACGTATTGGTGATTCCCGTTTTTTTTGTTTATTTTTTAAGGAGTCGCCACCTAATTAATTTAACGATGAATTAGGACATCTAAATGTTAACTAAGGTAAAGTTAAAACTAAACCTCAATTAATAGTCTGCTTAACCAGTGTGATTCTAGGTAAGGGCTCTATATTATCCTAAAGGGAAGGGGTTAGGCATCCTTTAGAATCCGTTAACTTACGGTTATCCGACCAAACTTAGGTTAATTAATTAATGCTAAATAAGACGTTAAACCTTAAGAAAAACAAAAAAAGGTTAAGAAATGTTGCTAAGGTTTTTTAAGAAAAATATAAGAATGTTGTTAAAGATAAGATTTAAAGAAAATATAATAATTTGCATGAAAGAAGATTTTCAAATGCCATTTCAAACAAAATTGATAGAAATTGATAAAACTTTAAATAAAAAATGCTATTTAGAATGAGACCTGTAGAAAACGTGATGATTTGCATAAAAGGAAATTTCAAATGCCATTCAAAATAAACTTATAAAATGTTGCTAAGACCTTAAATAATAATGCTCTTTGAAATAAAATTTACATATAATATATACATAGAAAGAAGAAATGCGAATTTGTAACATACTTTTTTTTGATAACTATATGAAACAATTTTAACAATTATGTATTAATTAGCTTGGCGCTTTAGAAATACCCGAGATTATGTTTCGTTAACTACATTTGACTAAAGTGTGCATAATTTTGGATGAAACCTTAAGATGTCTACAAAATATTCTTTAGTTCCTATTTGCGTGTTAGCGTGTTAGTGACGTTTTGAAATTCCTAAGATAGTAAAACATGATTCCTATTGAAAAATTAATTATCCTAAATATTATAAATGCTTCAAATAACTTCAATATAACGGAAGAAAATGAAACTTACAGGACTAATTGTTAGTTTTCCTTAAACTAAACTACCCATTACTAAAACTAAACCTATTAATTCATTAGGATTTATCTAAATTAAGAAAACAAAACAAGCAAAGAGTTAGTTGCATAATACAAATTAATATGCACAAAATAAAATAAAAGAGGGAAATAAATATTGAATGGGCCAGCCCATTTTTTGACTGCTGGGAACTGTCCACGCTATTGGGCCTTGGCCCAGAATTTCCATTTTTTCTTTCTTTTGGGTTTTTGCTGCGGATTGGGCTGGTGGGAGATGACCCGAGAAGATTGTGTTGGGTTTTAGCCCAACACCGAATGCGGAAGGAGACGAGTCCAAGGGACTCGTATGCGATGTTCATGCATAAAAACGGAAGAAAAGGATTAGTATATAATCGATGAATAAAGACAAGCATATGAAATATAAGCGCAAAAACAGATCAGATTTTAAACGTTGTGTGTATATTTTGGTATATCTTATGTATATACGTCCCAAAGGATATATTTTCCATGAACATATTTTAAATACATATCTGTATGCCTACTTCAACCAAAACATACTTGCAACAAACACACAAATCTAAACAAACCAAATTCGAAACTGGCTACCTTATAGGCAAAACATCCGACAGAATGACTGCCTCAGGGAGGTACCTATGATATTCTGTCTCATTTTAGTCCACATTTTCATATTTACAAACGAAACTGATGGCTGTACCCAATATCACCCCTACCAGCAGCTTGCGATTCATCAAATATGTCTATTGGATTCATGTTCAACATATATAACCGATACAAGCGCATTTATGGCACATAAACCAAGCAGCCACAGAACTAAACAGAATCAAAAGAATGCAACATCCATGGCCCTTTGGCATGGACAGAATTGAGATAAGATATGTTACTGTCTAATAGATTTTGGCCAGGACATGCTTTATACATTCAACTTATGATAATACTCGAGTCTCATACTTTCAGTTTGGTCACGGGCAGAATTTGGAGGGATGAATCATCCATAAAGCCAATGTTTCACGAAACAAGGAAGTTCTACCATGTCGTAACCCATTTAGGGAGTTCGTAGCCAGATGATGAAAGTAAGAAAGGGATAGGGGAATGAGGACAGGGATGTAGAACTAACATATATGCATTTGAAGATTAGGAAGCAGTTCTGCAAGTGGAAAATTACTGATTTAAGAAGTTATCTTTAGTAACATTCAAAAGGAAAGAAAAGAAAATAAACTGGGCAACAAGTATTTAGCTGCACATTCGCCTTAGTTCAGTTTCCAAAACACAGAGACATGAGCAAAGCTTTAAAGAAAAAGAAAATCAAACTTCAACAACTTAAAGCAAAGCCGAGGAAAAACCAAACATTGCACATTTTGTCAAGAAAGAAAAAGAAAACAGCAAATCTTTAAGCCAATTGAACCTTATGCTGAAGCATACACTAACTCATAGGTTTTTAGTGAACATCTGATACCCTTTTATGACAGTGGGAGAAAACACATAAACTCTTGCTAGTGATATTAATCAGTTCATAAGTGGCGTAACTTAATGACTCATATATGACTAATGATGCAAATTGTAAGCCTTAGACATGCAAGATTAAGCCATTCAATTACGCAAATATGATCTTTGAAGATGACTTAGGCAGATAGCAGATCATTTTCAGAGGTTAATCTAAGTTCAACTAAACACAGAGAAATTAATTCTGTCAGAAAGTTTACCAAATGATATAAGACTAAACATAGATAAGATGAACAGTGGGCAACTAGGATGAACATGCACAGTTTACATCGGGTGTGATTAAGATTGGGCATGTACATAATTAGGCAACCCACAACTAGTTGAGCTTATCCAGTAAACTACAGATTCAATGTTAAAACAAACACGGTTAAATGAGCCTGATCAGGTACAAATTTAAATAGAGATGATCATATAGTACACAACTAATAGTTTTGTCCACAAAGGGCTTTAAACAGTATTACAGGACTTAATAAGGCATTGGTACAAGTTTGCAGACTATGAAGCAACACACCACGAAAGAACATTCGGTATATCAAACACAGAGGTCACAAATGATCTGGAACTTAACTTAACAGATATGGACACATCTCGGACATTCAAAATCAGCTGTACATTAATCAAAAGAAAACAGACAAAGGGTTGAGTGTGCTAATCATGATGCCAAGCAGGGAAGCTTATGTATTATCTCACAGGTATTCAAATAAACTGATCAAATCCATCACCCGATAATCCAGGTCTGATATAATCAATCGACAGGCTTAGCAGAATTAAAACCATATTAGCAGGATGGGTAGGCCTCTAGATCATAAATGAACACAGAACTCATTAGATGTCATAATAGTGAAACGACAACCCCAGATTTTAGAGGACATGCAAGGATTATCACTACTCTTCTGAACAGTATGTGAGAGCAAACATAATAGGCATTATAATGGTCCTTATTAGATCTTAACTGGATGAGATAGAGTCTAACTAATCATAAAAAAAAACTACTGCACATAACCACGATTAACAGGTCTCCTAATCTGAACCTACACACAATTAATCTAATGACATACTAACCAAACAAATATAAGCATCAGATGAATCTAGACCTGCATATAAGGCTAATATACTTCCAGAATTAAACTAAGCATGACTGAACATGTTTAATTCGACCAGAATAAACTACAAACGCAATTAAAATACGACTACGCAAACAAGTCGACAGAATAGTTCAAAATACACAGACGATTATTAAAGAAACTTGCAGAAAGGGGATTCACCTTCTTCGGGTGCAGCGAAGTGGAGCGAATCTTCGATCTACACTCGAACACTTGGAAATTCGAACTTGCGTATGCTCGGATTTTGCAACAACACAAAGCAAATAAAAGCAGAAAACAAAACAAATGTTCTAGAATTTTGACTAGATAGTTTGAGACTATGATTTACTAAAGAAACTGGTTTTTTTACGGAGATTTTGAGGCGGCTAATGAACTAGTATTACTGGTGATTTTGCCACTGAAAAATAAACTTGTTTCTTGCTTTAAGGGGTTTTGGGGGTTCAAGAAACTGTGATCCCCCCTTTTCTTTTTTTTTTCTGCGATTCTAACCCTACTATTTATGGGGATTTGGGGGGTTCTTTTGTGTTGAAGAAAAAAAAAGGGGGAGAGGAGCGGGGGAAAAAGGAACAGGAGCGTGGTGGGGTAGCGGTGTGGGGGTCGTCGGCGAGGTGGGGACGAGGAGCGTGGGAGTGGGGTAGCGGTGTGGTGGCGGTGGTGGGGTTGGGAACGGCGTGGTGGGGGATGGAGATGATGAAGATGATGAATGAGAAGAGAGAAAGAGGAAGGGAGCGGCGGAGGGAAAAAAATGAGGGGAACCCTTTTTAGGTTTCCCTTATTTTGATGAAAATATATCGGACCCGGTCCATTTGTGGACCGGGTTTTAAAAGGATGGACTAGTGAATTAAAACATGTACTGGTCTAAAAATTGAGATAAAAAACATGGTCTAGTCCAAAAAATATTAGGAGTTAATCGGACTTTGATTTGGGGTCCGGTAAGTCAAAAATACGGACTACGTGCACAAAAAATAGTTTGGTTTCTAAATTTAAATAAAGACCTGTTTAAATAACTTGTGTTAAAATATTGCTCAATATGAGATATGCAATCATTAATGCTCAGATATAAAAAAAAGATGGCGTTGTAATAGCCGTGCAATAATATTTTGAAAATCCACAGTAAAATAAATACTATTATTTAATTACACAAAAAAGATAAATGCGATGCGTGTGCGTAAGCTGGTAAAAAAAATACTAAAAAAAATGATAAAATTGTGAATTATAATAATAATAATAATAATAATAATAATAATAATAATAATAATAATAATAATAATAATAATAATAGTAACTGCAACAGAATAATAAAGTGCCGGTATTGATGAGAAGTTGATAATTTAGTAAAAAATGACTATATATATATTTTAATTTTTTCTAAAAATATTAGAGGCGTAAATAGGTATTTTGGAAGAGAGGCGGGACAAAATTGGGTGTCAACAACTTGTCCCTCTTTGCCCGGTAATGATGAGAGAGTTGTCGGGCAAAGACGTTGACTCAGTAGCCTATTTTGTCCCGGCTAAAAGAAACTTGAGAGGATTATGACCGAACTCCGGCCTCTGAGTTGCCTACATATCTCGGGCTGTACGAGAATCAGGTCGAGTGTAGTTCTGGGATACTTACGACACTTGAACCCCGATTGGCGCGAAGCTTGCAAAATATTGTCCCAGTGTTGAATTATGATAACACTGGGTATTATGATAGAAACTTGAGAATTCTTGAAAAAATTGAATTGATAGAATGCAAGAGAATACTTGTAATTAGAGACGAGTGTTCGAGGTAGATCTTTGACCCATGTCGGAAAGTCTGATTATCCTTCCCGACAAATTGCCCCAGTTCGCTGCCGAAGAAATAGTTCCACGAGTTGATGTGTGATGCCAACTTCGATATTGTCAAAAAGCCAACAGCTAAAAACAATTGTTAGCAATAAAGAAATATATGTATAAATAAGACGAGGTTGGAGAAGTTACACTTGCAACCCCTGTTTTGAAAGTTGAATCCACATTCGGAGGTGGGTGCCTGAACTGAAATATAAAATACCCGCATTCGGAGGTGGGTGCCTGCATTCGGAGGTGGGCGCCTGAACTGAAATATAAAATACCCGCATTCGGAGGTGGGCGCTTGAACTGAAATATAAGATACCCGCATTCGGAGGTGGGCGCCTGAACTGAAATATAAGATACCCGCATTCGGAGGTGGGCGCCTGAACTGAAATATAAGATACCCGCATTCGGAGGTGGGCGCCTGAACTGAAATATAAGATACCCACATTCGGAGGTGGGCGCCTGAACTGAAATATAAAATACCCGCATTCGGAGGTGGGCGCCTGAACTGAAATATAAGATACCCGCATTCGGAGGTGGGCGCCTGAACTGAAATATAAGATACCCGCATTCGGAGGTGGGCGCCTGAACTGAAATGTAAATCCATGTCCACTTCCACGATACAAAAATGTAAATCCACATCCACTTCCACAGTGCAGAAAAATAAATCCACGTCCACTTCCACAGTGCAAAAAATATAAATCCACGTCCGCATTTCACGGTACAAAAAATGTAAATCCACATCTACTTCCACAGTGTAGAAAAATAAATCCACGTCCGCATTTCACGATACAAAAATGTAAATCCACATCCACTTCCACAGTGCAGAAAAATAAATCCACGTCCGCATTTCACGGTACAAAAATGTAAATCCACATCCACTTCCACAGTGTAGAAAAATAAATCCACGTCCGCATTTCACGGTACAAAAAATGTAAATCCACATCCACTTCCACAGTGCAGAAAAATAAATCCACGTCCACTTCCACAGTGCAAAAAATATAAATCCACGTCCGCATTTCGCGGTACAAAAAATGTAAATCCACATCCACTTCCACAGTGCAGAAAAAATAAATCCACGTCCACTTCCACAGTGCAAAAATATAAATCCACGTCCGCATTTTACGGTACAAAAAATGTAAATCCACATCCACTTCCACAGTGTAGAAAAATAAATCCACGTCCGCATTTCACGGTACAAAAAATGTAAATCCACATCCACTTTCACAAACTTAAAAAATAAATCCACTTCCACGTCCACAATGTTCATATGAATCCACATTCTTTCCCACGATATAAATCTACTTCTACTTCCACGTCCACATCCACAATGTAAATCCACGTCCACTAAAAAAAATAGTATTGTAGAAAGGTATCCGCATTTATATCCACATCTTAATCCGTGTTCCGTTTGTGAGGGAAGTTAAATCCATAATTATCCCCACAATTTAATATACGACGCAAGATTTCAATCTTGTTATCTTATTAAAAATACCACATTCTAAAAGAACTTGTTAGCGACTTGAAATAAATAAAAATGTACAAAGTGATGACAAAGTTGAGGAATTCAAACCAATAACAGGTGTCCCATGTCAGTATCCACTTTGAAGAAGGTTAAATCCACGATTATGTGCACTTGATCCATCGAGAAATGCCACGAGCTAAAACAACTGTTAGTGGTAAGAATATGTAAATAGCTGGGTTTGAAAGAATTACGCTCGCAGTCCCTAGTTGGGAAGATAAATTCATGTCCACTGTTGCGATCAAAATTTCATGAAGAGTGGAACAACGTCCATCGTTTAGCGCAGGCTGACTTTACATCCACATTGAAGAATATTTGCCTTTTGCAGAAAGCTAACTCTTTGATCACGTGCATAATTAAAATTTTAAGAAGAGTCAAATATGCACCACATTCATGTTAATGAACCTGTCTCATCAAAGAAAAATTGTGAGTTTAAAAGAAAATTGGTTGACTTGTGCAGGTCGGGGAACTTGGCCTTTGAATTGATCCTTGTTTCGGTCGCGTTCACGTTCTTCGATACCTCATCCCATATTTTGCCTTGCCTGGGGAGTTTCAGTCATAAAAGTGTATTTTGCAAAAATAAGAATAACGAGATTTGGATGATTTCGAAGGGAAATACTTAGTGGCTCTAATAGGTAAAATGATTAGGAAGACTCTATTTTTGAATTTATCCGCATTTTAGAAATATATGGATGGACTTTTATTTAAAATTGTTAAACATTTAAAACCACTTTTATGCTACTTCTAAAAATTTGTCCCAGTTTTCAGTCCTGAAGACACTTGGCTTTAAACGATTGAAAAGTGAGAACTTATAATGAAAGTTTTTGGAAGCGATTTGACCGATTTCAAAATTTTGTCCCAGTTTCAAGTCCTGGAGGCACTTGGTTCTAAACAATCGAAAAGTGAGAAAGTTGTAATGAAATTTTTTGAAAGTGATTTGACCGATTTCAAAAATTTATCCCAGTTTCAAGATACTAGGACATATGAATTTAAAAAGTAGGAAGGCCAAAATCTTATATAAAAATCCTTATGTATTTTATAGGAACCAAAATGGTTGGACAAACCGAAGATATTAAAAATTTCAAAATAGAAGGGCCGAACCCACCTCGGGTTGCCTACGCATCCCAAAGGAATCAGGCCACACGTAGTTCGACTCATACAACAAAACACTGAAATATTTTGAAAAAGTGGTCGAACCCGATGTGGGCTGCCTACGTATCCAACGGGAAGTCAGGCCAAACGTAGTTCGTTAGCAAAATAAGAACTTTTCAGTTTTTGTTTTTAATAAAAGTGAGGGCCGAACCCGATATGGGTTGCCTACGTATCCAAAAGGAAATCAGGCCACACGTAGTTCGACTCATACGACAAAACACTGAAATATTTTGAAAAAGTGGCCGAACCCGATGTGGGTTGCCTACGTATCCAACAGGAAGTCAGGCCAAACGTAGTTCCAACCATAAACAAAGATACTGGAAATGATTTTAAAAGAGTGGCCGAACCCGATGTGGGCTGCCTACGTATCCAACAGGAAGTCAGGCCAAACGTAGTTCGTTACAAACAAATGACAAAGTCTTAAAAAAGGCCGTAACAAAACTTAGAGGCAACACAACAAAAGGAACTAAATGTTCTAGTTGATGCCTCCGGCCTACTACAAAAAGGAAATTTAAACTTAAAATACTGAAACTCCCGGCGGACCGGGGCTAAGATAAAAGTTCAATTCTGCAACTCAGGTCCTGGCTCAACAGCCTATAAAGTCAATATTTCAGCAAAGTCTTTGATTATCACAGCATGATCATCTTCATCTTCCACGAACAGGTTCTTGATTCCCTCCACGATATCATCATAGGCAACCTCAATAATTAGATCTGAAGGTTTTGAGAAAGTTTGATCAATGGTAGGAATAGGTTTTGGCAATGGAACCTCTTTCTTTTTATTCTTTCGTGCTTTCTTCACTTCTTCCTCAGTTGGCTCATATCCCAAACCGAATGTAAACTGTTGCGTAGGGAGAACGACTGGCTCAACCCGCCCATTTAATGTCTTCCCTAGCCCAAATCCAGGTTGGTACCCATTTCTCAGCATTTCTTTTGCAACCATAATCGCGGCGCATGACCTTTTAAACTCTTGAGTTTGACAGACTTCACCCACTTTAATGACATTCACAACCTCCCAAGCGTGGTAAGCTGCTCCGTCGAACCCTCCTTCTGCCTCGATGAATGGGATGGATTGCTCTCGATAGAAAGACGTATCCCCTTCTCCATGTATACATATTTGTTGCTGATCCCACTCGAATTTGACAGTTTGGTGCAAAGTAGATGGTACAGCCCCAGCCAGATGTATCCACGGTCTTCCTAACAGCATGTTGTATGTCGTGGAAATATCCAGTACTTGAAAATCCATAATGAATTCAACAGGACCAATCAACACTTTCAACTCTATTTCTCCAATAGGGCGCCTTTGAGCCCCATCAAATGCTCGAATATTCACATCACTTGTCTTGAGCTCACTAACATTATATCCGATCTTCTTCAGACTTGTTAATGGACAGATGTTAAGTCCAGAACCCCCATCAATCAACACTTTAGCCACAAACATGTTACGACACTTGACAGTTATATAGAGCGCTTTGTTATGCATGCATCTTTCTGGCGGCAGTTCTTCATTATCGAAACTGATTCGATGACTGTCAAGCACGCGCTCGATCATCCCAGCTAGCGCCTCACTAGTTGTTTCACTTGGAACATATGCTTCATTCAAAATCCTCAATAGTGCATTTCTGTGCATATCTGAACTCAAAAGCAAAGAGAGAATAGGAATTTGAGCATTGGTCTTTTTCAACTGATCCACAACTGAGTACTCACTAGCTTTAATTTTCCTCAGAAATTCTTCTGCTTCGAATTCAGTCACGACCCTTTTGGGAGGTACGTTGGTTTCCTTAAGTTGCCCCAATCTAACTAGTTCTTCTGGAGAATAGCACCTCCCAGACCTTTTCATTCCTGACGTCTTAACCTTGTCAGTGATCGTGTCCTTTCCTCGACACTCCATCACAGTTTGTTGATAATTCCATGGTACGGCTTTTGTATCGAGCACTGGCAACTGATTTGGTGCTCGAACTACTTCCACAGGTATTGATGAAGCTCCTAATATCTCGACAGGCACACAACCCCTTATCACTACAGCCGGAGAAGCAACGGCTACAAAATCATGATCCTCCACACGATCCACAGGCACTATAAATTCGGCTGGGTCGTCAACATTTTCATCTATTCCAATCATATTTATCGTGGCCCCATCATGGGTCGGGAGTGGATTGTTAACCACATTTGGTGTTGGTGGTTTGACCGTGATCTGTTTTGCTTCAATAAGATCCTCAACCTTATGCTTCAATGCGTAACAACGATCAGTGGAATGGCCTTTTACCCCCGAATGATATGCACATGTTTTAGTGGGATCAAAGCTTCTGGGTAATGGATCTGGAATTCTACCTTCCACAGGATATACTAAGCCTGAAGCTTGCAGTCTTTCAAAAACAACGCTCAGCGGCTCTCCTAATGGTGTGAAATGGCGAAACGGTTTATTTGGGCGAGGTGCGGATGCATTGTTTGGATGATGAGTTTGTGATGGTGGAGTTGGATATGTTGGTGGTCGTGGAGCTCGATATGCTGGTTGTGTGTTGTAAACAGGGTAGGATATTTGTGGTGATTGAGGTTGGTAAGATGACAAAGCTTGGTCGTAGGGATGTGGAGAATATTGGAAATATTGTGAGTGGTGAGCGTTAGGCTGGTATCGCGGGGGTTGTTGATGGTGGTATGATGTGTTTCCCAAAGCCATTACCGATGCTGCTTCTTTCTCTTTTTTCTTTCCGTTCCCGAGAGTACCTGTTTGTATGGCCCTACTAGTAGATTGTAAAGCCGCAAGACTTGTTATTCTCCCTGTCTTAATGCCATCTTCAATCATGTCCCCGGCTTTGATCACCTCTGCAAAAGTTTTTCCACCCATTGTCACCAAACGTTCATAGTATTCCGGCTCTAGCGCTTGAATGAAGAAAGTAACCATTTCTGTCTCCTCCATGGGTGGGTGTACTCTAGATGCTTCTTCCCTCCACCGTATAGCATATTCTCGAAATGATTCGGTGAACTTCTTCTTCAACTTTGTAATTGAGATTCTGTCAGGAGCGATCTCAACATGAAACTTGTAGTGATCCACAAAAGCATTTGCCAAATCATCCCAAGTACGCCATTTGGTTGTATCTTGCTTAGAATACCACTCCAAGGCCTTTCCACTCAAACTCTGATTGAATAGTTTGACTCTTATCCCTTCATTCTTCCCCACACCAATCAACTTTTCACAATAGACCTTCAAATGGAAGAAAGGGTTCCCCGACCCATCAAACTTCTCAAATTTTGGAATCTTGTAACCTGGTGGCAATTCTACCTCAGGAAATGCACATAATTCTTCATATCTCACGCTTTGGTTACTACCAAGTCCACGCAAACTTCTCATGGCATCCTCCAAACTTTTGAGCTTTCTATTTATCATTTCATCATTAATTGACCGTGCCTCATTTTCAACTTCGACATAATGATCAACATCTGTGCGACATTGTCCCTGGATTTGTGTCATGGGTGGAGCTGTGGTATAAGTATATACTGGCGGAACTTGATGTGTATTGGTAACATCATGTGCCGGCGGTATGAACTGAGTTTTTGAAGAGGTGGTTGTAAATAAAAAGGGAGCATTTTGAGTGAGGGGTTCGGAACGAACCGGCTGAGAGGTGATAAAATAATTTGCTTGGTTAAATTCGTCCAAATTTGGGAATGGAGGTGGCATAGGCAAAGTCTGACGAACCCCATGAGATGGAGTCATATGTGGTGGCGTTTGAGAAAATGACCGGTTGTGAAGTACCATGTGACTTAATTCAGCAACTCGTCGCTCCAAACGAGCAATGATCTCCAAATGTGTTTCTGGTTGATTAGAAGATGTGGGATCACTCGTGATCGGTAAACTAAGAGATGGCTCAGATGAAGTGGTTGCATTGATCAAACTTTGCTCCATTTTAGAACGAGTCTTTTTAGTTAACCAGATGATTAGTGATGAGTCAGAGTCTGATTTCTTGGCTCTAGACCGTGTGAAATATGGATGCTCCGCCAGTTCCCCTTTAGCACAAGTCAACCTTTTATTTTGAAAATAAATTTTAAAAAGAAAAAAGATAAAACAAGAAAAAGAAAAAAAAGAAAATGAGTCAGTATACGGTAAGGACATATTATTGCATATAAACACATTATTGCACATAATACATCACGTTCTATAATGCAAGGGACCTCTTTATGCCAGAGGTAGGCCTAACGAACATTTGAAGGACAAACATGTTTTTTGATGTGTCATTCCATAACTCTTTCTAAAACTAGTTTACAAGAGTAATAAAAATTTATTACATGCCAGTCAATAATACAATTCAAAGTTAATCTAAGATATCTAATACTGCAACTCCACTAATTTCCTTTGGCTGTCTTCAAACCTCCGGCATTAATTTTGGATGCTCCACAACAACCTGCAACAAAAGGTTAGTTTCCTTGAAATATTTATCTATAGAGTATTAGGTCCACATAATCCACAAATTTGTCCTCCAAATAATGTGCATAGATAGTGAGTAGTGTCACTTAGAGTCATAGACTCATTTGGACATTTGGTAAGGTTGACTAATGGACTTAATACACCAAGGGTATTAAGCCTCCTAGGTTTAAAATGATGCATGTCCTTACAAGGTTTTGGTTTTCGCTCTACCTAGGTAGACTAAGAATGGTTTTCCTACGACACAAGGCTCCCCCAAGCGGACAACTTGGAAGTGGAAAGTCCGTGGCCGTCGACTGCACCGCCGATCGACTAAATCCACAAGACCAATCCAACTAAAAGGGGTAATTTAGTAGTGCACGGGCGCAAACTGCGAAGCCGCTTTAAGTGTGTGAATATGTGTGAGTTTTCCAGGAGTGGAAGAAATATGAGCGGAATGTCAATTTAAGGAAAGCAATAACATACATATTACATAGAAATGCATATAAAGAATAAAACAATAATAAACATTTAAAAGCATATAAAGCAAAAATACAGGAAAAATAAAGCAAAACAAACAAAACACCCAACAAATTATTTATTAACCTAAGTTGTTATGGTTAAGAACCTAAAGTTCCCCAGCAGAGTCGCCAAGCTGTCGCACCCCATTTTAACCCGGAGTCAAAATTAGGGAGCACGACGTATTGGTGATTCCCGTTTTTTTTGTTTATTTTTTAAGGAGTCGCCACCTAATTAATTTAACGATGAATTAGGACATTTAAATGTTAACTAAGGTAAAGTTAAAACTAAACCTCAATTAATAGTCTGCTTAACCAGTGTGATTCTAGGTAAGGGCTCTATATTATCCTAAAGGGAAGGGGTTAGGCATCCTTTAGAATCCGTTAACTTACGGTTATCCGACCAAACTTAGGTTAATTAATTAATGCTAAATAAGACGTTAAACCTTAAGAAAAACAAAAAAAGGTTAAGAAATGTTGCTAAGGTTTTTTAAGAAAAATATAAGAATGTTGTTGAAGATAAGATTTAAAGAAAATATAATAATTTGCATGAAAGAAGATTTTCAAATGCCATTTCAAACAAAATTGATAGAAATTGATAAAACTTTAAATAAAAAATGCTATTTAGAATGAGACCTGTAGAAAACGTGATGATTTGCATAAAAGGAAATTTCAAATGCCATTCAAAATAAACTTATAAAATGTTGCTAAGACCTTAAATAATAATGCTCTTTGAAATAAAATTTACATATAATATATACATAGAAAGAAGAAATGCGAATTTGTAACATACTTTTTTTTGATAACTATATGAAACAATTTTAACAATTATGTATTAATTAGCTTGGCGCTTTAGAAATACCCGAGATTATGTTTCGTTAACTACATTTGACTAAAGTGTGCATAATTTTGGATGAAACCTTAAGATGTCTACAAAATATTCTTTAGTTCCTATTTGCGTGTTAGCGTGTTAGTGACGTTTTGAAATTCCTAAGATAGTAAAACATGATTCCTATTGAAAAATTAATTATCCTAAATATTATAAATGCTTCAAATAACTTCAATATAACGGAAGAAAATGAAACTTACAGGACTAATTGTTAGTTTTCCTTAAACTAAACTACCCATTACTAAAACTAAACCTATTAATTCATTAGGATTTATCTAAATTAAGAAAACAAAACAAGCAAAGAGTTAGTTGCATAATACAAATTAATATGCACAAAATAAAATAAAAGAGGGAAATAAATATTGAATGGGCCAGCCCATTTTTTGACTGCTGGGAACTGTCCACGCTATTGGGCCTTGGCCCAGAATTTCCATTTTTTCTTTCTTTTGGGTTTTTGCTGCGGATTGGGCTGGTGGGAGATGACCCGAGAAGATTGTGTTGGGTTTTAGCCCAACACCGAATGCGGAAGGAGACGAGTCCAAGGGACTCGTATGTGATGTTCATGCATAAAAACGGAAGAAAAGGATTAGTATATAATCGATGAATAAAGACAAGCATATGAAATATAAGCGCAAAAACAGATCAGATTTTAAACGTTGTGTGTATATTTTGGTATATCTTATGTATATACGTCCCTAAGGATATATTTTCCATGAACATATTTTAAATACATATCTGTATGCCTACTTCAACCAAAACATACTTGCAACAAACACACAAATCTAAACAAACCAAATTCGAAACTGGCGACCTTATAGGCAAAACATCCGACAGAATGACTGCCTCAGGGAGGTACCTATGATATTTTGTCTCATTTTAGTCCACATTTTCATATTTACAAACGAAACTGATGGTTGTACCCAATATCACCCCTACCAGCAGCTTGCGATTCATCAAATATGTCTATTGGATTCATGTTCAACATATATAACCGATACAAGCGCATTTATGGCACATAAACCAAGCAGCCACAGAACTAAACAGAATCAAAAGAATGCAACATCCATGGCCCTTTGGCATGGACAGAATTGAGATAAGATATGTTACTGTCTAATAGATTTTGGCCAGGACATGCTTTATACATTCAACTTATGATAATACTCGAGTCTCATACTTTCAGTTTGGTCACGGGCAGAATTTGGAGGGATGAATCATCCATAAAGCCAATGTTTCACGAAACAAGGAAGTTCTACCATGTCGTAACCCATTTAGGGAGTTCGTAGCCAGATGATGAAAGTAAGAAAGGGATAGGGGAATGAGGACAGGGATGTAGAACTAACATATATGCATTTGAAGATTAGGAAGCAGTTCTGCAAGTGGAAAATTACTGATTTAAGAAGTTATCTTTAGTAACATTCAAAAGGAAAGAAAAGAAAATAAACTGGGCAACAAGTATTTAGCTGCACATTCGCCTTAGTTCAGTTTCCAAAACACAGAGACATGAGCAAAGCTTTAAAGAAAAAGAAAATCAAACTTCAACAACTTAAAGCAAAGCCGAGGAAAAACCAAACATTGCACATTTTGTCAAGAAAGAAAAAGAAAACAGCAAATCTTTAAGCCAATTGAACCTTATGCTGAAGCATACACTAACTCATAGGTTTTTAGTGAACATCTGATACCCTTTTATGACAGTGGGAGAAAACACATAAACTCTTGCTAGTGATATTAATCAGTTCATAAGTGGCGTAACTTAATGACTCATATATGACTAATGATGCAAATTGTAAGCCTTAGACATGCAAGATTAAGCCATTCAATTGCGCAAATATGATCTTTGAAGATGACTTAGGCAGATAGCAGATCATTTTCAGAGGTTAATCTAAGTTCAACTAAACACAGAGAAATTAATTCTGTCAGAAAGTTTACCAAATGATATAAGACTAAACATAGATAAGATGAACAGTGGGCAACTAGGATGAACATGCACAGTTTACATCGGGTGTGATTAAGATTGGGCATGTACATAATTAGGCAACCCACAACTAGTTGAGCTTATCCAGTAAACTACAGATTCAATGTTAAAACAAACACGGTTAAATGAGCCTGATCAGGTACAAATTTAAATAGAGATGATCATATAGTACACAACTAATAGTTTTGTCCACAAAGGGCTTTAAACAGTATTACAGGACTTAATAAGGCATTGGTACAAGTTTGCAGACTATGAAGCAACACACCACGAAAGAACATTCGGTATATCAAACACAGAGGTCACAAATGATCTGGAACTTAACTTAACAGATATGGACACATCTCGGACATTCAAAATCAGCTGTACATTAATCAAAAGAAAACAGACAAAGGGTTGAGTGTGCTAATCATGATGCCAAGCAGGGAAGCTTATGTATTATCTCACAGGTATTCAAATAAACTGATCAAATCCATCACCCGATAATCCAGGTCTGATATAATCAATCGACAGGCTTAGCAGAATTAAAACCATATTAGCAGGATGGGTAGGCCTCTAGATCATAAATGAACACAGAACTCATTAGATGTCATAATAGTGAAACGACAACCCCAGATTTTAGAGGACATGCAAGGATTATCACTACTCTTCTGAACAGTATGTGAGAGCAAACATAATAGGCATTATAATGGTCCTTATTAGATCTTAACTGGATGAGATAGAGTCTAACTAATCATAAAAAAAAACTACTGCACATAACCACGATTAACAGGTCTCCTAATCTGAACCTACACACAATTAATCTAATGACATACTAACCAAACAAATATAAGCATCAGATGAATCTAGACCTGCATATAAGGCTAATATACTTCCAGAATTAAACTAAGCAGGACTGAACATGTTTAATTCGACCAGAATAAACTACAAACGCAATTAAAATACGACTACGCAAACAAGTCGACAGAATAGTTCAAAATACACAGACGATTATTAAAGAAACTTGCAGAAAGGGGATTCACCTTCTTCGGGTGCAGCGAAGTGGAGCGAATCTTCGATCTACACTCGAACACTTGGAAATTCGAACTTGCGTATGCTCGGATTTTGCAACAACACAAAGCAAATAAAAGCAGAAAACAAAACAAATGTTCTAGAATTTTGACTAGATAGTTTGAGACTATGATTTACTAAAGAAACTGGTTTTTTTACGGAGATTTTGAGGCGGCTAATGAACTAGTATTACTGGTGATTTTGCCACTGAAAAATAAACTTGTTTCTTGCTTTAAGGGGTTTTGGGGGTTCAAGAAACTGTGATCCCCCCTTTTCTTTTTTTTTTCTGCGATTCTAACCCTACTATTTATGGGGATTTGGGGGGTTCTTTTGTGTTGAAGAAAAAAAAAGGGGGAGAGGAGCGGGGGAAAAAGGAACAGGAGCGTGGTGGGGTAGCGGTGTGGGGGTCGTCGGCGAGGTGGGGACAAGGAGCGTGGGAGTGGGGTAGCGGTGTGGTGGCGGTGGTGGGTTTGGGAACGGCGTGGTGGGGGATGGAGATGATGAAGATGATGAAGATGATGAATGAGAAGAGAGAAAGAGGAAGGGAGCGGCGGAGGAAAAAAAATGAGGGGAACCCTTTTTAGGTTTCCCTTATTTTGATGAAAATATATCGGACCCGGTCCATTTGTGGACCGGGTTTTAAAAGGATGGACTAGTGAATTAAAACATGTACTGGTCTAAAAATTGAGATAAAAAACATGGTCTAGTCCAAAAGATATTAGGAGTTAATCGGACTTTAATTTGGGATTCGGTAAGTCGAAATACGGACTGCGTGTAAGGAACAGTTTGTCTTCCAATATTTAAATAAGAGACTCATTTTGATTAACGATGTACTGAGAATGACATAATATCACATAATACCAAAATGTGTAATTATTAGAACTCGGGTAATAAAATTATATGATGTTATAATAGTCGTGCAATAATATTTTTTAAAAATTCACAGTAAAATAAAATACTATTATTTAATTATGCAAAGATAAATGCGATGCGTGTGCGTAAGCTGGTAAAATACTGAAATGATAAAAATTGTGAATAATAATAATAATAATAATAATAATAATAATATCAATAATAATAATAATAATAAGTAACTGAAATATAATAATGAAGCCCCGATTTTGATAAAAGGCTAATAATCATAGTAAATACAATATATATATATTTTTTAATTTTCCACAAAATGTTAAGAGCATAAATAGGTATTTTGGAAGAGAGGCGGGACAAAATTGGGTGTCAACAATCTAGGTACTCCGAAATCATCCTCTTCATATCTCGGATCTAAACCCGTGTGCTTTAGTTGCTTTTTGGTGTCCTTTTCACCGGTTAAATCTTCTTCCTTTTGATCTGATTTTTTGGGCTGAGGTGTCGCTTCCTCGACCGCGAACATCTCCCTTGCAGCGGGCTGTTCACCTCAGATGATTTTTATCCCCTCCGGGGTCGGGAATTTCAGCAGCTGATGTAATGTCGACGACACGGCCCTCATGCTATGTATCCAAGGTCTACCCAGCAATGCATTATACTTCATATCTCCTTCGATTATATAGAACACCGTTTGCTGGATAGTACCATCAAGGTTAACCGGCAGAGAGAGCTCCCCCTTTGTGGTTTCGCTTGCCATGTTGAACCCGCTGAGCACTCGGGCTACCGGTACGATCTGATCGAGTAGCCTTAGCTGTACGACCACTCTCCACCGGATGTCGTTGGCCGAGCTACCTGGGTCAATCAAAATACGTTTAACTTGCGTTTTAAAAATAAGTATAGAGATTACCAACGCATCATTGTGCGGTTGAATGATGCCTTCTGCATCCTCATTGCTGAAAGAGATGGAACCCTTGGCTAAGTAGTCCCAGCTGCGCTTTTCATGCACAATAGAAACTTTCGTCCGTTTCATCACCGGCCCTCATGGGGTATCGGTACCCCCGATTATCATGTTGATTATATGCTGAGGTTTTACTGGTTCGGCCCGTTTATGAGACTCTCTTTCCTTGTAGTGACCTTTGGCTCGTTCGCTTAGCGATTCTCGGAGATGGCCATTCTTTAGCAACCGAGCCACCTCCTCTCTTAGCTGGCGACAATCCTCAGTTTTGTGCCCATGGGTTCCATGATATTCACACATCACGCTCAGGTCCCGTTGGCTCGGGTCTGACCATAGTGGTCTCGACCATCTTACATCTGCGATACGGCCAATAGCCGAGACGAGGTCTGAAGTGTTGACGTTGAAGTTGTACTTTGATATTCTCGGCAAGTCTTTGTTGTCAGCCGAGCTTCTGGCATCGCTCCTGAATGAGAGACCTGGACTGCTGGACAGGCACTCAGCCCGTTTATCACCTCGCCCGGAGAAATGACTCGGGCCAACCCTAGATTTTTCCAACCTGAAGCTTGGTTTTTCCCAATGAGAGTATGGCTGATACCTTTCCCTCGATGGTCTGGTCTCCGGTTCATAATTCTTTCGCAATCTTTCCGAGCTTTTGTTCATATTTACTGGCCCCGGGGAAGCTCGAGTTGGTCATTCTCTACCCGGATCTTTGACTCGTATCGATTATGGACATCTGCCCAGGTCACAACCTCGTATGCCAGCAAGTTTTCCTTTAGTTTGAATGAGGCCGTCGAGCTCCGAGGATTGAGTCATTTGGTGAAAGCTTGTGCAGCCCATTCCTCCGGAACCGGAGGGAGCTCCATTCATTCCCTTTGGAATCGGTTGACAAATTCACGCAATAGCTCGTCATCCCTTTGGGCTGTATGGAAAATATCCGCCTTACGGGCCTGCACCTTTTTGGCACCGGCGTGTGCTTTTACGAACGCATCGGCGAGCATTTCGAAAGAAGTGATTGAATGCTCAGGCAGATGGTCATACCAAGTCAGTGCTCCCTTTGACAGAGTTTCCCCGAACTTCTTCAGCAACAAGGATTCGATTTCATCTTCTTCCACATCATTACCTTTTATAGCGCAAGTGTATGAAGTCATGTGTTCCTGAGGGTCCGTTGTGCCGCCATATTTCTGGATATCCGGTATCTTGAACCTCTTCGGGATTAATTTCGGGGCCGCACTCGGAGGAAAAGGCCTTTGAATATACCTCTTCGAATCTAGTCCTTTCAGAATAGGCGGAGCCCTCGGGATTTGGTCTACCCGAGAGTTATATGTTTTCACCCTCTTTTCGGTCGAGTCTACCCGCTACGCCAATGTTTCAAGCATTCTCAGAACTTCGGTGGATGAACCAGCTCCGGACCCATTGCTCTCAACCATCCGCGTCTCGTCCCTTCTAGGTTCAGCAACACCTTTCGCCCTTTCCGGGGTCGTCTTATCACTTTTGTTTTGCAACTGGGCTATTGCGATTCCTTGTTCGGCAATCGCTGCTCTCTGTTCCTGCAACATTTCAAAAATTAAACGTAAGTCAATATTATCATTCGGGGTATCCGGTACTTTCCGACCTTGAGTCCGGGACAAAGTAATTGAATTGTGAGTATTTAAAGGATCGGTGGCCGGCGGGACGACATTCTCCTGATTCACGGTGTTTTGTCGGTTGAGGCCCTCCCTCGAATTAATGGGGTTCGGATCAGCGGGGTTTGCTGGTAATCCTCGTGGCCCACTGTCTTCATTTTCGGCCACTATCTCATTGTTGTTGACGTGACCAGATTGTCCATTGTTAGCCATTTGGTCCGTTTTCACAGAGACGAACCAAAGATTTTTTCGATTCTGACAGGTAAGAGATCAGAAGCTAAGATCAAAGACCACTATTATCCTAGCCCCACAGTGGGCGCCAAACTGTTTACCCCGAATTTAGGTAATCAATTGAATTTGTATATGAGGTATAGGATATGTGGTTGGGCTTTAATCTATTTGATTGGGAAAAAATGAATTTAGATTTGTTACGAGCAAGTGAATAATAATCGATGGTTTACACTAAATATATATATATATATTAAATAATGTATTGAGTATTGTTTGATTGAATAAAGCTAAAGAACACAATAAATCCGGACCAAAATCAGAGAATGAGAGGGAGAGATTTTATATATTTTGCTATTACAATGTGCTAGATCTCAAGAAGCCAACCCCTAAAAGTAGGGTAATGGCCCTATTTATAGTTTTGCCTTATGGGCTTCATACAACATAAAGCCCTTTTGAATAAAGAAAAACCCTAAAAAAGGATAAGGTTGGTCGTACGGTCTGACACCCATACGGTTGACAGTACAATATGGCAAAACGGTCTTGACGCGTGGCAATTGTATAACAGATCACCCGGACCAACGGCCACGATCAAATCGGCTATGGAGAAACCGGACCAAACGGTTTCCTTCGCCTTCTTCAGATCAAGCACTCCTCCGGTTCGAATGGAAGTCTTCCTGCTCGTACTTTCTCTTTCTTCCCTCGATCTCTGATCTCATCGGTCTATCACATGTCCGATTTTTACTGTATACATTTATAGGATGAAAAATATTTATTGAAACAAAGGAGTGAAAGAAACAACGATGAAGAAACGTTTTCCCGTCATTACCTGAAATTTGAGGCAACAGTCTTTTATCTGAAGTAAATTAATTCTAAAAATTGAGTGCAAGTTAAATGACAATGCCCAAATAAAGCATGCCATGAAATTTGTAAGGAAAATTTCATAAATAGGTATAGTATACAACGTAATTACCAAACATAGCTACAGTAGTATATTTACGAAATGTAGTTACAATTGTTATATTAGGTAGAAGAGCTGTATCATACGGGTATCAATTCAGCTGTATCAGTTGAAAATCGCGCGAAAGAGTTGTGTCAGCACTAATTTGACAATAGCTATGTTTCGTAAATTTTTAACACTAAAGCTACGTTTTGTTTATACAGTCTATATGTTTGCCATATCACGTAATTTTCCCAATTTTTTTACTATCTTGTACCAGCATATATATTGACAACTAAAGTGGGCATGTGTCAATTGGGCCACTATTTGCATCTGCAGTATTATTATGCGGGCTAACATCACGTGCCACATAAATAATTGAATTCGCAAAAATTTCACACATTTGGGGAAAATAATATATCAAGGCATCTTAAAGAAGTTTGAGAAAATAATAATCAAACAAAAATAGTTTGACATCCCAAATAATAACACCTTCAGATAATTTGAAACGAAAAAAGTACTATGTTTCTATTAAAAATTTGGGTTCAGGCTTCACACGGACCTCTTGCAACTAGTATATAATAGGAAAAATAACATTGTATGTCTATTTGGAGAAGTTATTTACCCGAAATGGCCCTTTTATACATTATTATACACTTTTATACAAAGTTTACACATTGTCTGTAGTAAGTGTATAATATTATATATCGTGTTTATAAGCACTACTGCAAAAAAAAAAAATATTGGCTATCTGGATGTGAATTAAAAATATAGCTACGTGAATGTATTATTTTATGCTGGATTGTATATTATTGAAATTATTATGGACCCGCCTGGCCATGAGAATTTTTTCTTTTTTCACTTTATTTTGAAATCAGCGTTTGACTATGAAAATTAGAAATACAACTTGAATTTGTATATGAAATTTGAAAAATAACTAAACCTTATTTTCACCTTTTTTCACTTTAGTGACTTTCACTACATTCAAACAACCAAATATTCTTTACAAAAACTATAAGCAAACACAACTCCAACTTTAAAATTCCCCAAAAAAAGTGAAAAATATTTGGTTTTCACAGCCAAACGCCTTCACAGCTAAATTGGGCGTGTATCTGCTGCAGTTTTTATTATGTGGGCTAACATCAGATGCCACTTAAATAATTGAATTCGCAGATTGGGGGAAAGCAACAATATTTATAAATTTGGGAAAGCCGCGTTTAGGGTTAGGACTAAAAGGATGGCAGAGGTTGCTCGTCAGGGGAAGCGAAAATTGGAAGAGGAAATTAGTGTGAAGAATAATGTGGAAACAGAAGAGTATGATTCTGATGATGATATGTATGCTGGTAACCAAAGGATGTACGTTATTCCTATCATGTTTCCAGCCCAGGGTGCCAAGGTAGGGGTAAGGTCTGCGTACCTCTTTCCCTCCCCAGACCCCACTTGTGGGACCACACTGGCTATGTTGTTGTGTTTTTGATTTGTCGTGTCTTGTTGGTTTATGCAATTAGGGGATCATTTGGTAGCTGGTTAGAATTATGCATATATTAGTAATACATGATGTAGTTATGCGTGTATGCGGGTATTAGTTATGCATATATTTGTAATATGGGTATTACTTGTTCATGTATAAGTTATGCCCTGCATACAAGAATACATAGGTTTCTTCATAATTTATACATATATTAGTTATGCGGAAAAGAAAAACATTTATATTGATGAGAGCGAGGTAGCTACCTACGTTATTCGTATGGTGCTTTTTGCACTTGTTTTTTTTTTTTTCTTTTTATTTGATTTGTCCTTCTTGTTGGTTTATGCAATTAAGGGTTGTTTGGTTTTGGTTAGAGTTTATGCAGATATCAGTAATATATGATTTCGTTACGCATGTATGCTGTTATTAGTATGTTGCAGAATGGATTTTGAGCTAAAATCTACAACTAAAGTAGTTAAGCTAAGCTATACTAGATATAGGTAATTGATAAAGTTCCAAAAGGGTTACATAGCAGAATATAAGGGAGAAGCCCTAGCTAACTTATGGGTCTATAATGGGGTAATTGCGTTAATAAAGAAACCAAACTTAAGGGATTCAGGTACAACCAATGAAACTTGTGTACTTTTTCTGTAAATCAACTATCCACAGGTGTGAACTACACTAACTGCACTTGGTACAACCATTGCAAGCACCAGCCCATCTTTCTTACGTACTCTATAGGTCCGAAAGTCATTCTGCTTCATTGTAATACAAGTACTAGTTGTTTCATATATTAGTTATTCATGTATTAGTTATTCATGTATAAGTTATTCTATCTTCTAGCCTGCATAAAATAATACATAGGTTTCTACATGATTTATACTTGTATTAGTTATGCGGAAGAGAGAAACATGAATTAAACATTGTATTAGCAATGATATTTTTTACGTGGAAAGACAAAAAACCCACCAAACGTTGTATAACTTATGGTATTGATGAGAGCAAGGTAGCTACCTACATTATTAGTATGATGCTTTTTATAGTTGTATTTTTTTTGTTTGTTTTTGATTTATCTGTCTTGTTGGTTTATGCAATTAGGGTTTTGATATCACTTTGGATGTGGAATTGGGTGTGAGTATTGGAGCTCCAATTATTCCACACCGGGGGGGTGAAGAGCACGACCCAAGGTTTATTGAGATTTCCTGCTTAGCTATTGATGCTTACAATTTGCAGAATGTAAGTGCACTGACTTGTTCTTTTTTGGTTAGGGATAATAGCAGTTTTGGTCCTTTAGTTATTGGTAAATTCTAGTTTTGGTCCTTGTGATATATGACTCGACACATTTAACTTTCAATTATTAAAATGCGTGTTTTTGGTCCATTTGAGGAAGGAAATGTGTTATATTTGAACTATTTAGAAGTATACTGCCCTGAAATATGGTACATTACCATTTTCCAGAAAGAAAAAAAAACATAATGCCCTGAAATATGGAGGAACAATACAAGTTTACATAGCACATGGATAATTTTTTTTGAACAGGACAGCACATGGATAATTAAACACAGAAGGGTTAATAATCCTGAAAATATGTGAATATTCATAAACAAACGGATCAAAAGTGCATGTTTGAAGTAATTGGAGGTTAAATGAGCTTAGTCAAATCTTACAAGGACGGAAAGTAGAATCTACATATAATTGAGGGACCAAAAGCGCTATTAATCCTTTTGGTTATTAGAGAAAAAAAAAAAGTTATCTGCCCTTGTAATTTGGGTTTCTTCTCTTTATTAGAATAAAAGATTCGAATTTGTCGAAAATGTGACTGTGAACACATCACTTGCTGCTGGATATTGGTGTTACAACACCTTTCGAGCCAGGGATTCTGATTCTCCCAACGCTGTAAAGACATTTCAAGCATTGGGGTACTGGGGAATTAGTGGAAAGAGAATTCTTTCATTTTGCAGGCTTAAGAAAACATCCAGTGATGAAGGTAAACTTATTAATTTTCATAACTCCCCTTGTTACTTATATTGCTTATACATGCCTATGCTTAGTATGAACTTCCAATATTTGTGCCCTCTTGGTATTTCCTTGTCTCTTGTGGGGTTTTTCTTGCATTGGCATGTTTTTTTGGGGGGGAGGGATCTATGGTTTTTCTAGCATACAAGTCATGGATTTATGCCTATGCATGATACACAAAAATACAACTGGCCCAACCTGAGGTCCGCTGTATTACTATCCATTTCACTCCGTTGGACCCTTTATATTCCATATGCCAACATTTATTGCTAATGTTTTAAAAATTATGTTACTGCTATTATGTGTCCATTTCACCAAAAAGCTTTGAGCTCAAAATGCTGATCTGCAGTTATTTAGCAACAAGGATTTTGGCTAATTCACTATTAAGAGCATCCCTACCTTTGTGGTTGAGTAAGGTTTATGATGAACAAGGAGCGAACCTCGTATTCAAGTTGTTTAGAAAGCAGAATGTGTCGGATAAAATGTAGCTTTTCAGAAAGAGCATCGAGTTATCTAAATCATTAGAAAAGTTCATGTTTAGTGAAAAGTGTAAAAAGAAGTGGAGAAGTTCCTAATGTCCCTTTGTGAGCCCTTGTTTCCTTTCTTTTCAAATTGTTCAAATGAGAGTCAACGGGGACAATATCCTTCCTAATTAGGTTACTTTGGCAAACACTTTAGTAGGCGGGGTTTTTGTTTCACGTCAAATAATGTTATACCTAAAACATTCAACACCCTTGCCGTTGCAACTTGTCTTTCTTGAGAGCAATTTTTGCATTTTCTGGTTCTAGGTGTTTGCTTTCTGCAGGTTAGAACTGCGAAATTGTTTTATATACATACAAATTATGAGAAATTGATGTTTTAAATTTGTTTTGGGTCACCCCTGTTTTGCTTTTTTTTTTTTTTTTTTTTTTCAAGTGGCTAGAATCATTAACATTTTATTTTTGGCAGGTGATGAGTGCCCTCCCGATTCCAATGTTGACGTGAAAGCTACACAGTGAGCTTGTCATCTCTTTAAGCTCGTCAGTCTTACTCTTGTAGTAGTAATTATTGAAAATGTAGCGTCGCTTGTGCTACTATTAAGACCTGAAAAGATGTGTAGTGATGTGTCTTCTACTCTCCTAGTTGTTTTATTAAGAATGTAGAATTATTTGTGTTATTACTAAGACAAGGAAAAAGGTGCTTTGATGTTACGATGATGAAGCTTTTATCAGAGTAACTTGGGGTTGAGGAATCCTTTGTAGCATTGTGATAGTCATCATACGATCGTGAGGGCTCTCGCTCTTGATGGTCCTCAAGTTGGTTGCCGTTGCCTTTTACTTCTCATTATGGAACATTACATATTGATGGTTTAAAAAACATACTGTCGTTTTCTTTTCAAATTTCATACGCTTTTCATTTCATTTGACACGTCACTATTTTGACTAGATAAATATGCTGTCGGTACGTTGTTTTCTTGCTTTTCCTTTATCTTCCTCTCAATCTACTACTGCAATTTTCTTTTTAATGTATTTTATCACTGTTAGTACTTTAATTTACTACTCGCAGTGTCCAATTTATGTGTCATGCAGTCTGTCCCAAAAAAGAATGTTATTATCATTTTAGAAATAATATAATATTAAACTTTTTATTTTACTGTTAATGAAATAATTTTTAGGCACACAAGTGTCTATGGTATGTTTTAAATTAAAAGTTCAAAAACTCTTGTTTCTTTTTTTAAAAATGTGCCTGGTCACATGCTGCTTACTTAAATTGGGACCGAGGGAGTAATATATGATTTATAACATCAAGGTTTCCGAAATTAACTGTAAGGAAGTTGCATCCGTAATTCTATATCTGGCAAGCAGTGTTTAGTATTGTAATCTACGTTATGTTACGCTATGTACTTTGTTTTATTATAATACTAGATGGCATGTACCTGTGTTACATATAGTGTATCTATATGTATGTAGTTGTGTTTGGGTAGGATAATATATATATTTTATATTACTTAATAAACATAAATAAGTTTGCACTTATATATATATATATATATATATTCAAAACACGGTTAATATAACATTGTAGTTTGTGCTCCGTATCCAAAATTTTATTATATTAGTGTTTGTTACGAATACAAAGTTTGCAAAAATTTATTAATACTTTTTAAAAGAGAAGACTTGTTTAAAAGGAAACTATTTTCCTCTTTTTGAGACAAAACAATAATAATACTTAAGCATGAGTTGATATTTTGAATTTTAATTCGAATAATTTAAAGGTGTAAGATATTCTATTGTTAATGTATGTAGATTGGACCTAAATAATACTTATTATTTTTTATCAAATTTTGATTTGGATAATTCTAGTTCAAATTATTAAATTAATTTTACATGATTAAAACGAAACAAAGTAGAAATTTGATTTTCTATTTAAACGAAGAACTACTATTTTTTAATTTTTGGTGAATGTTCTTGGTTTAACTCATTTTACTTGTCGTGTTGTCCTTTGCACATTTTTTTTAAGGAAGCGTCAATTAGAACTGTAATTTGACTAACTTACCTTATTTATTATTTGATCTCCATTTAATATTATTTTTTCTTTTACGACTTTAATCTTCAGAAATATATATATATATATATATATATATTAGTAAACATAACAAATAAATGACATGACGGAATAACAAATACAACAGTTAAATAGCTAGACTAGATCTCAGGCTAATATAAGAAAAGAAAGGAAATTGTATGGTTTGGCTACCTAATCTTTTGAAGAAAAACATTAATATGGAGTCCACGTTTTTTGCTGTACAATGATTTCATTTGCTCTCACTAATGGGTTGATACGCATATGACAATGAATTCACCATTATTGACTCAATGGGGAATACTTTGGGAACTACATGGATATTGCTTGATTTTTTAATATGGGTTCCACTTTTTTTTTAATGAGTTTGGAGGTTGTGGGGTCCTCCTTTTTTTTAATAAATATATATATATATATATATATATATATATATATATATATATATTAGTAAACATAACAAATAAATGACATGGCGGAATAGCAAATATAACACTTAAAATTTAGATTAGATCTCAAGCTAATATAAGAAAAGAAAGGAAATTGTATGGTTTAGCCACTTAGCCTTTTGAAGAAAAGCAATAATTTGAAGTCCACGTTTTTTGCTGTACAATGATTTCATTTGCTCACACTAATGGGTCGATACGCATGCGACAATGAATTCACCATTATTGACTTAATGGGGATACTTTGGGAATTACATGGATATTACTTGATTTTTTAATATGAGGTCCACGTTTTCTTTTATATTGCTTATTTTTTAAAATGGGGTCCACCTTTCTTTTTCACTACATGGTTTGAAGGTGATGGGGTCCACCTTTTTTAAATTTTTTAAAATAGCATGAGTTGGAGGTGGACGACGAAACCACCTCCCCTCATGTTTCTACATAGTAGTAATTTACAGAACCGATGTTAAGCACACCAAATAGCCATCATCATCAACATAACTCCACGATCTGACTCATGAACTTTGATCTACATTTTTATTTGTCACGTTTCGCTTTTTGAGAGTCAAACTACATGAACTTTGATTTACATTTTAAAATGTATTTTTTCATCATATTAATATGAAAAGATTTGCAACATATAGTATTTCTCGTATAGGTTTTGAACGAAAAATTTTATTTTGTGAGTAACATAACCAACACTATTTATGTGAGTCTAGTTCATTATTTCATAAGTGGACTAGTGGGTCCCACAAGCTTGTATTTAATTATAAAATATAAAAGATATTATTGAAGTCCACATTTTTCCTTATTAGATGCTTAGCTAAAAGGGAATTACAAATTAAAAAGATCTCCAAAATCAAATTTGACGGCATCCGTTCCCCAAACGTCTTTGTTGGGACTTTTAGTTGCTGCAAGGGTGTTTTACTATAATTTTTGGTGAAGCAATTTAGGATTCATAACAATTAAGAAGAAAAGAAACAAAACATACTTTGCACAAAAAGAATATAGAGGGAGTACAGATTGCTGACAATGTGAATTTTGACGATGAAGGCACACTTCAACTTGAGGAGTATGCAATTTACTAATTTCAACTATGCACATTTTTTTAAGAATGAAAAACTTAATTTAATGCTTTTGCTATTTAGGTGTAAATATTTAGATTGTATATTGTAGATCAAAACACTAATGATTAAGATTGTTCCATATTGGGGCATAACGTGTTTGATATTGATAATGATTTTACTTTTAAGATTGGGATGAAATTTGACTCTGAAGAGGAATCATACGAAGCATACAATTCCTTTGCTGTAGCAAAAGGTTTCGGTATTAGAAAGGGAGCAAAAACATATAACCGAAGCAAAGAATTAACAAGGTGCTTATTTCTTTGTTCTTGTGAAAAGAAATCCCCTTTGTATTTTAATTATCAAGAAAGAAAACTTCAAAGGTTAGAATATAGATGTGATTGCATGGCTCATATAAAGTTTAAGATTTCAAATGGGATATGGGAAGTATTTGAATTTTCTGATGAGCATAACCATCTGATGATAGAGAAAATTTGAGGCATTATGTGATTGCATGGCTCGTATAAAGTTTAAGATTTCAAATGGGGTATGGGAAGTATTTGAATTTTCTGATGAGCATAACCATCTGATTATAGAGAAAAATTTGAGGCATTATGTGATTGCATGGCTCGTATAAAGTTTAAGATTTCAAATGGAATATGGGAAGTATTTGAATTTTCTGATGAGCATAACCATCTGATCATAGAGCAAAATTTGAGGCATTTCATATTGTCTGGCCAAAGGCTTATAGGTGCTACTAAAGACATTCTCAGTTCTATGGTTGATGCTAGCATTCACACTAAAAAGGTCATTAGGTATATTCAAAATGAAGCAGGTGGTATTGAAAATGCTGGATTTATTGAACAAGACACTCATAATTTCATACAAGCACGTAAGAGAAGTATGATTAATAGTGGAGATGCTCAAACTCTTCTGAATCGCTTTATGCATATGCAATCAAAGGATTCAAACTTTTTTTACTCTTTTCAAGTAGATGGAGATGGAAGAATGTGCAATTTTTTTTTGGAGATAGTATATCTAAGTTGCACTATGAGTGTTTTGGGGATGTGATGATTTTTCACACTATATATCGTATAAATAGATATGACATGATTTGTGCTCCAGTTGTAGGTGTGAATAATCATTGGAAGAATGTTTTTTTTTTTTGGATGTGCATTCTTATGTGATGAAACAACAAGTTCTTTTGTTTGGTTATTCAATACATTTTTGAACGCCATGGGAGGAAAAGCACCAAAAACCATTTTTACTGATCAAGCTCCTGCAATTGTAGAGGCCATGAAAGAAGTTTTTCGTAATACTTGTCATCGCTTATGTTAATGGCATATTGAAAGAAATGCTCAAAAGAATATACCTCAACTTTACTGGAAACCAGAATTTAGAGAGAAATATTCTAATAAGCTCTTATAGAGGTGCAATCGGAGTCGGAGTTTGAACCTGTATGGCAAGAAATGATTAAAGAAAGGGATTGTGGGAGTAATAATTATTGTTAAGAATAAAATAAAAAATTTAATTAATTCTATTTTAATTTTGTAAATTGATAAGTATTTTGGAGCGAATATTTTTTAGTGCATGACCAACTAATATGGAAGGAGGTAGTATTTTTTTTTAACCTTTTTGAGAAAATGAATATTCTTCTATATATAAGTGGGAATCAAAGAATTTGAAATCCTCATGTAGAACTTTGATCCAATGAAGCTTCCACATGTGGCATTTGTTTTTTCCTTATTCTCATTTTGCCCAGATTCATTTTCTAAGACAATTTTGTGGCCTTTATAATTGGTCACGTGGCTGCATTCCACTTGACCTTTGTAATTGGTTAATATTACAATAACTTTTTGTAAGTTTTTTTTTTTTGCTCCTTATTAAATTATTATTATTATTATTATTTTAAAAAAATTTTATAACTGAAGTATTTATTAGGTACGTATTACAATATCGTTTATCCTTAAACCTCCAATATTTTTCTCCTTTATTTAGCTAATATGTGCTTATAAAGATCTGCCCTAAAATTATTTTCCAATATAATTTTAAAGTCTTATACTTTATTAATATACTTTAATTATTATTTACTAATACTCTTGAGGGATCATTAGTTTAATTTGTGTAAGTATTCTAAACTAAAGTTATAAATATTTTAGTACAGATCTGAAGTTATTTGATTTTTCTTTTGTTGTATTAAATGACTCTAGAAGATGAAATATGATTTTTATTAATGCATTTTGAAAATAAAATACATTATTAAAATCTTAAATGAGTTTCAAATAAGTGCAAAATGAGTTTGAAGCAGGGGAGTTAGAGTGTAGGTGATGGTTTCGATTGAATCTGGTATCTTTGGTTCATAAACTTTGTATTTGTCTATAGATTACTAATTTAGTGTCAACTAACTTAAAAAATTAGAATTCAGAATCTATAAATTCCAGATCATTGCTCTCATCCGAATTGAGTAAATAATTTCATTACCAAAAGTAAAAATGTTAAGAGTTTGGGCCAGGACTTAGCACGGGTCGAATGTAACTAGTAAATAGATTAGTTCAAAACCTCAAACTCATAATAAAATGAGAAAATTTTGACAAAATACAAAGAAAATTATACAATTATAGCAGAGAGAAAGAGAGGGAAATGTAATAACGAAAAATCGTTCATTAAACAAAGAAGGGTTATCCATTGTGTTAGAATTTCCCTTTTTTTTTTTAATTACATAGGGGGTAGGGGAAGGGGAAAAAGGGGAGGGGATTACAACGTGAGGATTTGAACCCTCACCAACAAGGTGAAAAGTTTAGATAGTCAACTAACTGAACTACTAGATCCCTACTTAGAATTTTCCTCCTCTCCCTCTCTCTGTTATTTTTACAAAATATAAATTTGTTGCATAAAATTTCTATAATTTTTCTCTAATTTCTCATTTTTTGTTTAAAATTGTTCAAATTTTGTTGGGTTGTTAGATTATTGGAACTGCTTTTAAATTTCTCATTTCTTGTTAAGAAATCTGTTCAACACTTTTTTTGGCTTGTTAAATTATTACAAATAGGCAGAATAGCTTGGGACCCCCTTGAACTTGTCGATTTTTATTTGGTGTACACCTAAACTATGCGTTGACTTAATTACCCCCCTGAACTTGGTAATATGATAGTCTCGACCCCTCTAAACGCTGACAACCCATGGACGTGTGACACATGCGCTGCCACATGGATTTTTTTGTCCATGTGGCATTTTTTAAGGATAAAATACATATTTTTTTTATCTTTTTAAGTTCTCCAATTATTTAGATCATTTTTTTCGGGCCAAATCTGTAAAAAAAAAAAACTTGAAACAACAATATTTTGACCATACTTTTTTTTATTTGGCTAAAGATAATGATATTCTAATCAAGTTATTTTTATATATTTGACCAGGAAAAGAAGAAATACACAGTTAAAACAAATAATCTTTGTATATAAAAAGAAATAAATAAAATATCAACCAAATATTTTAAGAATTTGACCCCAAAAAAATAATGCAGAGTTGAAAGAAATAGTAATTGCATGAAAAGAAAAAAACACATTTTTTTTTTGTAGAAAATGCACCGTCTAAACTTCATTACTTTTTCTAAACCTTCTTTTTATTGGCTAAAATAAATAGAGTTTGAACTAAGTTATTTAGATTTGGATCCAAAAAAAAAAATAGTTGAAATAAATAATCATTATATCTAAAAAGAAAAAAAATACAATTGGGATAAAATATGCAATGAATATTAAGAAAAACCAAAAAGAAACACAATTGGAAAAAATAAATCATTATATTGATTATATAGCGATTAATAGTTGAAAAATACTCCACTTGGAAGCTGAGTTTTTTATTTTTGACCCTTCCAAGCGCCTAAAAGAGAGTGTGTTCACGCTCTTTGCCACATCAGCGTTTAGGGGGTCGAGACTATCATATTACCAAGTTCAGAGGGGTAATTAAGCCAACTCATAGTTTAAGTGTACATCGAATAAAAATCGACAAGTTCAGGGGGGTCCCAAGCTATTCTGCCTTACAAATATGTCCAAAATTTTAATCTCTGTTTAGAAATTGGTTCAATAATTTGTTGGGTTTGTGAAATTACTTCAAATTTATCAGAAAAATTTAATCTTTGGGTTTGTGAAATTACTTCAAATTTATCAGAAAAATTTAATCTTTGTTGAAGAAATTGATTCAATATTTTGTTGGGTTTGTTAAATAATTACAAATTTGTTGAAAAAATTAATCTTTTTGGTTAAAAACTTTGTTAGGTTTGCTAAATTATTAAAAATTTGTCTAAAAAATTAATATTTTTGGTTCAAGACTTTGTTGGGTCTGTTAAATCATTACAAATTTATCGAAAAAATTAATCTTTTTGGTTAAAACTTTGTTGGGTTTGTTAAATTTTTACAAATTTGTCTAAAATTAATCTTTTTGGTTCAAGCCTTTGTTGGGTTTGTTACATTATTACAAATTTATCTAAAATTTTAATCTTTGTGAAGAAATTGGTTAAATAATTTATTGGATTTCTAAGATAATTGTTGATTTATAGCCTGTTTGGCCAAGCTTCTAAAAACAACTTATTTTAAAAAGTACTTTTTTCAAAAGTATTTTTTTTTAAAAGTACTTTTGGCTAAAAGCTATTTGTGTTTGGCCAATTAATTTAAAAAGTACATTTGAGCAGCCATTAGTGTTTGACCAAGCTTTTAAAAAATGCTTCTATGTGTATTTTTCTTAAAAGTACTTTTCAAAAAAGTGCTTTTGGGCAAAAGCTATTTTTTTTAGCTTATGAAAAACTGCTTCTGCTACTCCCCAAAAGCACTTATTTTCTCCCAAAAGCTTGGCCAAACACCTCACTTTTTTTAAAATAAGCACTTATTGAAAAAATAAGTACTTTTGGGAGGAAAATAAGCTTGGCCAAACAGACTATTAATGGAGGGAGAGCTTGGAACACCATCTACACTGGCAACTACTTCATTGAAAACTGAAATTAATGCTAATGGCCTATTAAGTGTTTATCCATTTTCCATTTTGAATCCAAGATTATGATTAGAAGTCCGACAACTCCATCCAACGCATTATCGTAACTAGTAAATTTGATCGCAGTATATTGTGAATTTGAAAATGATCTTTTGTAAGGTAAGGTAAAACAAATGAGAAGGTAACTAGTAAATTTCATCTTCGTATTGATTTTTGCTCATATTAAAGTGGTTGTTGACCCATGAACGACAAATGAGCAAAAATCAATAAGAAGACGAAAAGGCATAGGTATAAATATGTATTAATTGTTTAGTTTAATTAGAGAATAAAAATGATTATGGTTTTGGAAAGACTTAATTAAGAATTGAAATTAATGAGACTAATTATTCAGGAAAATTTACATTTCCTTTCTTCCGTATTGTTGTCGTAGGTGATGTGTCGTGAAATTACGGCACATTCGACGTCAACTACTTAGTCTTTTGTGAATCTCCAAGTACTTTTGATGTCGTTTCTCGTGTTTTTGTGTCAATTTGTAGGATAACATGGCCCGGAGAGCATAACGGATCAAAATAGAGCAAAAATAGAACAATCAACACTTTCTAGCAATAGCAGATGCTGCAGCATGTTGTGCATGCAGCATCTGCGAGTAGCAGATGGTGCAGCAGGTTGTGCATGCAGCATCTGCGAGTAGTAGATGTTGCAGCATGTTGAACCTGCGAGTAGCAGGTTGTGCAGCAGATGCTGACAGAGAAATTGGCACAACCTGCTATGGTTTTGGCACAACATGCGACTAGCATGTTGCACTTGCGACACAACATGCGAGTAGCATGTTGTGCATGAGGGTATTATTGTCCAGATTTTGTTTCTGTTTTTGGAATGATAAAAATACTCTTTTAGGGTTTGTAATAGACATCTTTGGCACAACACACAAGTTCTTGGAGGCTAGGGTTTCATCTACACCATTGGAGGAGAAGATTGAAAGCACTTTAATGAGATATTTCGTAATCCTTTCTTCAATTCCTTATTTTGTATTGTATATCTAAGTGTGTAGTATTTATTCAATTACTTGAATCTTGTTTATGAAAATATTCTTGATTAAAGTTTGGTTTGAAACTCTTGTTATGCTTATGTATTGAATGATTTTTATTCCTAATGAAGTGGGTTATTGTTTCTTTAATTAATCTCGTTCTTGAATGTTTCCAAAGGGATTAGCTAACCCTAGGACTCACCCATTTACTTTGATTGAGCTCGGAAGAGGAAATCTAGGTTGGGAAAGATTAATTAACAAGAATTTGAGTCATTAAACCCATCTAATAACTTGAGCTCGGAAGAGGATAGTTACTTGAGGTTAAATTGATTGTGCCCAATATCACACTCTAAGGCTTGGAAAAGCTTAGAGTGAAATTCATTGATTTGGTTGGAAGACTTTCAATGAGATTTTAGAAATCATTATCTATTAACATAAACCCGATCTTAGTTGTAAAATTGTAAAATACATTGGATCGTTAATTGAGAGTAATTTCCCTTGTATCCATGCTTGTGGCCATCGATCATTTTACTTGCTTTCTAGGTTAGTTTACACTTTTGCATTAGTTATAATTTTCCAAAAACCAAAATATCATCTATCATTTGGCTTTAGCTTAGTTGGTGAAAGTTCCTTACTTTCTTAATCGCCTAGCATATTGTTCGCTATAGGATCGACCCCGACTCATAGTTGAGTAAATTATATTGCATACGACCGTGTACACTTCTCTTTGAGGAGTGGATTTGGACGTTATCAGTAGCCTTACTTCTTTTTTCTAATGCTTATTCCATACAAATTAAATAACCTAAAAATGAGGAAAGGAAGTAACATTTTTCATAATTAAGGTAATTTAATGTGAGTTATGAAGTAATTAAGAGGAGAAGTTATGAGGATGAAGAGGTGTGAGTTATGGAGATATTTCTTTTATAAAAAAAATTAAGAAAAGGTCAAAAAAAAAAAAAGATAAATAGGATTCTTGGTCAAAGAGAGGTGCCACATCACTTTTTTATTGCCTAGCAGGAAGTAACATTTTTCATAATTAAGGTAATTTAATGTGAGTTATGAAGTAATTAGGAGGAGAAGTTATGAGGATGAAGAGGTGTGAGTTATAAAGATGTTTTTTTTTTTTTAAAAAAAAAAATAATTAAGAAAAAAGAGAAAAAAGATAAATAGGATTCTTGGCCAAAGAAGGTGCCACATCACTCTTTTATTGCCTAGCTTTATATTATATATAGATTACCTAACTCTAATTCGAACGAAGTTGGACAAAGAGTTTAAAACTAGCAGAAACAAATTTAGGATTTAAACTTTATGGATTTTCGATTCTAAGATTTGTGATTTCAAGTGATTCTTCTTTAATTCTTTTTAAAAGTTATATGGAGGGGAAAGAGAAATATGAGGGAATACAATATGGGGAATCAAACTCTCATCATCAAGGTAAATATTCAAATAGCCAGTCAACTAATATATTAAGATTTTCTTCACTTCAAATGTTAATAACCGAATTCTGAATTTAATTTTATACATATTTAACGAATTTTATAACACATATACTCCCTTCGTCTCAATTTATGTGATATAGTTTGACTGAGCACGAAATTTAAGAAATAAAGGAAGACTTTTGAATCCTGTGGCCTAAAATAAGCCAAAAATATTTGTGTGATTATAAATCATCTCGTTAAGCATAAAATGTAAAGTTTAAAGTTAAATTATTGCCAAATAAAGAAATGTATCAAGAAAATGTATCATTCTTTTTGGGACACAATAAAAAGAAAATCGTATCACATAAATTGGGACAGAGGGAGTATATGCTTTATTCTAATGTTAGCGATTTTTGTCAAACACATATCTTAAACTAGTGAATATGTTTGCGCTTCGCGTGGTCATAAAAATTTCGTTGAAATTTACAATCTACTCCATCTAATATAAAATGAAAGCAAATATACTAACAATCATCATGAGCATGAACATAAGAATTAAAAGAGCAATATCGAGCAGAACTAATAACAATAATTTGTACATGGAGACCCTTAAGCTTTTTATCGCTCATACGACAACCTTAGATATGACCTGATTGATGAGAATTGTAATAACATGTAAATAAGAAGAATGCACTCGTTGTGATCTGATTATTTCGAAAATACTTCACTTTCATTTTTTATGGAGAGCAGTGGTCATGAATAATTCTTTTGGTGAATCTTTCCTAGTATAGCCACAACCGCAAATGACCGTATTTTCAATAATAAATGCATGTTAATCACACTAGTAACACATACCGCATTAAAGAATGGTAATAACATATTAAAAGTTTTAGTATAATGAAAATTATATATCTTTAGCACATATCAAAGTATTATTACTTCGTGCACGAAAATTTTGGTGTTTCTAATACAAGGAAATTATAGTTTTGCTAACAATGAATTATGAATTTTTAACATAAGTAGAGTGAAAAGAATGGGGAAATTGAGAAGAAAAAACAACTACCAAATTAATAGTTCTCGAAAAGGGGGAAAAACAATTTGGTCCAAGGAGTAGTCGTTATCACTAACAGATGTACTCTAATTAACCTATTAAATTCTTGTCAAATAGTAATTATATAAAACTAATAAAAATACTTCATCTCTCAACCATTTAAGGATTCTACTCTTCTTTTTTTCATACCCAACAGGCCAAGACCTTGCGACAAAATAAATTGTACATAATATAAGAAAGGAAAACAAAAAAACGATTAAAATACCAAATTGTATGTTTAAATAGAATAACTAATTCAACTGATGCAAACATATGGTCCAATTATCATACTGCATATATGCATAAAGCCTTTCATTTTGTATCAACTTGAGAACCTTACAAATTTCAATACCCAAAATAATAAAAGGTAAAAAAAATTATAACTACAGAATAAAGAAAGTGAGTGTCCGGAAAATGCTTGAATTAACTATAAAATACCGATCTCGATCATTACTATAGAATAAAGAAAGTACATACTAAAAAATACTGAAATTCGACTATAGGAACCTGATGATATAGCACCTCCTGAGCATCCAAAAAACGTAGACCTACTCATTAGCTTTCCAGATCATACCTTGCAATATGTACAAACAAAAATATTCGAAAGCAAGAACATATCAATAAAGATCTACTAAGAAATGGAAAAAAGAACCGATTATTTAAAATAATATCATACAATGATCACAAAAATATTCTCAAAGTTCCAACAAAAAAAAGGGAGAAAACGGAGAATTTACCTCATCATTGCTTTCACGGAAAAGAGAAAATAATGAGTAAAAACAATTCGTAAAGAATGGTATGTAGATAAACATGAATACATGAATGAAAGGATCCCTACCAAAAAAAACAAAAAAAGAATAGAATAGAAGAATAACTAAGGAACTGGAGATGCTGAGGGCAAAACAACTGTTATAGCATAAAAGGTTACCAGTTATCAAATTAAATGAATACCACATCATCCGTATTGGTTTCTAACATCATACAAATTAATGTGATGTTCTTAATTTGTTCTTAAATGCCTTTTTCATTTAATTGAGCAATTAATGTGGACAATTATAGACTTATTGATAGAGTAATTTCCTTCCCTCTCTCTCCATTTTTACAAAATACTTTTTGTTGGGTTCAAGAATTGTTGGGTTTGTACTAATATTGTAAACTGTCTCAAAGTTAACGTTTTTTTTTCCAATAAATTGATTCAACACTTAGTTGGGTTTGTGAAATTATTTTAAATTATGAAGAAATTGCCTCAAAATTTGTTGGGTTTTTGAAATTATTATTAATATGTCGACAAAATTAATCTTTGTTAAGAAATTAGTTCAATAATTTGTTGGGTTTGTGAAAATTGTTACAATTTTTTTTTTGAAAATATTAATCTTTGTGAAGAAATTGGTTAAATAATTTGTTGGGTTTTAAAACTAATTATTGTTTAATGGAGGGAGAGGTTGGAACATCATCTACAATGGCAACTACTAGTTTGAAAACTGAAATTAATGTTAATGGCATTTCTGTAATTAAATCAGCAAAGTTTCCATTGTCATTTTGGGAGATTTGTATAGCAAGTGGTGTCGTTTTGAGTTTCTTATAGCTTTCTTAAGCTTCCTAGAACTCTTCAAGATCTTCAAATACTCAAGTAATTTTTCCCTGTCTCTATTTTAGCCAACTGTTAATGCAATTTTTTTTTTTTTTTTTTTTTTTTGTTATGGTTATTTAGCATGAATTGTTGGTTCTTGTACTTCGATTATCTTATTTATCTGTGGTAGCTAGTGCTCCTTTTTTCAGACTGTTTTATCATGGTCTTTTCCCTTTCGTTATTTCATTTTCATACTGCTTTGAATTGTTGTCCTTATCTGACCCTTTCTTGTCATGCTTTCTCTTGAGCCAATGGTCTTTCGGTAATGGCCTCCCTACTTTCCCGTGTATACTTTACCTTCCCCAGACCTCACATTGTGAGATTTCACTGGGTATGCTGTTGTTGTGTTGTTGTTGGTTATTTTAGCATGAAAAAAAATCATTTTGGATTTGTGTGGTAATAGTATCATCCTGCTTATTGTTGTAGTTTGAAAGTGGTTTTTTTGAGCTAGGGGTGCCAGGGGCGCAAGGCGTTTGTCCAAACTCTTTTGTTGAAAAATTATATTTTATGTATACAATGTCATTGTTGTGTAGGGCTAAGGCTGCGTAGATACCACCCTCCCTAGGCCTGACTTGTGGGATTACACTAGGTATGTTATTGTTGCATGTTACACATTTGGCCGGACGGTCAAAAATATTTACATTCGCTAGTCAAATATACGAAGGGGAGCCTTGGCGTAACTGGTAAAGTTGCTGCCATGTGACTAGGAGGTCACGGGTTCGAGCCGTGGAAACAACCTCTTGCAGAAATGCAAGGTAAGACTGCGTACAATAGACCCTTGTGGTCCGGCCCTTCCCCGGACCCCGCGCATAGCGGGAGCTTAGTGCACCGGGCTGCCCTTTTTTTTTAGTCAAATATACAAAAAATATACACTATTATGTATCAAAAATGTATATTTTTTGTATATTATACATTGATAGTATACATTTGTTGCTATAATTTTAGTGGGCGGCTATTTATGTCAATTTTTTATGTATATATTGTAGATGTCGAATCTCCTTGGCTTCTTTGTGTGTTTGTTTTTTTATATTTTGAATCTCCTTAGTAGTGAAATATCTGGCTTCGTCACTGCGATGAGTTGTTTGAAAGCTTGATGAAATGATAAAGCATTCATATAGCTGACCTTAACTAGTTTGCTATTCATGCCTAATTGTTGGTATTGTGTAAATGGTGCAATCCTCAACATGTTGTCTTTTGGCTCCTTTTTTCTTTTCTTCACCCTCCTTTTTTTAAAGGAAGAGTTGTTTATTGCCTTTTGTTTGCTTATTTTGTACAATGGACATCATCTTGATTTGTAAAAAGCTGGACTTTTACATAAGGTATCTTGTAAGTTCTGGGCCCGAAGCTAGATTGAGCTAAATGCTCAGGTGGAAAAAAAATGCTGCTCAAAATACTGCAATTTCAACCATAGTCTCTTTTCGAGGCTATTAAAAAATGTTTTTGGGTGTTTAGTGTATTAATTTAGCACTGAGATTGGATGTAGGATTAGTTGATAGCTTAGGTTAGAGTAGGAAGACTAAATGTGTTAAGCTATGGTATAACAGTGTGAAGGACAAATTTCGGAGTCAAATGTGACTATGCCTTACTCTCTGTTTTACTTTGCGATGATTGGGGCATCTCAATGATTCCAAGATGCTTATAATTGTTAATAGAATAAGAAATGACTAGAATAAGTTGCTGAAATCCCCTGTCCGTCATGTTTTATGTGAACAGACAGATGCAAAAGACGGACCATTAACATTATTAAGCCGTGCAGATGAGAGCATTTCCAAATGGATGCAAGACATTTATGCATTACCCTCTTCATTTGTTGACATTTTTTTTTCTGTGTATTGTGGAGGTTTTGTTGAGAAATGGAAATAGTAGTAGAGACGAAAGTGAATTTACTCATCACTTTTATTTGTTAGCAAGCGAAAAAGTGAATTTCTCAGGTTTGTAAGGAAAGAAGTCAGTAGAAATGTAGTGCTTAAGCTGTATCCCAAAGATGGCACAATCGTTTAACAACGACTAAATCTTATAAATTTACGGTGATAAAATTTCTCTAATGATCATTTGGAATTTATTCATGAGAATGTATAGTTGAACATGCTAACAAGTCCATCCACATGCATATAAATCTACAAATTTATAGATGTTGGTCCTAATTCCTGGAGATTGGCATCATATAAGTCGTAATTATTTGGCTGTGGATATTCTGTAGGAATCACTTGGAAGACTATACAAGTGACTACACAGTTCAAGTTCTCGTGTGGTACTGTCCGGTCTACTTTTTTATGCAGACTTTTATGATACCCGGAACTATTTTCATGTCGTTGCTTGCTGGTTCTCTCTTTGGAATCTTCAAAGGCGTAGCGCTAGTCGTTTTCACTGCTACTACTGGTGCATCTTCTTGCTATTTTCTATAAATTGATTGGGAGGCCCCTTGTGTTTTCACTCTGGCCTGATAAGTTAACATTCTTCCAGGCTCAGGTGATTTTCAGCTTATTGAGATAATTACAATCCAATGCCTTTCGGTGACCTAATTTACAAAATAGCAACAAATGTACAGGTTTTGTATATTAAGTATGAATATACATCGTAATATACATATAATATAGATAATCAGTGGATAGGTTTTGTATATTTCGGCTACCTTCCATTATTAATTTTGACCAATGGGCCAAAAATGTCAAAAGTCATTCCATCTTTTTTTCATGAACATAACTGTTGTAGTAAAATCTCCGTGGTCCATCAGGTGGCTAAAAGGCGTGAGCGGCTGCCGAACTACATGCTGTTCTTGAGAGTCACACCGACACTGCCAAATACATTTATCAACGTTGCTTCGCCAATTGTGGGTGTGCCTCACCATATATTCCTCTTGGGAACAGTCGTTGGGGTCATTCCTGCCACTTATGTTACTGTCAGGGTATTTATCTCTTGATTTAATTCTTTTTATAGTTGAACTGTATGACCATCTCATCTAAGAGCTGAATTGGTGAAAAGAGCATACGTTTGTTTACTTAATAATGTCTTCGACACGTTTCTTCATATCTGAGTCTGATTCTTTTTTAAGGGCTAAGCACGTGAAAATTCTTTTTTTGTTTGGGTAATGGGGAAAACTCCAACCTAGAACCTCTTCCTCCTCTACGACCATGTTAAATTGTGTGTCAACCTCATAAAGGAGTTTTAAGTGGTCCACATGGGTTTGAGGAAATTAATTTGTCTCCTTGTATTGTCCTAGATAATCACCACCTAATGAGATAGTTTTTGGGCTTGAGTTATTGGGGTTGAGTTAGGACCAGTGTCCATCTTTTTAATGTGGTACGACAATCGGTTGAAGTTTACTCAATGTTGGATCCGCATGTTATATTGCACACACCAAAATTGTAGTTGAGGGCGTGCTGGGAGTGTCAAATCTACCACATTGGTTCTTCTCTCTTTGTTTAGTTTCGGGTGATCCTCAACATGAGCTATCTTTTGCGGTTGATCGGCCCAAGGTTCATCTTCTTAATATAGACTAAGTGCCAATGAAATACATGATTATAGTTCGTTCAGCCCATGTGGGAAGCAAGTTTGGGACACAATTCTAAGTCTAGATTATTCGTGATATTAAATCTTAGCAATTGTCTTTACTAACCAACAACGACGACGACAACATACCCAGTGTGATCCCATAGGTGGGGTGTAGGGAGGGTAGGATGTATGCAAATCTTACCCCTACCTTTATGAGTTAAAGAGGCTGTTTCCGAATTTTCTTTACTAATCAAGGATTAAAAACTGTCCTTTTGCTATTTACAGGCTGGATTGGCTCTTGGTGAGTTACAATCAGTTGGTGATCTTTATGACTTCAACTCTATAGCTACCCTATTCCTTATTGGTCTTGTATCTGTTACCCCCACATTGATTGGCAGCAAGAGCTAATTGAAGCACAGTGAACTGCCTTTTACTTCCATTATTATTTGCAGTGGCGGATCCAGAATACAATCCGCGAGTTCTGCTTCTCACTCAAATCTTATGTATATTTCAAAATCTGCATTTTCAACTTAGAACCTACGACGTCTAAATGCTGGATCCACGTACAGATTAGCATTGGTCAAGTGGACTGTTCCCTTAAATCTTGATCCTCGAAAGTTTGTGGCCTTGGATTCAGCTATTGAATTTAACGTCGATTATTGGATCAACTGTACAGTGAAAAGGAAAAAAAGAATATGAATCAAAGGGTGTTAATTTGTAAGCTTCTATAACGATTGTGTAAAAATCTGTTTGTACAGAGAATTATTTGTTTTACATGTTATTAAATGGAAATGCCATTAGATTTTTTTTTTCTTTCAAAGATTCTTGCTCAGCTGCAGCCCGTTACTGGTCCAATGTATGTGAGTTGAGGTTTTTGACAGAGCAAAAGACACCTCAATATGCAAAGGCATTCAATTAAAGACCCCTTAATATTCATCTTTACAACAACAAACAACGTATCCAATATAATTCACAAGTGGGGTCTGGGGAAGGTGAGGTGTACGCAGATCTTACCCCTACCCTTACCTTTTGTTGGTAGAGAAGCTTTTTTCGGTGGACTCTCAGGCTCAAAAATATTTATATTCATCTTTATTAGTAATTAATTGATTTTTTTGAAAGAGCTTGCAGATGAGAAGTTGTGTCATGTGGTTCGAGTCTGAAGGATTAGCGAAGCAAGATAAAGCAAGGTAGTTATGAATTATGCAGTTGAAACTTGAGGAAAAATTCAACGAGTTTCGATTTTAGGAAAAATATCGATTCTTATCAATTCAAATTCACGGAATTTGAGTTCAACTTTATAAGTTCGAACTCTATGATTTTTGTTAAACTCCATAATAGAGTTCTAGAATTCCAATCGTTTAAATTTGAATTTTCAGTTGTAGATAATTTCTTTTACAGCAAGGCTTGTATGAACTTAGAACAGTGTCCTAGAGTTTAAAAGAGGAACTATAAAATGATGGAGTTTAAAATCCCATTCTAGGAATTTTTCGAACTCCAATACATTTGTTGGAGTTGTTTGGTGTTTTAGACAGAAGTATTTTTATTCAAGTATTATTCTGTCTTTAAAATGTGTTTACTTCTCAATTGTAATTCAAAACACCGGCTAAATACTAACAAGTGGTCCAAAAATTGGCTCGTTCGGGCATTTTTTATCATGAAAAGATTCCTAAATAAATTATATAGAAATAACCTAATTTTTTTTAATTAATCCTCCGTCTCAATTTATTTCATCATGTTTGATTGAATATGGAGTTTAAAACAAACCTTAAATTTTTGTGGGTAATAAATTATATATGTTAAAGTATTTTTAAATAGGAAAGATGATATCTTTTATTAAATAGATTAACAACATAAAGTGTATCATTAAATTATGAGTTAATGGTCAAAAACACACATAAACTACCACTTTTTCGGGAGTTCATGCCTCAACTATTCATTGTTTCATTTACCTACCTAAATTATCACTCTGTTTGTATGGAATCACGTCGTACTGAGTCGACTAGATATTTGTTTCCACCTGAAACTGGTGCGTGGTGACCAACTCAGCATGAAAACGTGTTTTAATAATTAATATAAAGGGAGTGATACTTTAGGTTGGTTAATTGAGGTAAAACTCTAAAAAAGGAATAGTTTAGACGTGTTTTTGAACATTAATCGTTAAAATTCAGTTTAAATATAGAAGGACAATTTTGAGTAACCATGTAAATTGGTAAGAGAAATATGTGTCAAGTACTAGCTGACATCGACAACCGCCGTTTTCCTCAACTGTTTGCGTAACTGCCACGCTAAAAAAAGCTATAAATATCAACCGCCTTTTGAGCTCACTCAAGAACCATTGCACTAATTCCAAATTCGTTACTGAGTCCAACAGTCGTTGTCCAATTGTGCTTTTACTATAAGCCATGTCCAGTTCAAGAGGAGGAAGCCACAAAAAAGGATCAAAATCATCAACTCATAATCATTCTCGTCGTCACTCCGATCATCAAAATTCAGGTAAAAATCAAGAACCCATTTCAGAGTTTAGTCCAAAAGATCAAAAACCTCATCAAGATTCAATTTTTAATCCACAAGGGTCAAAAAATCAAGAACCCAATTCAGAGTTTAGTCCAAAAGATCAAAAACCTCATATATTTAACTCAGAAGGGTCACATAAAAATGAAGACTTTTCGCCTGTAATAGTATCAACTGTAGAAGATGAAGAACCCATTATTCAAAAAGACCAAAAGCCCCCTCATCGAAATCGTAGGAATTCAAAAAGGGTATCCAAGAATCGACGTGCTTATAATGGTAACTTGGAGAAGAAACCAGAAGTGTGTGTTTTGAATTCTTGTGTGGAAGAAAAGTTAAGTGGTGATAGTAGTGTAGAGAAAGTTGTTGAGGGGTCTGTTATATCAAAAGAGAAAGTTGAGGGGTCTGGTTTGCATGATGATGATGTTTGGACAAAGCTGGAAGAACTGCAATTGGGTGCTGAAGAACCCGAGTTATCGCCCGAACAGCTTAGAATCAATGATCAAGCACAGGAGGATGAGGTAAAACCCAATGAGCTTGGACTGAATTTTGTTTGTGTTAAGTTTGACTCGGCACAGAGTTTAAGAAAACAAAAAAGACTTTTGAATTTTTGTGGTCTTAAACTAAAGATGTATAGAATGTACCAAAATGTCCTTTAATTTTGTGGTCATGTTTTTAAACATGCCATGTGAAAACTTGGAATTATAGAGTTTCCAAAAAAGGAAAAGATACATTCTATTTTAAACAGACTAAAAAGAAGAGTAAAACAAACAAATTAAAATGGATGGAGTACAACTTATACTCTCTCTGTTTCATTTGTTTGTGTTAGTTTTGATCGGCATGAAGTTTAAGAAAATAAAGAAAACTCTTGAATCTTGTGGGTCATAAACTAAAGATGTGTGTAATTTATCAAAATGTCCTTTGAATTTTGTGGTCTTAAATATGCCATATATGATGTTGGGTATAACGAGTTGAAACAGACTAAACATAGTAGCTTTGCTTCAAATCCTGAATTTGTCTTAAGGAATCTATTGAATATGTACAAGTTATTAATTTAGAATGCAATAATTTAAAAGAAGTAGATGTGATATTTGAACTTTGATGTGATAGATATATTTCCCTTCCACACGGGACTCCCTGATCACAATGGCCCACTTTCGTCCCGGAGCACAACTAGAGTGTAGTTTACGGATTTGGCTGAACTCGTGATGGTACTTATTTTCCTGCAATTCCTATTGTTGTGACATTCATTAGAGCTAATACATGGGGTATGTGCATAGATAGTTGAAAACCAATTTTGGGATCCCTATTTAAGGTATGTATGGTCGAAGTTTATAAATTTTTGTAAGTTTAGCTATTTCAGAATTAACTTCAGATGCACACAGTCAAAGTTTCAAAAGTCTATGTCTGAAGTTACAAATTTGTTCTCTTAAAAAAGCTCTTTCTCTGAAAGCTCTCGGCGTATGGTAGCTAACCTAGCCGTGGTGGTCAGCTATGGCGAGGGGGAGAGGTTGAGGATGACCTCGGAAAACCCCTATAACACCCATTGTTTCCTTTGGGATCCTGAGTTTGTCTTAAGGAAGCCATATGCACAAATTATTAAGGCAAAAGTCATAGATAGCCCCCTAAACTTTACCAAATTTTCCTCGTGGCTACCTAAACCGGGAGTTGTACCTATTGACTACCTAAACTATCCTGAATTTATACCACATAAGCACTTTTTGCCTACATGGCAGCTCGTATGTGCTGCACGCAAAATGGGTGCGTGAAGGGTTGTGTTGTTACTGATATGACAACTCTAACGTACCCTTCCTTTTTAATAACCCCAAAATCTCTCCTTCTCCTCCATTCTCAGTCGTTTCTCTCTCCCATTTCTCCTCCTTTCTCCCCCGTTTCCCTCTTTTGTTTCAGTTCATTTTTTTTCGTCCTTGTTTCTCGATTTGAAGTTGTTGCTGGCTGTATTGTCTCTTATTTCATAGCAATGTCACAAAATTCAGGGATTGTAGATGAAAATGTTATTTGTAATTGTGGTAATTCTTGTAATGTAAGAACTTCGAGAACAGTTAACAACCCAGGTCGTAGATTCTTTGGTTGCAAGATGCCAAAAGTGAGTACCTATTTTAAAATTTTGATTTTTGGAAATTTCATTTTCGGCCATTTTTTCGGATTTTTTGTGTTCATAATTTTCTTTTACTTTTATGTAGGATAAGGGTGGATGTGGCTATTTTAAATGGATTGATCCATCTCCAGAGGTTGAGCTTTTAAAGGAGAAGCTTAAAGAGGTTGAAGAAGAGAGAGATACATTGAAATATAAAATGAAGGAACTTGGAGGCAAGTATGATTCATTGAAACAAAAATTGAAGGAAATTAAGGAAGAGAGGGACTGTGCAAAAACCAAATTCAACAGACTTGTCGTTGTTGTTCTATGTTTTTTACTTGCAAAAATTATCGTTGGGTAGTCTAATTGTTTCCTAGTTATTGTTTGTAATGTTCCTACAAAGATTTTCTTCTATGTTTGTAGTAATGTTTTGGTTATTAGATTTTGTAAATTACTTGGCTTGTGTTTGGCGTTGTGAATTAGTCGCAAATATGACATGAATATAAATCAGCAAAGAAACATAGCAATTGTTCATTAAAATGCTAGCATCATACATAGAAAAGAAAATAGAGACCTAGTCAACAACTATGACCTCTTCCTCTTTCTTCTTTTGAACATCGAATCCTATGCCCTCCCGGCACTTACACTCGCAGACCCAAATACAGAGTGTATCTCCCTCTGTCAATTGCTCGGATTCCAGAAAGTCTTTCCACCCGAGACAGAGGCGCGCATGTTTTCCAATTTTGTAGGTCATAGTGTAACGTTTTTCTCCATAAGCAACAACGGCATGAGTTTTTGTGGTTGGTAGAACATCAAGAATATTAGTAGGAAGCACCTGCAAAAAAAAACATGAAAAATTACTAAACTATTGCAATAAAAATAGCAAATGAAACATGGATGATAAATTAAACGTACGAAATCATCACTTTCTACGTATGACCGTGTTAATTTCTTCTTGAAATATGCCAACATTTTTGAGGTTGAATGAACTTGTTTTAACAAGTGAATGGGATAATTTGAATGAGATGAAGAGAATGGGGATGGAGTTAGTGGGTTTTATAGATAGTTGAAATGGAAGATTAAGTGGATTAGATTAAGTGGGATGGGGTGAATTCAATGAAGTGAATTGAATTCACCCGATGTGGTGTTTGATTTATGGGCTAATCGGTTGTATTTGACTCTAACCGTCCCATTTATTTGGTTGTTGAGCATTTTGAGGAAATTTATTGTCTTCAAATGGCACAACTGCCACGACTGCCTATACTCCAATGGCACCTATTCCAATCCTATTGATCTGCCCCGTGCATGTTTGACTCAGTGGCATAAATTGAAGAGTAGCATTGGCACAAATTTGATTAGCACTAATCGAAAAGTACCATTGCTAATGTCATTGGCACAACAGTAATGCATAATAATTAGTCTAGCTAGACAGCACTGCTGCAGTTTACATATACTAAAGACATTGTTTTAGAGACTTAAATGTGACAAATTTCCTACATTAACTACTTGTTGGAGCTTCCATCTGCTGAAGATCTGGTTGCTTCTGATCCAGCCTTTTGGTTTCTCTTGTTGGCTCTTAATCGGGATAGTTGTGATGTGGTCATTGCATCTTTTCCTTGCCATTTCAGTCCACGAGCTTTATAACCAATATCAATATTTGTTGGTGAAGCACTCTTCAACTTTGTTGCACCATGTAGAACCCTCTCACTTGTTGTACCAGGCTTCAATTAAAATGTGAAACATTAAAGACAAAGGCAAATCATAAAGTGAATTGTGTTGAACAAAGATAAAGGCAAATCATAAAGTGACCTTACATTAAAGACTTGTGCTCCAGTAACAGGATTAGAGTATACACCAAAACCAGTTGTAGGCCTACTTTTATTTCCAGTAGCTGCAGCAAAACCAGCAGTAGTATATGCCCTTTTGTGGCCTGATAATGGTGGCAATTGACCTGAAGAAGAGTCTTCTCTTGCACTCACAAATGGTACCCCTCTTGCATTTGTGAATTTTTTTCTGCCCCTTCCCCTGCCAGCTCCAACTTGAGCCCTCTTTTGTGGAGCTACTGGCACAGCCCTTGTGTCACCACAAATTGAGCTTGATTGTGAACTAGCAGTTGGATATGCAGGACTCGATTATATTACACAATTAAAAATATAAATGATCCAAAGTGTATAAATTGTACAATTTAAATGAAGATGTAAATAACTTTTACAAGATATACTTACTGCTGGTGTTGGAGCAACAGTTTGGGAATCTCTTGGAACAGATCTTGTGTCACTGCAAACAGAGCTGGATTGAGTTGGTGGAGTTGGTTGAGATTGACCACCTTGCCTTTCAGTTGAGGGTATTGGTTGAGAAGGACCACCCATTCCATGCTACCAAACAGAAACAATGGGATGAAAATTAGAGACTTATATGTAACAAACTAAAGTTAAGAATATGACAAATTCAATTGTACTTACTCTTCTTCCACAGGCAGTCTTGTTATGGCCAACTTGTTTGCACAATGAACAAGTCATCTTCACACACTTCTTTGACAATTTTCCATATTTCTTTGGCTCATCTTTATCCTTCATTCTTTTCTTCTTTGGTCTCCCAGGCATTTTTCTTGGCACTGGAGGCTCTATTGATGGGTTTGTAGTCTTAGGCCACATCCTCATATTGGTAATAGTTTGGATGAAGTGGTTATAAGTCTTAAGAAATGTTTCCTTCCTATACCAATGCTCTACATGTGCATCAGGATCTTGATTCAAGTAATAATAAGCACAATCAGCATGAGGGCAAGGAACACCCCTTAACAGTCGCAGCCTACAGTCACAATATTTCTTATCCAAGTGGACAACAAATGTGAACCCACCATCTCTAATTTCAAAACCATGAACCCCATTCCATTGAACATGACACCTATTAGACAACTCCTTGTTCTCTTCCAATATTCTTCTTGCCATAGGGGCAATATCATCAATCCAAGTTTCAGCAAATTTGATTATGTCTACATGCCTATTCATCATTTTATGCCTAATTTCCTCTAACATGGTGATAATAGATTTATGTCTAGCAGCTAAGATCCAAGAATTAAAAGTCTCACACATGTTATTTTCCACAACATCACACTTGGAATGAAACTTGAAATATGCCCTACAAAAAGTAAAAGGCTCATAATGCATAGAATCCTCCATTATCTTGAGCTTACCCAATTTGGCCATTTTATCCATCTCCTCTTTAAACTTGACTTCAAAGCTAGCCTTAGAGCATCTCCAAAACTGCTTCCTTCTTTCTTCTCCTCTCCACTCTTTGTACTAATTACTCCAAACATGTCTAGCACATCTCCTTGTCTCAGCATTTGGCAGCAGCTCCAATAAGACAGGAATAAGTCCCTTCCAAAAGTGTGCAAAGTACCAAAAAAAAAAAAGAAGTTAAACATACTGAAATGTCCTCTACTAAACTGAAATTTTAATTAAATGGAACAGAAATGGTACCTTTTGCATGTCTGACATTACAGTCAACTCTTCACCATTTCCCAAATTCAGATCAATAATCAAGTACTTTATGAACCAATTCCAGCTATGTTTAGTCTCTGTATCCACCACTGCCCAGGCAATAGGATACATTTGGTTGTTCCCATTCTTGCCCACAGCTACCAATAGCTCACCCTTACAAGCTCATTTCAGAAAACAACCATCGAATCCTATTATTTTTCTGCACCCATCCAATCAGCCTTGCTTAAATGCCTGGAAGCACACATAGAAGTACACAAAAAAAAATTTCCCAGGTTCAGTCTCCTTATCAATTTTAACCCAACAACTACTTCCTGGATTGGTTTGCTTGATCATGTCAGCATAGTCACATAATCTGGAAAATTCCAGATTCCAGTCACCCATATTTTCTATCATAACCCTCTGTTTTTCCATGTGGCAAACAATCCTACCAACATAAAGACCAAGCTTGTCCCTTACCAATTCCTAAATTTCTCATATCCTTATGTAAGGTTGAGAAATAATTTTGTCCTTGAACTTCCTTGCTATTAGCTTAGAAGTGCACATCTTGTTTTTGTTCAAAGGAATACACTTATGAATGGGATGATAGGTAATCACCTGTGTCCTTATCAAGCTTAGCTGCCAACACTCATTTACACTTGGTATTTTTACACTTAGCCCTCACCCTATGGCTATCATTTGGTCTTACCTTCAACTGCCTCCTATATTCTACAGCATAGTCTGCTAGAGCCTTTCTAAATTGTGTTACACCATCAAAAACCATTCCAAGCTCAAAAACAGTCACCTCACAATCTTCATCATACCTAACTTTTTTGCTTTTCCTTCTAGAAGGTAAATCTACCCCCCTTACAGCATCTACATCAAGCTGTTCTTCATTGTCTTCACTCCAACAGTCAGAGCTACCAATATATTCCTCATCTCCACCCAATTTCCCAGCATATTTGTTAGACTTATTTTTCCCAATATCCTCAAACCCTCTATCTATACCACCAGCCTCTCCAACTGAAATTTCTTGAGTTGCAGCAGTTTTTTTTTTCTTTTTTTTTTTGTGTACTTCTTCTTTCTTGTCTAATAGCTCTCAACTCCTCATCTATATCTGACCCATCTTCTGGTGGTATTTCTTCTAGATCTGAATCACTACTCACACAATCAGATATATTAGATGCTTCAGCCCCATATACAAACTCAAGAGTAACCCCAACACCCTCCTGATCTAGGCTATCATAAGCAGACCAAACACCCTCATGATCTAGGTTATCAGCAGAAGTCCCAACACCCTTTTTGTCTAAGTTATCAGCAGCCCCAACCCCTTTTGATGACCTAGTTGGACTAGCAGAAACTTCTGGGCCTTTTAAGAGACCAACAGGCCCATCAGTTTCAGCCAAGGCAGTATCCAATGAATGAAGGACATATACATGAAAGGGGTCCTCATTTTTTAGGTCTTTTATTAGGTCCAGTAGATGTCTGTCAGACTCAATAACATTGAATTCTCTAGTATTTGCATCTTGGTAAAAAAAACCATTAACTGATAAATAGCCTAATTCTCTAGTATAATAAAGCAATTCCATTAGGGAAAAGTAGCTTTCTCAATATACCTGATGATTGGCACTAAAAAGGAATGGTAATTAGGGTCAGGATTTTCTACAAAGGTCCCACCGTAGTGAATGTGTGTAAATATGACCTCCTCCATGGTCAATTAGTAAGGTAAACCTGGAAAAAAATCAATAAATGATTTAATTTAAACAAAATTACCAAAAGGGCACACTTTTAAGGCATATTTTACAGAAATGGATCAGGGAATATTCTCAAACACATAACCCCAAATCTGGAATTAAAAACCTAACTTTCTACAAATATAGTAACGGAAAGGGACGAAATATACTAACTTTCTAATCCCACTCACCACCAGGAAACGACTACTACACTACAAATATGGTAACGGAAAGGGACGGAATACTAAACAAACACCAAAAAAACTAAACTAATCTCAAAAAGTAAAACCCTAGCAACCTTAAACAACCATTATGAACTCGATTAACAACTAATCTAGAGAGATACAAAGGTTTAAGATACTTACACGTAAGATATTATCCTCAAAACACCTTTAATCGACGGTGATACTCACCGTCGATGTTGTCGCGGTGAGAGAGAGACGACTCGGGGAGAGAGAAAAAATGGGAATTAGGTTAGTGGTAGCCCATTTACATTAGGAACCCATTTTTTTTAAAAAAAAAAAACCACGTGGATTTTATTTTCCACGTGGGAGGCATTAAGTGGAGCTAAATTACACGTCATCTGGGCATATATACACGCGCCCAAGTGTAATTAAAAAAAGGCCAAAAGGTGCTTATGTGGTATAAATTCAGGGTAGTTTAGGTAGTCAATAGGTACAACTCCCGATTTAGGTAGTGTCACGCCCCGAACCATGGCCTGGGCGAAACACAATACTCGGTGCCTTACTGCATGTGACCGAGCGAACCACATGGCTTGCTGAATCATCATGAGACATAACATGAGCGGAATGTAACGTGAATGCATGATGAGCCTTTATAAAACGTAATAAGTCATAATACTTAATAAAATACTTGTTTAAACATGAGTGCGGAAATAACATGAATGAGCCAAAAATGGCTATACGACTCTGAATGTCTGACATAACATAACTGACCTGTCTAGTCTATGAAACCTCTATCACGAGTCTGACTGGAAAACATACTTGTTGGGACAAGGCCCCCGGCATACCTTAGATGCATAACTAATCATAAAACAAAAGTTGACTAAACCCCGAATGAGATGGGGCTCACCAATAAGCTGATACGAATGCTGTCTTACTGAGCAGATGTGTCGTCCTGTATATCAGTATCTGCATCGTGAAATGCAGGCCCCCAGGCAATAAAAGGGGACGCCAGTACATTGAATGTACTGGTATGTAAAGCAACTGAAAGAAATAACATGGGACAAGGAATCACATGATAAGAACTGAAACTGAAAACTTGGACATGAACATGAGAATGAGCATGAGTACATATATATATAACATAAGTAAAACATGATAAGTAGGGAGAGCATTTCATAAACCGACATGTGATATCACCACGTGGGTACGTGGAGTCTGGTCCTCGCCGCGACCAGCAGAGCCCTCATACCTTGCCAGGGTATAAGATGGTATCGTGCCTGATGGATCCATTCAGTGTAAAATTAAGGTATCGTCCTATCTGGGCGGAGCGATCCTTGTCCTATGGTGGCTACATAGTTTCAGGCTATCTGAGCCTTCTCGGTAATTCGTGCAACTCCCAAAAACATGAACATAATATAGTTGGCTAAGAAACCCATGATTTTCGTGAATTAACTTGTACTTGTCTTGTAATCATGATTAGGGCTGCATATCGGTCGGTTCGGTTCGAGTTTCAAAATTATCGGTTTAACTTATTGGTTATCGGTTTGTAGACATATTAAACCGTTAAAGAACCGTTAAAATATCGGTTAATGGGTTATCGGTTAATCGGTTGTTGTATGTTATCGGTTCGGTTATCGGTTTAACCGTTAAGATTTCACACAACAAAAAAAAGAAGGGATTATAGAAAGTTCATACAAAATATTACAGTCAGCCATATGGTGGTAAAGAGCTTAAAAGAACTAACATATATTTTATGATGAATAAAAATTGATGAGCTTATGTATTGTTACCTGTGACACATATCATAAACACCCATTGTAATGCCAATAGGCTGCCATGCAACCATGACACGTGATACTGTAATGAACAAATTCACTTCATCAACATCCCTGTAATGAACAAATTCATATCATAAATATAAGTAGATCTGAAAACTTGCTAACAATATATATTCGGTCGTTCAGACATACTTAAATTTTAAGATTGACTGCACTGGACCAAAAATCCCATCCAGTGCAATCAACATATCATCCTGACAATTGTACAATTTGTTACTTATGACAGTATATGGACGTTGATGTTGAAAGTCATGTCCATTAAAGTGAAAATATATGTACCTTAACATTAGAGAAAACTGTGGATATACGGTTAGGCAGCTGATGATATATTCCATCCTTTTCTAAAGTAAAAGCTATAGATTCTGAATATTATATTAATATCCTACAGATATGCTAATAATTATGAAGATATTTTAAAACAAAGAGCATAATATTAGATCAGTTCACATATATCAATTCAATAAACGTGTTTTGAGACTTGTCATCATCATTAGGCTATAAAATTGGAATTATAAATTAAACACACTACAAGCTGGCATCAACAAACTAATATCATATTTGGATCTACAATTTACATCAATGAAACAAAGCTTATTGGATTCTAATTAAAAGAAAAAGGTGACAGTCATGCTATTATAAGCCAAGGGGGCAAACAAAAGTGAATCAGTGGCCAATCCAGTGCAATATACTGGTATCTACTTCCAAATGCAAACTAAAGATAGGTATGAATAGATAGTTCAAGTCATCACTTATCTTACTCATTAGACTTGAATAAGCTACTTAGGTGCATTAAAGAAGAGATTGGAAAATGAAAATTGAATTCATTGAAAGAAGTTCCTAAGACACTACAGTTCAAAAGATATAGTTTAAGTTGAAAGACCTTTTAAAAGGATATCAGGAGAGGGAAAAGAGAATCTGATGATGTAACTAATATCTGTCCATCTTTTCAAAAAGTTGCAGAAGAAAGCAAGTGGTGAGATTTCTTCACACTCTTTTTGAAATAATACTAATAATATCAAATGAGGGATCTTTCAAACCAAAACGATTTCCACCATATGAAGAAGTAAAAGCTGAAAAGCCAAGAATTTGAGATCTTCACACAGAAAGGAATGAAGAAAAATAACTAAAAAGTGTACCTTATCCACATCCATATGACTACAGACTGCAGCACCAGTTGTGGGACCAAAACCAGATATGATATTCAAAACACCTTCAGGCAGTCCTGGAGCATCCTTCTTTACTATGACATTTGCTTCTCTGTAATTGTATGAATATTTCTACTCTGCTTTCCAGTTCTCTTCAACTCCATGAATAAACAAGCTTATGACATTCTAAAAGGAAACATGTAGTAAATTTCTCCTTCCATTTAATCTCATAAAAATGCAGCACCACAACACCAAAAATCTAGCAATGCACAAGTATACAGTCTAATAAGGCTAGGCTGCCATCAACATTTGAAAACATATTAGCACCAAATAAAAGATAAGTTACCATTCCATATTAATAACTTCAAAACTGAAAGTAGCTAATGCAAGTGGTGTTGTAGTTAGCAATAATTTGTCTAGCACCATCAGAATTTCAGAAAATAAAAAACAACAGTTAAATTGTCAAAGAACCTGAAAATTAATCCAAACATAGTCCTAATAGTTCTAGTCAAGTCAACAAAACAAAAACCACAATTAATGCACTGCATGGTGCACCATCCATCATCATTTTCTTCAAGCTTTTCATAGTGATCCCAAACAGGTGATCGAGCTTTAGGACCACAAAATTGAGGCATGGTTAAACCTAATTAACATAGAAACACAGAAAGTATCAGTTGATGGCTTAATGTCTACAACACTGGAAAGATTAAGAAAAAAGTAACATATTCTCTTCCTAAAGAGAAAAGGAACTACAAACAATATCACAAAGTAATATCCAAGATAGGAGTTGAATAATTAACTTACCAAAGTTTCATGTCTTAACAATCTACACTTCTACATGTCATCAACAGAAGGTTCTTTTCCAAGATTGGCCATATCTAAAGAGAATTATATTAACAAGTCAAGCAACAATAATATTAAATAAATTATTTATAATTTTACATCAATACAAGGTTCTTGTCTTACCTTTTTCAAGTTGCTCGAGGGTATCTAAATCTTCCTCAATACTTACGGGCGTTGGTTCACTCCGAATCCAATCTTGAAGGCACACTAGAGCTTGTACCAATTTAGGAGTTAATGAACTCCTAAACGAATCAAGAACGCGCCCTCCAGTACTAAAAGCACATTCGGATGCCACACTTGAAATAGGAATAGCTAACACATCTCGAGCCATCTCAGAAAGAATGGGGAATCTAGGTGAGTTAACTTCCCACCAAAGCAATATTTTAAAATCTTGTCTTCCAATTTCAATATCTTCTGCAAGATATTTTTCTAACTCTGACTTAGAATCTGCACCTCCACTTCCAGATGTATGTCTAAATAATTCCTCATAGAAGTCACCAAATTCTCCTATAGGTTCGAGCCGTGAACTAGAAGTTGCCACTTCTATTGAAGAAAGTTGACTACCTTTATCTTTTGAATCGTTCTTCACATACTCATTAAACAATGAAGTCATGTACTTTAGCACATCTTTTTCTATACCTTGCCCTTTGTCCCCAAACATCTTTTTAAGTCCAAAACTAAGAGAATTAAATTTATAGCGAGGGTCCAAAACACATGATATAAAAATCATCTTATTCATTTTTTCTGGAGCACCCTAATATTTATCAAATTTCAGCTTCATCGTCTTTGCCATTTCACCCAAAACAATATCTTCATGTGATGTCAATTTTGTTAAGTAAACAGCAACTTGGCAAATTTCAAGAAAATGAAAATTTGATGTAACATAAATTGATCCAGAACCTTCTCAGTAAGCTTGAAAAACATTTCAAGAAATTTTGCAATTCTTTTTACACTCTCCCAATCACTATTCAAAAGTGTACCTGCAGGACTTCCATCGATAGTATCAATAAACTCAAGATGATGTGACAAGCCAATATCACGATCGGCATAATCTGAAATTGCACTCTCATATTCAATAGCCCTATTCAACATCAAGTAGGTGGAGTTTCACCTTGTGGGAACATCTAAGCATAAAGATTTCTTAACAAGATTTACATCTTCACAACATTCATGAAACTTCCCCCACCTAGCAGAAGACTGCCTAATGTATCTCACTGTTTGCCTAACTCTTTCAATAGACTCAATTGATTCTTTTATACCATCTTGAACAACAAGATTTATAATATGAGCCATACACCTCACGTGAAGGTGAGTACCAGTCATAAGATTGGTCCCCCATTTAGTTAATTGCTTAGACAACTCTTTCACTGTCACATCATTTGAACTAGCATTGTCAACTGTAACAGTGAAAATCTTTTGTAACCCCCACTCCTGCAAACACTTACTAATAGCCTTTGCCATGTCTTCACCTCTATGACTAGAAATTGGACAAAAATTGATAATCCTTTTATGCAATTTCCACTTACTATCAATTCAGTGAGCTGTAATAGCCATATAATTAATTCTTTGCAAGGAAGTCCAAGTATCAGTAGTAAGACACACTCTCTGTTGTGTTTCCTTAAACTCAATCATCAATTTTTGTTTCTCTTCATCAAAAAAATTAAAACAATCACGAGTGACAGTAGTACGGGAAGGAATCTGGAAAAAAGGTTGTGCCACTTTCATAAGATTTTTGAAACCTTCTTTTTCGACAAATCTAAAAGGAAGTTCATCGATAATTACCATACGACACAAAGCCTTTCTACAGGTTTCTTGATCAAATTTCCATGCTGCAACAACTACATCACCCTTGTCACCCACCTTAACAGGTTTAAACACTAATTGTGCTTGATTAGTATCAACATTACGAGGAATCTTTTTACATTTGGGTATATGACCAAGCATTCCTCCTGTACCATGGTCTTTTGTGTCAGCAAAATATTTTTTTTTACAGAATTTACAGACACCCTTCTCATTTCCATCAGGATCAATAACTCAATCAAAATAAGTCCACGCAACAGACCTTTTTCTCCTTTCTTTCCTGTTTTTGGACTGAACTGTTTGAGTTTGACTTACTTTTGAGTTAGAAGCTCCACTTTCACCAACTACTTTATCAATTATCATATTTTCAGCCATGTGTTTGTATCACTATGAATTATGATTTTTCAAAAAAAAAAAAAAATAATCAAACGGATGACAGCGAGCAAACAAAACATAAAAATCCAAATAGCACAAAACAAAACAAACGTTCGTTATCTCGAATGAAATCCAAAGGAAAAGAAGAGGAGAATCAGAAACTTACCGGAAACTGATTGAATTGTCGAAACTGAGAATGACGATTATATAGAGCTGCACGAGATACAAAATAATCATTAGTTTTTTTGTGATAAAATAGAAGGAAAGGCTTAAATACTTTTATTGCACATTCTTGAAAAAGTAGAAATTTCTGCATATATCCAAAAGAAGACATATATAGAAGCATTCTTACGAGAAAAAAAAAACAAACTACCAAAAGAATAAGATGAAATGGAGCTTAAGTTTTCAGATTCCATTTGGATTTTGTGTAAAAATTCATCTTACATTGTAAAGAAAGAACACAAAAATTAAGTAGAGAATCCTTTTTGCAAGCAATGTTTCAACCAAAAACAGAAATTGCACAAATTATTACCAGGTTTGCAACATTAACAGCAAAAAAAAAAAAAAAAACCCATAACCAAAAACTCAATTTGCAAGCAATACAAGAAGAAATTCCCACTATTTCTCAACCCAACTAAGAAAAGACATTAAATTTACAATTCTAAGGAAGTGATTTCCCTAATTTTCCAACCCCAACAAAAACCCCATAACAGAAGAGTGAGAATTGAAAACGTACCTGTTCGTGAAAGAGGCAGAAATCGTCAAAGAAGAGGCAAGAAAAAGAGGGGTTGGTTTCAGATTATTTGGCTGCTTTGGAGTTGTGCAAAAATGTGAAATGAAATGAAGTAAGAAGAGGCAAGAAAAAGAGGGCTGGTTTCAGATCATTTGGCTGCTTTGGAGTTTGGAGTTGTGCAAAAATCGTGAATGAAATGAAGTAACCCTAATTTCAGTGTAAGTGACTTAATATATATGAAAGGGTAGAAGTGTAATTAATTAAATTGTTATCGGGTTATCGGGTAACCCGTTAACAAAAATGCTCAACCCGCGACCCGACCCAATAAGCCAATATCCCAAAAACATCACCCGGTACCCGAATCGGTAATCCATTAACCCGAACCATTAACCCAATAACCCAATAATCAGTTCGGGTTACCGGTTTAACCGTTAACATGCACAGCCCTAATCATGATTCCACGAAATAACTTGTAACATGGTTTCGTGAATTAACTTGTACTTGTCTTGTAATCACGATTTCACGAAATAACTTGTAAACATGGTTTCATGAAATAACTTGTAAAATAGTTTCATAAGATAACTTGTCACAGTCTTGCAAACATGTTCTTGATTCATGAGTAATAAGAATAGTTCGTAATCATATATATATAATTGACTTGAAAACATGCTTGTAACTTGCTAGATAAAATCATAAAGTTTCATATAAACATAATGAGAACACATGAGGAAGAATTCATGATTCATGGATTAAGCTAGGGTTCTTAATAACCGTAATGGAAGATTAGGAATACAATAACGAATATAGATACAAAATCCATGTACATAAATACATAAATACGGGCTACCAATATGTTGGGTTTAATGCCCTAGGATTTGATCTCATGAATATCAAGAAACAGAGCATGGGGAAGAACGTAGAGATTCCCACATGTGGATGGAAGTTCTACATACCTTAATTGCTCCAAAACTTGAATTAAAGACTTGAATTTTGGAGAAGATTTCCTAAATCTTGATTCTTGAATCTTGAGATGGGTTTTCTTGAAAACCCTAAATTAGGAAGAATGATTTCTTGTTTAGATTACAAGGATATGTATTAGAATTGACTTGGAATAATTAGAGTGGCTTACCTTGGTGTTCTTGATGATGGAGGAGAGTAGGAGGTCGTTCTAGGGGTTGAGGGAATGAAAAATAATGACTTGAACTGGTATAGACAAATATATACTGTCCTGTGAAATTGCAGTTTACGTCCAGAACAGTGCTGGCCATATTTTGAAATACGGACGGTATTTTGATTTACGGTCCGTATTTTGATTTACGGACTACACTGCCTCTCTTCAGTAAAATGGTCATAACTCTTTGCACAGATGTCCGTTTGACCCCCACTATATACCGTTGGAAAGGTATTTCAAAGATCTACAACTTTCATCAAGGAAGTTTTCTCACATTCCAAATACATTTTGAAATACGGGCCGTAAACTGAAATACGGTCCGTATTTAATCATGTGACATCAAAATGCCAAATTCCAGAATGTTTAGAAATTCTTGGTTCCAGTTTACGATCACTGTTCATGGGCGTAAACTGAAATACGGTCACTGTTCATGGGCGTAAACCACCATCTTACAACTGAACAGGGAAATTCTAACTCTCACATTCTTTATCTGATTTTCTAAGTCTAGGATCATGATCAAAGTTTAAGTTAAAGGTACGGGGTGTTACAGGTAGCCACGAGGAAAATGTGGTAAAGTTTAGGGGGCTATCTATGACTTTTGCCAATTATTAATTTAGAACTCATTAATTAAACGAACTATGGATAGCCTATACCGCTGTCTCTCATATGAGTTTCATAATTATAGGAATTAGTTCTCTAACCGATACGGGACTTAATGGAGCCCTTTTACACATAATCTCTCATGGATTTATTGATGCGACACTTTATTTCTTGGCTTGAACGACTTACTCAAGGGTATAACAGGAAGGGTGAAATCTTGCCTTAATGGGGCCTTCTGGAAGTGGGAAAACAACCTTGTTAAAGATATTGGGAGGAAGATTGCCAAAAAATGTAGAATCCCGAACCCATAAGCTTCAAATCCTAGCTCCGCTACGACTTTCGTCTCCGTTGGACCAGTTGGTTTTATGTATTAAACTAACTTTTCAACCATTGAGTTCCGTATAACTTTTGAACCATTTAACTATTAGTACTAAAATGTGTAAGTCATATCAACATTTAAACTCCGTATCCATTAAAATACCATCATAGAGGAAGTGAGACGCGAATCCAGAATTTAAATTTGATGAGTCCGACCTTCAAGGTTTTTAGTACTAAACGCAAGAAGGTACTCTCACCGCATTAAAGTTCAGATTTAAATGTTTATTGAAAGTTTGCGGTTTTTCATATATATTTTTAAACAATGTCAATAATATTGGGTTCATTGAATTCAAAGCCCAATGGATGAATCCATCACTGGAGGAATTACCTTCTTGAATCGCCAGGTAGGTACGTTGTGTATAGGTTTAAGGATTTTAATGCGGAAGGACTTTAAGGCGGTGAGAGTAGTATCTGCTCTGCAAATTTTGTAATCGAGTCATTATTCGATTCGAAATGAGTTAGAAGATGGTATAAAACTGCAATATACATTAGTGCATCCTTGGTTTCTTATGGTTGGGTTAGCTTAAGGACAAATAGCTGATATAATCTTGTATGAATGCGAAATTTTGTTTCCTTTTCCTTTTCATTTTCAATTTAAATGTTTGTAGCGACATTTCTTGGCGTTTTGAGTTTGCAATAGCGTGATCTTTATAGTTGATTTTCATTTTCTTTTTATTGATTTATGTAAAGTACATTTTGACATTGTATATGGTTCTTTGCAGTTACTAGTGCTGGAATCAATTTTTGGTGACAATGTCTTCATTCTTGATAGACGAAATGGTCTACGGTCTTTCCAGGTATTGTAGTGCCTTGATAAACTATGCTTTACTCGGGGAGAAAATGACAAAAATGGTCCCTTATGTTTGGGAGTAGGTTCAACATAGTCCCTACAGTGTGGTTTGAACAATTTGGTCCTTTAAGTTTGCGAAAAGTTAACACTTTTGGTCTTAGTTAAATTTTTAACCAACTTTATTAGTTAGATTTGAGGGGAACTATGAAAAAAAAAAAGGAATTTAGCGGGAACTCACATTTGGAAGTACAAAAGTTACAATTTCTGCTATATTTGGTACCTTTTTAGAGTTTGGTGCATTTTTTTCCGGTGCAATTTCTGCTATTTTTGGTCTACTTTTTGGTGTCTAGTGTTTTGTGTAGTTGTTTCTGGGATTTGATAGGACTTTTTAGTGCTTTTGATTTATATTTTTTTTTCCAGTTCCCGTCAAATCTAACCGACAAAGTTTGTTTGATATTGGATGGAGACCAAAAGTGTTAATTTTTGGCAAACTGAATAGGACCAAAACTGTCCAGAGCATACTTTAGGGACTATTTTGAACCTACTCCCAAACATAAGGGATCATTTTTGTCATTTTCTGTACTTGGGGACAACCAAAGCTCATTTCATGTTTTTCTGCAGATTCACGTACACATTGAAGTTCCTGATGAGCTGACGGTGTCTGTAAATTTGAGTACCTCTGGGGCTCTTGGAATACCAGATGATAGTTCACCTGAGTCCTCATACTCCCTCAAAGTCGAGCATCTACCACCGATCGTATTGACATGTTTATTACCTAAATCATATCCGAGCCACCTTCCTCCTCACTTTACAATCTCTGTCCAGTGGTTAAATTCAGCAAAAATTTCCTCTCTTTGCTCCAGACTTGATTCAATCTGGAAGGAACAATTAGGTCAAGAGGTTTTATACCAGTGGGTGGAGTGGTTGCATGGCTCTTCTCTTTCTCATTTGCAGTTTGATAAAGAAATAAAGTTAGGTTTTGGTGCTGAGAGTCATATTGGAGATCAACGTGCATTTCGGGAACTGTTTCACCCGAAGTTGACATCCCTTCGCTCAAGAGTTATGACGAGGAACAGCGTCATGAGAACTTTAGTAGAAACCTTCATCAGTGCTGCATTTGTTTCAATGAATTTCCTGGTATTCTTCGAATCTTATGCTTTATTTTTTTAGATAATTACAGTCCAATACCTTACAACAACAACCCAGTGAAATCCAATAACGTGGGGTCTTACAGTCCAATACCTTCCGGTGATCTAATTTAGCCAGCAAATGTATAGATTTTGTATATTAAGTATTAGCTAGTATAGCGGATCGCTTCAAAAAAATTTGATCATTAAAAATATTGTGCCCGAATAAAAATAAAGACCCAAAGACTAAAAGATTAAATAAAGATAAAAGAAGAGACGTTTACTTGTTCATAATTTTACAGTTTATCAACAATTCAGTGCTAACAATGTTAACTATGCATAAAAATTGCAGCTTTACATTGTTAAGAAAGAAAACAAATTCCGCAATAATAATAACGTTCTATATGTATAAAAGAAAAATAATGCTGATTGGATCTATGAAGGGGATACACACTTAAGGAAAATGTCTCCATGAGCCCAAGTTAAAGGCTTGCATATGTGCATAAACCACTTACTTTTTATTCCACAAAGAGATGCCAACACAGCCGCGCGCATAAGAATGTAAATCGCCAAATTCTTGTGATGCGTGTTACCAATAAGAAGCATTAATGGCCCTGTAATTGCACCTGCTAGCAATGCTCTCCACTTAGCTGTCCTGAAATTCAAATAAATTTCTGCTTTATCTACTGTTAGGTTAATTACCTCACCAAATCTCAAGCAATATGAAAATTTTCTGATTTTCACACACATACGGACGTACATATAACAGTACACTCATACAACACAATAAATACATACGTATGTACATAGATAACAAATTACGTACCATACCTAGTTGCGCGTCTACATAATTATACTTAACAAACTGAAAACATCCGAATTTAACACACACATATACATACAAATGTGTGTGATCTATATATGTAGTGTTGTACCTTCGATGACCTCCCCAAGAGGATGCGATTTCATCAACTGACACAAATGTACCAGTGAAAGTGCCAAGGAATAGACCCTTTTTTTTTAGTGCAAAAACTACATCTTCGCTGCTTGAGACCATTTGCGCCTTTCTAATACATGAAAACAAAATCAAATGAGCTAAGCATAAGTTGTGAGATCTAGATCTAAAGGCTTTGACGATTCAAAAACAACATTACTTCACAGAGGACAACAATTTTCTAAGTCCTAACCGTGAGAGAACAACGAAGATAGTGAGGCAACCTTTGAGGCCAGCGCCTATATTGAAGTCTTTGACGGAGGCACTATAGATTCTTTCCTTTCCATGTCCAATGAAAAGGAAAGAAGATAATCTTATTTCTACCGTCCACATCCTAACAGGTAGAAAAAGTATATAACATAATTACTTTCTGTCTATAGGCCAACGGCACATGAATAGTTGAGCTTCAAAAGGACGATCTTGCATACTACTATAAATCTTAGCTTTTAAACTCACAATTCTCACATAAGAACCTTAAAAATATAGTTAACCTCAAAATTAATAAATGTAAGCACATATAAACAAAAGTGTCGTCATGAAATAACAGTAAATGGTGTAGTTACCTACTTGCAACAGTAGACCGTCAATAGCTGAATCGGATTTTGGAATGATGGAGCTCAAACTCCTCTGTAATTAATATCTAATTATTAGAACTGATTATACCAGAAAGTATGTCCCCAGGCAGAAGAAACTGAAGAGACAACTTACCAATTAAAAGTTCCTTTCGCCCTTTAGTAACAAAGTTAAAATTGCAAGCAGGATGAAATTTGTACCTCCTGTGTGATGAAGATGAGAAACAGACGGATATTAATAGACAAACGCCGCATACAACTTTCAAAATACATAAACAGTAGCTTTCCATAAAATAAATACAGCAGCAAGCTTCTCCTATAGCAGCAGTAAGTCAGTAACCCAAAAACAACACATTTGTTTTTTTTTTTTTTTTTTTTTGTGCAGATTCTTTCAACAAAATACAGCCACACTTCAACTTCGTTCATCTTTAAAAACAATACATCAGCCCAACAGCTTAAGTGCCAAACAGGGGAGTTTGCTTAACCAATCACAAAACTTCCAATGATAAGCAGGACACGAAAGAAAACAACATGTACAAATTTATAGCTAAGTACATAACCTTAACAGGACACAAAAAAAAAGGCTCTCTTCTCATTAACAAATCAGTGAACTGTGAATTCTTATTAACATAACCGGTAATACAAATATCGTAGTAGAGTCTCTAACAGAGCTATGTAATCCAACCTCCATGACAATTGATAACTTTGTCACAAATTTTACGAAAAATAGCCACTCATGTACTCGATAACAGAAAAGGTTTCAGTTCCAATCATCTGTCGTACAGTGAAATAAAAATGTATTTCTACTCTTTCTTTTGGTGCAATATGACTTTGAGTAGAAGCCATGATTGAATTTTTTAGCACATTACACAACCTGTAATGGTGCTATATATCCTCAAGCATTCACGTGATGCTGGTAATCAATACACTGATCCTACCGTTAAAAAAAAAAAAGGAAATCTTTGAACCAATGTTCATAACAACTAAACTAAGAAAATTAACACCCGCAAAGCGTTATCAAGAAATGGAAGCATCACACTGTCAAGATCGGAGCCGGCTCCCCTCCAGTACACGAACTGTCCAGTTCATTCAGTGCATGGCTGATCAGCTTACACATGTCCAATTAGATATCTAAGGGTCATTAATTATTTAACCAAAAAAGCCTCTTAAACCATGGTTAAATCCAGACAAAAGAGGTATCCGAGAATCCCGCTTCAAAATTTTCTGAGCCGGTTGTAAAATATCTGAAAAATTATTGTAGGAATTTCCTTCTGTTGGATTTTTTTTTTTCTTACCATGAAAAATATATTCCCAAGAGAAGAGACGATGCAAGACTCAACAAGCAGAGAAAATTAAATCATTTGCAAGGCACAGCAACAGAAGATCCGAAAGGGAAAAAAACCAGTTGATGAACAACTTTTTTTCTTGAGAAGAAGTGACGACACAAAAGCAGGTTATTCATTGCTCTTACACTCCTCTTCTTGTTGCAATTGTCGATGTGCAAACCTTTTACTTCTTGTTGGTGCAATTGTCAATGTGAAAAAGTGTGTCTACAATATGTTTGATAAAATATCTCAACTGGAACCTTTAGAGAATATTAGTAAAAATGAATAACAAAAATGTGGGAATTGTTTGAAGTGACATGTTACTGGTGCTATATATATATATATATTGATAATGAACTAGTAAGACTTTCTGTACATTACTCTGGATATTTTTCTTTGTTGGGTTCACTCCATCCAACAGCGAAGCAACAACATATAACGTTGAAACTGCATTCAGCCATTAACAATCTTTTGGTTTGATTACTAATTTCATCAACTAGTAAAATTCCCTGTTCAAGTTTTCAGTCTATTTTGGTTGCTTGTTCCTGGAGGTACTCTGAGCTACTACTAGTAAAGAAAGAGAAGCTAAAAAGCAAGTCAACCATCTATGTCTTTTTCACCAACACAAGGTCCAAAAAAGACTTCATCTCATAAATACAAAGAGAATCACTAGAGCAATAAAACTCCTTTTTTCCTCTGTAATTTTGTCTTCAACTTTCTTTTCATAATTTATTTCATTCATAGCCAAGTCGGGTTAAACAATGACAGCCCAGATCATTAAAACGTTTCAATCTTTTATCTGCAAATTTTTTGTCACTTGAAAATTAAAATCATTGTATTCTCATCTCATGTATTATTCCCCCACTATGTTAGGTAATTCTTATTCGAACTTGTTTTATAATGAATTATCTAAAATTTAAGATTACATTTTTTTTAAAACTTTAAGATTACTGATTAGTTATCTTATTTATATTCTTTGTCTTTTAGATTTATGGAGATTGGATCTAGTCAGTCTCAAAGTGGATGTAATGTGCTCATGAAATTCGGGATGGAATTTGATTGGGATGAGCATGCATATTAATATTGCGATGAATATGTTGGTGTAATTGGTTTTAGCTATAACACCCCGTACCTTTAACCTAAGCTTTGACCATAATCATAGACTTAGAAAACCAGATAAAGAATGTGGGAATTGGAAATTTCCTCTTCAGTTGTAAGATGGTGGTTTACGCCCATGAACAGTGACCGTATTTCAGTATACGGGCCGTAATTCAAGTCGTAAACTGGTACCAAGGATTTTTGAGCATTCTGGAATTTGACATTTGGATGTCAAATGGTTAAATACGGACCGTATTTCAAAATACGGCCCGTATTTCAAAACGTATTTGGAATTTGGGAAAACTTCCTTGATGAAGGTTTTAGAGCTTTGAAATACCTTTCCAACGGTATATTATGGGGGTCAAACAGACATCTGTGCAAAGAGTTATGACCATTTTACTGAAGAGACGCAGTGCAGTCCGTATTTCAAAATACGACCAGTATTTAACTGGGCCGAAAATCTAATTTTTTCAGAACAGTATATATTCGTCCGTATCAGTTCACATCATTATTTTTCATTCCTTCAAGCCCTAGAACGACCTCCTACCCTCCTCCATCATCAAGAACACCCAGGTAAGCTCACTCTAATTATTCCAAGTCAATTCTAACATATACTCTAATAATCTAAGCAAGAAATTATTGTTCCTAATCTAGGGTTTTCAAGAAAACCCATCTCAAGGTTCAAGAATCAAGATTTAGGAAATCTTCTTCAAAACTCAAGTCTTTAATTCAAGTTTTGGAGCAATTAAGATATGTATAACTTCCATCCACATGTGGGAATCTCTACGTTCTTCCCCATGCTCCGTTTCTTGATATCCATGAAGTTCAACTCCTAGGGCATTAAACCCAACATATTGGTAGCCCGTATTTATGTACATGAATTTTGTATCTATACTCATTATTGTATTCCTAATCTTCCATTACGGTTGTTAGGAACCCTAGCTTAATCCATGAATCATGAATTCTTCCTCATGTGTTCTCATTATGTTTATATGAAACTTTATGATTTTATGTAGCAAGTTACAAGCATGTTTTCAAGTCAATTATATATATATATATATAATTATGAACTATTGTTATTACTCATGAATCAAGAACATGTTTGCAAGACTATGACAACTTATCTCATGAAACCATATTACAAGATATTTCATGAAACCATGTTACAAGTTATTTTGTGAAATCATGATTACAAGTTATTTCACGAAAATCATGGGCTTCTTAGCCAACTATATCATGTTCATGTTTTTGGGAATTGCTTAGTTAACCGAGAAGGCTCAGATAGCGTGAAACTACGTTGCCACCGTAGGATAAGGGTTGTCAGCAAGGAGGCAACACTTTCATTATGCAGTTTGGATCCTTACATGCTTATTATTACTTAAATCTCATATCCCTGGCAAGGTGTGAGTGTTCTCCTGGTAGGACGCAAGTACCAGATCATGTTGGCGGTTATACTATAGAGTTCCCCACGTTACAAACAGTTTTATATACATATATTTCCATTGATTTACTGTTTTCAGACTTTACTCACGTTTCATGCTCATGTTCAAGTTACATTCAGTTTCAGTTCATGTCCTATACCTATGTTGTGTCATGTTCTTCATATCAGCAGGTTTTACATACTAGTACTATTCACCATGTACTAACGTCCCTTTTGCCCGGGGGCCTGCACTTCACGGTGCAGATACCGATTTTCAGGAGCATACACCTGCGCAGTAGGATCACTTCAGTTATCAGCTTATTGGTGAGCCCCACTCCTCTCGGGGTTCAACATGGAGTTTGCATTAGTATTCAGTTATGGTAGTCCAGGGCCATGTCCTGGTAGTTAGTATTCAGATATGTTTTAGAGGTTGCATAGACAGATGTTAGTTCACAGAGTCAGTTATGCTTTCATGTTTGCAGACTATTATGTTTTCATGATTTTTCACGCTATGAGATAATTTCAAGACTTTATTCCGCAAATTACATTTTCACGATTCATTTAAATTGCATCATATATAGTATATTGTTTTGATGCCCGTGTTGACAAGCAAGCCATGAGGTTCACTCGGTCACATGCAGTAAGGCACCGAGTGCCGTGTTTCGCCCAGGCCATGGTTCAGGGCGTGACATTAGCGTGAGGAAAGATATGCTAAAAAAAAACAAAGTCCTCGGGTATGTGACTTCAAGAAAATTGGTATGTTTTAAAGAAGGTTATAGAGACAAACACAAACGAGATACGATGATTCAAAAACATAGAAATGAAACTAGGACGGGGTGCTTAGCTCATGTTACTGTTAGTCGTCAATCAAATGGAATGTTTCGCATTTCTTCATTTGAAGAAAAACATAATCATCCTCATGTTAATATTAGCCTCTGTGAATTGAGCTTTTTTTTTTTTTTTTTTCGTGTCAAGGCTGTAACTATCTCAGCTCTGGTGAAAATTTTAAACTTGAATTATGCTTCATTCACTTGTTTATTTTTCAATGGAGAGTAATTAAAAAAGGAAAATTTCCAGCGGATGAGCTATTCTGCAAGTTATGTATGGAGTTGTTCTGCAGGATCGCTGTGCATAGCCAGACAAGGACACACTGTCCATAATTCTAATTTGACACGGTCACACTTATTAAACATGTTGGATTAATGTAGTCATCGGCTGGTTCTCAGTTAGGATGACTTCGTGCCTAAAATCAATGTATTCTTCAATCAAGCTCATATTAATTCAATTCATGCAACTTGATACCTATGTTTATGTGTGATTGTTGCTTTGTGGATTATCCAATTCTGTTATATCCCTGCCTGTTTGCTTCTATGCTGTTTTGCCATGCTAAGTTGATTATGTCTAGAAGTTTAGCATTTTGCCTCATTTCTGCTAATCTGAATCCTTTGGCAAAAGAATAATAAGGACGCATGCCTAAATCTTTGAATATTCAAGTCTGCAATAGTTCCTTCTTGAACTTAGCTGCCATTGCATGAAAATTAATTTGAAACACTGATTGCAAAGTTGGTTTGAAATCTCACATGTATTCTTGATAAATGGCCACTCATTTAATCATCAGAACCTAAGGCTTGATGCCTGATTGGTTACACTCACGCTCCAAATACTCATGTCGACTTACCTTTGCATATTCCCTCTCTGATTTTCTGTTTGTGGTATGATATACCTCGAAGTATACATAGTATATGAGCCTTAGTATACACCAAGTGTATACAAGAGCCGCGTATCAGTGTATACCTTTCAGGTATACCAGGTATACTCTGAATACTGTGCATATATTAGTCATTACATGTGTCTGAACTTTGCAAACGTCTAATGCATAATAGATGTTATACGGTTTGATTCAGTTGTGTTTGGTTGTTGCCTTGTTTATACGTGGTAAGTGTGTGGTGGCTGAATTGTGTATACGTGAGGTATATTTAAAATATACACAGAATATACAATCTGTGAATTTGTTTTTGAATTCATATTTCGTATGTTTAACATTATTCACTGCTCATTTCCTAATCCTTTTCCTTTTTTTTATGCATGACATCTCGTATACGAGTCCAAGCGACTCGTCATCTTCCGCATTTGGCATTTGGCCAAAAGCCCAACACAACTCCTCTCGAGTCAGCCCCATATAGTAGCAGGCAATCTGCAGCCAAACAAGGAAATAAAAATCTGGGCCGAAGCCCAATAATAACCAGGGCCGCAGCAGCCTTAATAAATGGGCCTAACCCATTCACTCTTTACACTCTTCCTTATTTTATTGTTGTGTATTTTATTTGCCTTGTATCACTAACATTTTATTTTGTCTTATTAGATTAGATGAACCGTAGTGAAGTTAGTGGGGTTTAGTTTTTCTTAGTAATGGGTAGTTAATTTCAAGAAAAACCAACAATTAATTGCATAAGTTTCATTCTTCTTATTTTCTGTTAAATATTTATAATATCTAGAATATGTATCTTTCTTAGAATAATTGACATTCGGAAAAATTACTAAGACTGATAGGTCTTACTTCTGAAAAAGTAGTAGGGGGATTCACTTTAGGGATTAGAGCTAAACAAGTATGAGTAAAATATCTTGAGATAGGACTGCCCTTGAAAAATTCTTGGACAAATTCAATAACTTCCCTTTTGATGATTTGCCAGCATTTTTGATAAAACCTTCCTGTGTATCCATCTGGTCCTGCTGAACTAGTGGGGCTCATGCTAAAGATAGCTTTTTGAATTTCCTCTTCCTCTGGTAAAATATTAAGCATCTCATTGTCATTTTCAGTGATGATTCTTGGTATCACATTAAGCAGCTCATTATCCACATTCCTCTTCTGATTGCAAAACAGCCTCTCAAAATGTCTCACGGCAGAGTTTCCAATCTTGCCTTCACTGTGCATCCATTTACCTTTACTGTTCTTGATTCTATGGATATGCAGTCTTCGTCTTTTCTCTCTGACTACACTATGGAAGTATCTAGTATTACCATCACCTTCTTCAAACCACTTCATTTGGGACTTTTGTTTGAGTAATGAATCTTGCATGAATTGCCATCTAATGTATTCAGCATGAGTCCTGTTTAAGTCTTTTCTTACTTGGTCACTATTATCAATCAATTCCAGGTCTTCTAAGGCTTGTAATTTTTCTTCCCATTCCTTAGTCTGGTCATGAACATTGCCAATAGTGATCCTAGACCAGTCTATGAGTCTTTTACTAAGCAACTTTAATTTTTGATGCAGCCTCCACATAGCATTACCAGGAATATTCTCATCCCACACATTCTGGACCACCTCCAAGAAATCTTCCTGTTCTGTCCAAAAATTTAGGAATCTAAAATAGCTAATAAAATTATTAGAAGTATCCTGACACTTTAGTAACAAGGGTCTATGGTCAGAACCAGTTCTGGCCAAGTGCTTAACCATATTTTTCTGAAATTTCTGTTCCCATTGATCATTCACTAAAATTCTATCTAATCTTTTTCGAATTTTGTATCTAGGCTCCCAGTTGTTGCACCAAGTATACTTAGAACCCACAAAACCAATATCAGTTACCCCACATTGATCCATACAGCTAATAAAGTCAATACTTTTATAGGCTCTGTGAGGTAAACCACCCATCTTTTCATTAGAGTCCATTATAACATTAAAATCACCACCAATGCACCAAGGTGCATCAATATTAGCACTAACAGTGGCTAGGCTATCCCATAAATCTTTCCTTTCAGTAGAAGTGCACTTGGCATAGACAGCAGTGATGTACACAAACTGATCTCTAATATTATGATTAAATTTGAGGGTAATCTGTTGTTCATCATGGATGTTATCAACCACTTCTAGATTTTGCTCCAAAAACACCAAAGCTTGCCATTCTCAATAGTGATACATTCATTAAAACCCAAGTATCTCTTATAACCTTCAATCTTGTTTTTGTTGACCAATGGCTCCATAATGGCAACAAAGTCACTGTTGTTGATTCGAATAAGATTTTTCAATCTATGAATAGATTTTTTGGATCTAACACCCCTTATATTCCAAAATATTGCACTGATCATGGAAAATATGAGGGTGAGATTATTTAGAACTCTTTCCCCTTTTCAAGGGGAATAGTTTTTGCTCGAGCATCTTTAAGCTTCTTGTTTTTTCCTCTATGTTTGCTTCTTCCCCTTTTTACTGGAGACAATCCTTGCTTTTCAATCACTTCTTTCAAGTGACTTTCAGTTGTACCTTCCTAATCTTTATCTACTTCCTTTTCTTCCTTGTTATGGATAGTATTTGGTGCAAAAAATTGAATTAGGCTTTCAACCACTTCGTCATCAGAGTTGCCTTCAAAATCATCTTCCTGTTTATCATTTTCACAGTTTAGATCTACCACCAGGTTTATGCCCTCACAATCTTTGAATCTGGAACTTAAGCTAGTCGAGATTTCCTCCTCTTCTTCTTTGTTATCAGTCCCATTTCTTTCTTGAGATCTTTGATCACTGCTGTCAATCTCATCTTTATTATCCTTCACCTTACTTTCTTGAGACATTTGTTTTCCATTTCCCTTTCCTTCATGAGTGTCTTCCTGCAGCCTTCGGTCACTGTTGTTCTCAGTATTGTCTTTATCATTTTTGTTTCGACTTGGTTTGTTATTTTCAACCATATCTTTGTTTCTATTTTCATTTTCCTTCTCCTGCTCTTTGCCTTGATATTCTTCTTCCTTTTGTTGCTCTTCCTTTCAGTGTCCTCCTCCTCATTATCAGTAGTAATATCCTCTTTTCCATTCTCTTCTTTGTTATTCCCCTGCTCCTTTTTATGGGATCTCCCACTAATGTTTTTGAAATGCACCTTATTTTTCTTCTTCTTGGTTTTGATCCTTTCATTAATGGTAAGAGCTTCCTCCCTCTCCTTTGCCTGTTGTTCATTCTCAGTGATTTCTTTCTTTTGATTTTTGTTTTCCACCTCTTTCCTTCCATCATTTTTCACCTGTGCTTCGTCCTTGCTACTGTCCTTGGACTGTTGGATCTCACTGTGACTATCATTCTCTTTTTCCCCTGCCTCTTTTACCTCTTCAGTTTTTTGATTATCTTTAGCCTCAGCTTTCTTTTTTTCAGCATGTCTACATTGCAAAATAGTATGACCAATTAATTTGCAGTGTCTACAGAACTTCGGTACATTCTCATACTCAAATTTTTGAGTAAAACCTTTCAACGGACAATCTTCATCTTCTATACCAATCCAAACAGAGTCAATTTTTGGCTTATTTAGATCAACTTCCACTCTAACCTTTGCCATACTAGGTCTAGTCCTGTTTTCAGTGGCCATATCCATAGAAAGAGGGGTACCAACATCTCCTACAATTTGCTTGACATAGTGCCAAGAATGACAATGTATAGGTAGAGCTGGTAGTAAAACCCACACCGGGACTGTTGACACCCAATTTTGTCCCTCCTTTATTTAATTTTATTTACTCAGGCTTCTAAATTTACTGACGAGCTAAGTACTTTATTTTCACTATTATTTTACTGCTACTACTGTTAATATCATTACTTCACTACTTTACTATCGACATTACTAGCATTACTTTATCACAAATTTTAAATGGTTCGTCATCATTTCATTTTTAGGATTCGTACTCGTTAAATTAATTTTACTTTACACATACTACTTACTATTTGGCTTCACATAATATATGTTGTACTGGTTGTTAAGTTAAAAGCCCAAGAATAATTAAAATGAAGGAGGAATTATCACAATTTCAACCAATTCACATTATTTTAAGCTCAGCAGCCCATTACCCATACTCACCCGTCTGGCCCAAACATTTCACCCAATCCAGCCCACTATTTCACCCGACCCGGTCCACTTCCTCTCCTTTTCATCCCTAACCTAATGATCCGCTCCTCTCTTTCTTTTTCTCCCTCAGCTCATCTCTCTCTCTTTCTCTTCCTCTTTCAGCCGCAACTCACTCCCTCTCTACCCTCTCTCTTCCCTTCCCTTCTCTCCCACGCTCCTCACCCGCTCCTCCCCACTCAACACCGACGACCCCACTCCTCCACTTCAGCCGCCTCCCTCCTCTCTACCCTACCTCTCTTTCTCTTTCCCCTTTTTATCATCACCACCGCACCCCAACGTCTCATTATCTCTACCCTACCTCTCTTTCTCTCTTCTCCTTTCCATCTCACACCGCCGCTACCCCACTCTCCACTCACCGCCGCTCCCCTACGCTCCTCTTCCTCCGCTCCACTATGCTCCTCCATTTTTCCCATAAAAAGGGGAATCGAGAACAAAGTTAGGGGGGATTTTTGATGAATGAAAAAAAAAAAACCAAAATCTGGAACCCGAAATCAACTCAGAAAAGGGGAGGATCTCCACTCTTTGTTTTCTTATTATCGATCCATCATAAAGAAGAGATCAAAAAGATCCTTAGCATTTTGTTAACTGGCATTCTAAACTTTAAGATTGGTAAAAACATCTCGTTCTGTCTCGGTGAACTTTAGCCGCGACTAAGATATTCGGTTTACCCAACTTTAGTTTCGAAATCGCTTTGTCGAGTTCAGGCATAGATTCGATGACTTCGACACCCCAGTTCATTGCACACAAAAGAGGTAAACTTCGATACATTCATTACTCATGGTCTTTAGTTTCTGTTTTGGTTAAGATTTTTAGTTTATTCTCATATATGTTTAGTGATTATGTAGTTTCTTTGTCGTCGCGTTATTTGTTTGGATGTTTTGGAGCTGTTAGGATAGGATATTAATCGTTAATTGAATTTGAAAGATGTCTAGTGTAGTTCGGATGCTTAAGACTGAATTTCCAGGACTTAGGACACATTTAAAATCGAATACACATAGGATATACAGTGGGTTATCAAGATAAGAAGAATATATACATTCGATATACATCTGATATACACACCGTGGTGTGTATATCTTAGGTATATTGTGTATGTGATTAAAACAAATCGGCACTAAACCATCTCCATAATTATCTTTCATCCGTAAGTTTAAGTTTTCTGTTTTTACTTAATGCTAATATGAGACAGTGACAGTGAGTATTGGTTGTTTGTTCTTCTGTGATTTAAAGGTTGCTACTGCATATGTTTTGTACCAATCAGGTCCTGGGATTGCATTAAAACACTGAAAGCATAATTCAGTCCTGTCTGTTATGTTTATATGCCCATCGAAGTATTAATTTGACATCGTGACCTGAGTATGAGGTTAAGGCATCAGTTTGTAACTTGATTTGGTATGTCTAGTAATTCATTGGATCTGTGTTCGTTTCCTACTCTTCATAGCATTACACTGTCACTCTTTCCTTTGATGTTGCCATTAAACCCCCTTATATATCCCTCTAAGATCAGATATGCATATATTCTCCTGTTTGTTAGTATAAAAAAAATGAAAGCTTAAAGTTGTGGTCATTATTTCTGTATGAACAGGATGTCTATTAAGGTTTGCGTATGTTGTTCTGTTCATGCATGGTCGATATCCAAGTTATGATTGTTGTGTTTAAAGATAGGAGGCTAGGAATCTTTGTATTAGACCAATCACAGTTGTGCAATAGAATGTGTCAAAATAGAAGTTGTGAAATAGGCCCTGCCCATTTTGAGTGTGAGCATGCCCTCTAAAATGAGTAGTCTCTTCTAGTTATGTTAAGCAACGTTGTTACTTTAATTTACTGTGCTGTTTTGTTTCTTTTATTCTTTATGTTGTTTGGTAGGCTGTTTATGTGATAGTATATGCTCCATGGTTTGTTTAACTAGGACAATGATGTTGTAGCCTTAATTATGGGATTGTTTAAGTATTTTTCATGCAGTCTTAAATTGCTATTGGCATGATATGGCCTGTTGATTCTATGAGTGTATGGTTAGCTGAAAATTACTGCTATCTCAGTCTATTGAGCATGATCAGCTTAGTAATCTTTATGTGTTGTTGAAACTGGTCCTGTTATCAGTCTAAAATACTTGACAATGTAGCAGGTTCTCCTATACTTATTTATTTAGTTTAAGCAGTGTTTTTGTCTTAGTTTGTTAACTTATCAGATGTGCTGAAATCCTTTCTTAAAACAGAAAACTATACTACTGATGCCTTGATGAAACTTGTCACATTTGACTGCTATAATATGATGTCAATACTATAAGTGAACCACTAGTTTTAAAAGGAAACATATGCTTTCATTTGATGAGAACGTAGTGTTAAGCCTAGGGCTGTTCACAGTTTTGGTTAAAACCAAAACCAAACCGAAAATTTAACCAAACCGAATAAAATAACCGACATTTGGTTTGGTTTGGTTTTAAATTTGAAAAACCGATAATATTTGGTTTGGTTATGGTTATAGTAAAAAATAACCGAATAAATAACCGAACCAAACCGATAATTATATACATAAAATTTATAATTATTTATATGTATAATATTAGCTTTTCATAAATAATTAAAGATATTTTATACCTTTTAATTATTAATTTAATTTTGGTCTACTTACTTTTAAGGCCCATGTCTTAAAAGAATATGCCCAACAATCCAAGCCCAACTCTAATAAGTCGTAAGCATAAGGGTTGCTTGTATTTTGAAACCTCTGTTTGACTTGTTCTTTTGAATCTAAACTGCGTTGCAAGTTTGGTCCGCCTGATTTGCCAACAGCGTGTCTTTCCCTCAATATGCAGCAAAGTTCACCCTTGTGGGCCGTGAGGAAAAAAGAGCTTCATAAGAAATTTGAAGAACGTAGAGAGAGAATATTTGAATTGTCACGGCTAGTCATAAACCGAAAAACCGAACCAAACCGACAATAACCAAACTGGTGGTTATTATTTTACTTGGTTTGGTTATGGTTTTAGACATTTAAAAACCGACTAAATTGGTTTGGTTATGGTTTTAACCAATAACCGACCCAAACCGAACCATGAACACCCCTAGTTAAGCCTAGCTGCTACTGTTTCAAAATACCTATAAAATTGAGTTTTCTGTGTTTAAGCATAATCAGCTGGTTAGAATATTTTCAATGCACCTACAATCGCTTCAATTTTGTTAAGGCAGTGAGGTGGTATACCTATGTATACATAAGGTATACTTCAAATATACATAGAATATATACGCTCTGCTGATTTGTTTGAGTTTATATCTTACATGTTTAACATTATCCATTGATCGTATACTAACCGTTTTCTCTTCATTTTTATGCATGACATCCCGCACACGAGTCCAAGCGACTCGTCATCTTCCTCGCATTTTGACGTTGGGCCAAAAGCCCAACACAATTCCTCCCGAGTCAGCCCATATAGTAGCAGCCGATCCGCAGCCAAACAAGGAAATAAAATCTGGGCCAAAGCCCAATAGGCGTGACAACAGCAACAACACATATAGAAATTTACTGGGCCGAAGCCCAACCGCAAACAGACCACAGCAGTCCAAATGGGCCAAGCCCATTTATGTTATATCTGCCCCTCTATTTTTTATTTTTTTTGTGTATTTAACATGTATTGCATGACTAACATTTGTTTGCTAATTTAGATAAACCTCAATGGCATTAAGAGTTTTAGTTTAATAATGGGTAGTTAATATCACAAATTACATTCACTTCTATTTTCTAAACTATTTATAGTATCTATAACATTTGTTAGAACAATTGACATTCAAAATAGTATGACTACACATATTTTGGCTAAAGGAATCATAATTTATGCTTACTATCTTATAATTTCAAAACGTCACTAACATACAAAATAAGAATCCGATTAGACTTTATAAACATTTTCAAGATTTATTCAATTATACATTTTTTAGTTGAATATGGTTAAGTAAGAATTAATAAAAAGAGAAAGAAATTCACTCATTTTATTTTACATCCCATTTACAAAAAAAAACAAGTCTAGATCTTTTACATCACACTATTCATACAATATCATCTTTACCTAAAATTCGCGTTTGTTGAATCTCCTCTACAAGTATTATTTTAAACAACACTATTATACTTTCGTTTAAAGCTTTAATAACATTGTATAAGTCATATTTTTAAATAGTATCGGAAATACTCTTTTATATAAATTTATTACTTTCTACAAATCCTGTTTTCAAACAATATTCCTATATATATCTGTAACTTTAGTTATATTTATAAAACTATTTTCTTTTTATAATATTATATTTACACTTAGCCTAATCAATTGTAAGTCCGGTCGGTTAACTATTGTTAATGGGTCTTAAAGGATGCCTAATACCTTCCCTATAGACTAATTGAACCCTTACCTAGAATCTTAAGTTTCGCAGACTTTTAAAACAGAGTTAACTTTAAAATAACTTTAATAAATTTAGGTGTCCTAATTCACCATAAATAATTAGGTGGTGACTCCTTAAACAAAATAAAATAGGAATCACCAATATGTTGTACTTTACTTTAACCCGGTTAAAAATGGGGTACGACAGGGACAATGGGGGAATCCACATCCGGTCTAAAATCCGGAGACCACTTTTCAAGCCACATCACTTGTCCATGAATTTCTATGGACCTTCTGAACTAAGTGTTTTTAAAATCATCTTCGTTATTAAAATCAAGCATAACAGTTCTGTAATCATAAACTCCTATTTTACAAGTACCTCTTATTGTGATTTTTTCTGCGAATTTGGATCTGATTCTCTCAATTTGTGGTCGTGTCTTTAGGAATTTGCCGACTAGGGTTAGTCGGTAATCTTCCGCCATCACTCCATAAAAATCCTTTTTCTTGAAAATCACCGCCGGAATTCCGTTATGGTTGGATCGTCTGGCTTTGACTTCAGGGTTCCCATATCGTATAGGATTAGGGGTGGGGGTAGGATTTGGATTTGTCGGGGATTTCACCGCTAAAGAGTAGGTAAAATTCGGTTGAATGTTATCGCCAGTATCAGTTTTCCCAAGAGAATTGCTATTTTCTATGTGAGGCACCGGAAGTATAGCCGTCGGCGTCCCCATCAGCGAGAGCCGGAGCTCCGATCTCCCAGATTCACAATGAAAAAGTGAACGTTATGTTGTCAACGGTTTTTTGTACGGAGAGTGTTTTTTAGAGAGAGAAATTAGCTGGGCAGGTCATGTTTGTCTTGATTCACGTTAGTGCTGCTCGCACTTGTTCTTTATTTTCTGGCACAATTATGCAGTATGGTTTCGGGACATTGGGATCGTTGAACCTAGCATTGTGTATCGATGATTCAAGGATAGATTGGTAGCTTTGTGACAATTTAGTATGAACAATGTTGTCAATGTGTGATTGATTGCCATATTCATAGGAGAGGCAGCAATAGAAGTTGGCATTGGCATCATCAAGGTGACGATGATGTATAGAGGTGACTAAGTAAGGAAGAAAAAATACAGCAAAAATTATTGAAGTTGAACCAAGAGTGACCATTTTCTGGTCACTTTAATTGATTTCTTAAGTTTTATAAAATTGTTCCTCGTTTCCTATTTAAATTAGAAATTTATTCACATCGTGTAACTGATAAGTTACCTACACAAAATTAATTCATTGAATCTAATTCCATTACCATTAATAGACTTATTAATTCAAACAAGTTCTTTGTTAACATTAATGTTGGTCTTTTTTTATGCTTTTGATTTGGTGTAACAATAAAAGAACCTTCAATTCCGTTAATTTACTTGTGTGTTGCATGCATGAATGAATTAATAGTAGCTTGTTAAAGGAGAACCAATCAATCAATGTACAACCGACGTTATATCACACATATAGTTCTTTTTTTATGTTTATTTTACTTTGAAAAAATTAAAACTTAATTCTTTTGACTACTGAACATATAGAATTTTCATAAGAAACTATCATTTTTTTCCTGTTTTTTGGGTGCTGGAAGAGTCTGCTAGAACTTTATTTTTGACATCACTAAAGGATTTAACTTTTATTCATTGACAACATACAAAATTTCTAGTGTAATTTAGCATATCTGTCACGCCCCGAACCATGGCATGGACGTAACACGGCACTCGGTGCCTGACTGCATGTGACCGGGCGAACCACATGGCTTGCTGAATCATCATGATACATAACATAAGCGGAATATAACGTGAATGCATGATGAGCCTTTATAAAACGTAGTAAGTCATAATACTTAATAAAAATACTTGTTTAAACATGAGTGCGACATATAACATGAATGAGCCAAAATGGCTATACGACTCCGAATGTCTGACATGACATAACTGACTTGTCTAGTCTATGAAACCTCTATTATGAGTCTGACTGGAAACCATACTTACTGGGACAAGGCCCCCAACATACCTTAGATGCATGACTAATCATAAAACAAAAGTTGACTAAACCCTGAATGAGATGGGGCTCACCAATAAGTTGATACGGATGCTGTCCTACTGAGCAGATGTGTCGTCCTGTATATCAGTACCTGCATCGTGAAATGCAGGCCCCCGGGCAATAAAAAGGGGACGTCAGCACATTGCATGTACTGGTATGTAAAGCAACTGAAAGAAATAACATGGAACGTGAAATAACAAGATAAGAACTGAAACTGAAAACCTGGACATGAACCTGAGCATGAGCATGAATACATATATATATATATATATAAAACATGGTAAAAATATCATAAGTAGGGAGAGAAATAACTTATAACCGATCCATGGTCTGGTGCTTGTGTCCCGCCAGCAGAATACTCAGTCCTTGCCAGGGAACATGAGATTTAATAAAAATGATGGGATCCAGTCATTATGAGAGATCGTTCGGAACATGGGTGGAGCGATCCTCATCCTACGGTAGCTGCGTAGTTTCAGGATATCTGAAGCCCTCCTCGGTAATTAATGCAACTCCCAAAAACATGAACATGTAAAATAGTGGCACTTGCTGCCCATGGTATATCATGAATCATAACTTGCTTGTACATAGTTTTCATGAATCATAGCTTGCTTGCACATGGTTTTCATAAATCATATAACTTGTAAATATAGTTTCATAAGATAACTTGTCATAGTCTTGCAAAACATGTTCTTGATTCATTAGTAATAACAATAGTTCGTAATCATAAATATATAATTGATTTGAAAATATGCTTGTAACTTGCTAGATAAAATCATAAAGTTTGATATAAACATAATGAGAACACATGAGGAAGAATTCATGATTCATGGATTAAGCTTGAGTTCCTAATAACCGTAATGGAAGATTAGGAATACAATAACGAATATAGATACAAAATTCATGTACATAAATACATAAATACGGACTACCAATATGTTGAGTTTAATGCCCTAGGATTTGAACTTCATGGATATCAAGAAACGGAGCATGGGGAAGAACGTAGAGATTCCCACATGTGGATGGAAGTTCTACATACCTTGACTTCCTGCTTTTGAGCGTGTCATAATGTCTTTCAATCCCTTCAACTTTAATCTATAACAATACAGGTCATAGGGATTCTATATTAGAAACAATATCCATGCTTTCATCATCTAAGCATTTTATCAAACACTTGGTGGGCATGAAGCTCCACAACCTTCATTAATGGTGTTTTCTTCACCCCATCCCCACTCTATTACTTCTAGCTGATTCTACAATCTCAACTAGGTGTAATTAACATCATTCTTCATCACCCACATGAATACAACAATCCCAAGTCAACAATCCAAAACTCTAGCATAGTTCATATAATCCTCTTTATCAAACCCATTTACTATTCTCCCAAGAACTCATCAATTCACAACTATAAATGTTTAGAGAGTAGAAACATTACCTTTTTGAAGTCCAATCCTCTTGAATTCGGGTTCTAGGGTTTCCACATCCAACAATAATGTTCTAATCCTAACTCTATGGATTAGAAGAGTTTACTCAAGTTAGAAAGGGATTAGGGATTTAAATTCAACCTAGAATCATGATAAAAACTTACCTTGGAAGATCTTGAGGTTTGGGACTTGTTCTCTATGAGTTTAGAGAGAATTTTCGTGAATGGGGGGGCTGGGGAAATAAACCCCAAGTCCTAAATATAGCTTAAAATGCGTAAACCCGACTTTTGACTCGAAACTGACCCTGTTATGCGATGGTCGCCCGACGCACATGCAGAGCACGACCATACTCAGATCATTATTCAGAGTAGGGGTTTTTGTGCGATCGGCGTGCGGCGCGGAGCCATTGCACGCGCCCTCACAAGCGGCAGGTGTCGGTTCTGCACAGTGTTCGGTAAAATAGGCATAACTCTTTGTACAAAGCTCTGTTCAAGACCCATAATATACCGTTGGAAATCTATTTCAAAGGGATACACCTTTCATCAAGGAAGTTTTCCCAAATTCCAAATTAATAGAGGGGTTATGGTCGTTGGACGTAAGACCTTCTATAAACTCACTTGCAAACATGCCCCGTAGAGTGGCTTCCAACTTTTCTTTGCCCAAAGACATTTCTTATGACTTAATTGGTTTTCAAAACACTTCCTATAACCCTCATATTGGTTCCATTATATTATCATCTTATGAGTCAAACTTTCGCCCGAAGCTACGAAGTGTTACAATATCTTCCCCTTGGGATCATTCGTCCTCGAATGGTGGGTCATGGTTAAGAATATGGCTGAACATGGCTTGACTACATGAACGTGAAGGAAACATGATATGAAACGTGGAGACTGAACTAACATGACATGGTTACATAGAAACGTGAATACTGAGACATAACATGACATGGGGCATGGAAACTGACATGACATAGTTTCATGAAACATCAGTGCCCAAGCATGAGACATAAATAGCGAATACATGAACTTGAACGTGAAACGTGAGGCATGAATACATAAGGGACATTATAACTCTTCTCCAAAATGTCGTTAAGCCATCATTAATTCGATACTCGAAATTCTTGCCCGACACATAACATATACCTTTCTCTCCTTAACAACTTTCGTCTCCTACCTCAAATTCCTTTGAAATCTCACTTAGAATCATTAAATATTACTTCTCACTTGTCAAAATGTCGTACACATCGTACCCTTCGTGGGTCTATTCGCGGTACGCTAACGGGGAAATTTCCAAGGTGTAACAATATCATACTCGGTTGTGTGCCTTATTTTTCAGATTTTTTATTCCACTAATAATAGGTAGTTTGTTACATTTATCCTTAATTAACCTAATAGTGAGAGAGTACGTTTCCATTGTCAGTATATAAATGTTAAACTCATCAATAAAGTACATTAGAGATTAAGATAGCAACTGAGAGAAAAAGGTAATAGGGAAATTGTTCTTTTCAATTTACATTCCTTGAAACATTGTCATTATATCTGACTCATAATTCTTTACCACCATAATTGCACATGAGTCTTCAAATAAAATAAACGTATAAATAAATATGCAAATCAGTTGTCTAATTTCATACTACGTGTCAAGTAATTGTATGAATTATTTCATCATGAAGCTCTACTCCAAGCTTAGGCCTAACAATGTTAATGAATAATTGAGCCAACCAATAGCTCTACATTGGCCAGGACCCATTCTTATGCTTAGCCAATGACTGAATCTGTCATGACTCAACCCGTCGTGATGGCACTCACACTAACCCCACTGGTGAGCGAACCTAAGGGTCGGCCATAACGGTCCCGATTCTAACCTAAATTAGATTGTTCTTAAGGGGTCGGACTGTGGGCTGATTTGTTTGGATAGGGAGAGTAGAATTTGTTTGACCCAACTCCCTTACCCGGTTAATATAAGATATTAAAAAAATAGAGAGATGATTAGCAGAAACACCAAAAACATAAAAACAAAGAAAATGTTTCAGTTTATCCGCGAAAATGTAAAGATTTTCAAGCATACAAAATTACACAGGTCTTGAAAGAAAAGAAAAAGATTGAGAGAAAGGGAAGCTACAAGTTGGAGAAGAACAACAAAATTTGAACATGAAAAAACACTAAGTGAAGAGACCTTCAAAAAAAACAAAAATATTAACCCAAACCAAACACAACATACATAAAATGATAGAAAAAAAAATGAAAAACACACACCAAGAAATATACATACAATCTTTTGAAGCAACAAATAAATTTTTCATTGATCCACCTCTACATATTGAAAGAAAAGCATCCTAGACAACAATGTTATTGTTAGGGTTTGGAGAGTTTTGATAAAAAAATTCATCCATAGTACTTATTCATCACCATCTTGAATGTATTCACCATTTGAATTTTCTGTCATGGTATTTTGAGAGAAGTAGAAATTGCAGATTTGAGATAGGTAGAAATAACAGAATAGACAAGTACGCTTTTCTTGAGTGTTTCAGTTAGATTTGAACGTTATAATATGAATAATGAAGACTTGTACCTTTATTTTATATTTTCTTGGAATCTTTGTAGTAAAATTAATTATTTTTATTTTTTAATAAGAAGTTGGACTTGGATAATGTACACGTACTTTATTAGAAATGGATTTGGAGAATGTCTTTCGTAATTGAACTTTTTTATAGTTGATCTTCCAGAATCTTTATTTTGAAATTCTACCAAATTCCAACTAAATGAAGGAATACCTTAAAATAATATTAATTAAAGTCTAATTTGAATGTATTCATGGAAAGGCATGCCAATATATCCATTTGAATTTTTTGCCATGATAATTTGAGATAAGTAGAAATTGCAGATTTGAGAGAAGTAGAAATTCAGAGTAACTATTACGCTCTTCTTGAGTGTTTTAATTGGATTTGAATGTCGTAATAAGAATAGTGAAGACTAGTACTTTTATATTTTGATAATCCAAGAATATAATTTCCAGGAAGTAGATATGTTTCCCTTGATCATGTCGACAATGATTTTCGAGTCCATCTCCAGAACATTAATATTTGTAATATTATTTTCGATGCACTATTCATTTCTTTCATTGTGTGGGTTGTTTGTTCTCATTTTTCTTTTGTAGTCGCCATGGCAATTGAACATGTAGATTTTGAGTTTAGTTCGAAAGATAAGTCTACTCCTATACTTATCCCGTACGTTCAAGACCAGGGTCCCATGAGCAAGTATGAGAATATATGCATATATATAAAATATCGATTATGTTATACCTTTTTAATAGGGTGTACTAACATATGATAATTTGACTATATTTTTTGTTTCAATTTTAAAGCGGTGTGCTACGCGTATAGTACGACAGAAGCCGTACCGGATTTATTTGCAATAAAATATTATGAACCACCTGTGAAACTCTCTATACAACAAACTGCTAACCAAGTGCCAAGAAACTTTAACTATGCACAAAATGGCCAAAAAATAGATAATGTTCTTGAGTGTTATTATGGTTCTCATATTGATGCTCTACACTATGCAAAGAACTTTGGTTGAAGACAGTGACTATCCCAAAATATCAATAGTTCTTTGTCTACTCCTATACTTCTCTCGTACGTTCAAGACCAGGGTCTCATTAGTAAGTATGAGTATATATGCATATACATAATATCTATTATGTTATACCTTTTTAACAGGGTGTACTAACATATGATAATTTACCTGTATTTTCTATTTCAATTTTAAGGCGGTGTATAGTACGACAGAAGCCGTATCGGCTTTATTTGCAATAAAATATTATGAACCACCTGTGGAACTCTCTATACAACAAACTGCTGACCAAGTGCCAAGAAACTTTCATTATGCACAAATGGCCAATTAAGAGATAATGTTCTTGAGAGTTATTATTGTTGTGAGATAGAAGACTCATGCACGGATATGAAGTCTTCCATCTATGAGATAACCTAGTTGACTTACAATAGGTTTTCCTAGCTTAAGTGTACATGCAGTTGTATACATATTAGGAGTGTATTTCTATATTTCCTAGTTGTTTACTACTTAGGACTCTACAATTACTATGTGTATAAATAGAGTTAATCGTACATGATCAATTCATCAATAATACTCAACCTTCTCTCATCTCCACGGCTGTGTATTTCTACATGGTATCAGAGCATTAAACACACATCTACGCTGCAAAAACCTGTTATCAGTAAACACAATAATGGCCTCAAACTCTGCCTCCTCTTACTTGTCCCTCTCTGCTTCCTCACTGCATCACCTTATGGCTGCTTGTCCTATCAAGCTAAAGCCTACAAACTACCTTATTTGGAGAACTCAAATCATGCAGTTGATGCAAGTCATGAAAGTGACAAAAATAGTCCATGAAAACAAGCCTGAGACATGTTCATCTGAGGACAAAGATGATACTGGAAAGGCTGCTGATGAAAAACAGAAGGAGAAGATCTCTGAGAGCAGTTGGGATGAACAAGATGTTCTTGTGAGGACTTGGATATCAGGAACAATGACTGAGGAAAGTATGTACCTCATTGTTGGATGCAACACTGCCAAAGAGATGTGGGAGTGCTTGGAGGAAGCCTACCTTCAAGCAACAAAGGATAAAGAGTTCCAACTTAAGCAACAACTGCAAAACATTAAGTTAGGGACAAAGAAACTTGATGAGTATTTGAAATAATTCAAGGGCATATGTGATGGCCTTGCTGCTATACACAAGCCAGTCGCTGAAGATAGCAAAGTCATTAACTTTTCCAGAAGTCTAGGTTCAAAGTATAAGACCTTTAAGACTGTCATGTTGGGCAAAGCTCCATATCCCACACTGAATGAATTTGTCAACTCTCTTAGAGGTTTTGACATGAGGGAAGAAGGGGAGGAGATGCCACAACAGAACTACAATATGGCTTTCACTACACGAAGAGGTAGGGGAAAGGAAACTATAATCAGAGAAGAGGAAACTCCAACTACAATTCAAGAGGAAGGGGTTTCAGACCTGCAGGACAGGCTACCACAAACCAAAACACTCAGAATAACCAAGGCATGCAGGGTTCAAATAATGGAAAAGGAAAAACTAGTACTGAGGCCTGTCAAATTTGTGGAAGAAACAATCATTCAGCCTTGAAGTGCTTTTACAGATGGGACTACTCGTATCAGGCTGAAGAAGATCTTCCTCAGGCCTTAGCTTCTGTCAACCTGCAGAATCCTACAGGTGAGGATGAAGCCATGTATATGGACTCAGGTGCCACTACACACATAACAAATACAACAGGTAATCTGTCTGATCTCCACACTTATAAAGGAACTGATAAAATAATTGTTGGGAATGGTGCACAGTTTGATATTACACACGTTGGCAATACAAAGAAATCAGGACTGCATATTAAAGATATACTTGTAGTTCCTAACATTGCAAAAAAGCTTCTGTCAGTTAGTAAAATTGCAAAGGATAATTGTGCAAAACTTGAGTTTGATGAGTTTGGTTTTTCTGTTAAGGACAAGAAGTCAAGGACACTACTGGCCAAGGGACCTAATACAAAAGGACTATATCAACTGGAAGATAACAACCTCTATGCCTTAGCAGCAACACAGGATTGGAAGAAGTCAGAGAGTATTTGGCACTCTAGATTAGGTCATCTTAGTTTGAAGTCTTTAAAATTATTGAGTAGTAGCAAGAATATTGATGTTAGAAGTTGGAATAAAGTGCCTACTGTCTGTACTAGCTGTCAATTAGGGAAAAGTTGTAAACTTCCTTTTGATTCAAGAAATAAAATTGAGAAGTTTCCTTTACATAAGATACATTGTGATCTCTGGGGTCCAGCACCAGTTGTGTCCTCTCAACATATGAAGTACTATGTGGTTTTTGTGGATGATCATACAAGATATACATGGCTTTATCCCTTAAGAAAGAAATCTGAGTTTTATGAAGTGTTTCTTAAATTCAAAAAGATGGTTGAAAAACAGTTTTCTAACACTATTAAGATATTCCAATGTGATGGAGGTGGTGAATTCATTCAGACTGATTTTGTCAAGCACTCGGAAAATTGTGGTATTATCAGGCATATATCTTGTCTAGACACCCCAGAACAAAATGGCATATCTGAAAGAAAACACAGACATATAGTAGAGACTGGATTGACACTTTTGTTTCATGCTAGATTGCCTCAGTTTCTGTGGGTTGAAGCCTTTTTGACAGCTGTGTTTTTGATAAATAGGATGCCATCTTCAGTTCTAAAGAATGAAGTTCCTTTTGTGAAGTTGCATGGTGTTGAACCAGACTATAACAGCCTGAAAGTCTTTGGTTGTAGGTGTTATCCTTATATAAAGGGACAAAACAAATTTTCACCTAAAACATACCATTGTGTGTACATTGGCTATAGCAGTCTACACAAGGGATATAGATGCTATCATCCACAGACTAGGAAAGTCTATGTGTCTAGACATGTTATTTTTGATGAGCTTACTCTACCCTATGTTCAAACAGATCAACCAAGTGCCACAGTGTCCTCACCTCACCTAGCTACTTTCCATGAGTTCTTTCCTAATATGCAGGAACAGGCTGAGCTTTCAGGTCACAGTAACATCTCAGGGGAAGTGTTGTTAGAATCTAATAACAATGCTGAGACAAGAGATGATGTGAGCCTTGTGGAAGAACTGCAGACGACTAACACAAACACTGAGTTTGTGCATGAGCTTTCTCAAGCTGCTGCCCATGATGTGGAAGGAAATGTGACACAAGATGATAATCCTAACAGCAGTGAAGATGACACAAACAGTGTCACAAGTGATGATAATGCTCATGCAGGTGATGTTCATACAGGCGGTGATAATGCTCATACACAAGAAAATGGAGGAACTCAAGGTCCTAACAGTGTTGCAGTACAGGATCCACAAGGCATACAATTGGAAGTTGACCTGTAAATATGGTTTAATGTCACTGGAGATAGTGACAATATACCTATACAAGTCCCCTCAGATCCAAGTGAAGCTTCTTAAACAGGTGAATTAGAAGCAGCAGAAGGACATCACATGATGACTAGACACAAGGCAAAGAAAATGCCCATGACTCACACTTCATTGACTGCTGAAAAGATAGATGTGGAGCCAAAAAGTGTGAAACAAACACTTGCTAGTCCCCACTGGTATGTAGCTATGCAAGAGGAAATTGATGCACTAAACAAGAATCAGACTTGGATTCTTGTTTCCAGAACTACAGACATGAATATTGTTGGCTCAAGATGGGTGCTCAAGACTAAGTTGAAGTCTGATGGCACTATTGATAGATACAAAGCCAGGTTGGTTGCCAAGGGATACTCACAACTTGAAGGCATTGATTTTGAAGAAACATTTAGTCCAGTAGTCAAAGCTACAACTATAAGGGTGGTTCTGTCTGTTGCTATAAGCTTGCACTGGTCTATAAGGCAATTGGATGTTAAGAATGCTTTTTTACATGGATTTCTTCAAGAAAAAGTGTATATGAGTCAGCCACCAGGGTTCATTGATCCAAGCTATCCAGATCATGTATGTTTCCTCAAGAAGGCATTGTATGGGCTCAAACAAGCACCTAGATCCTGGTTTGACAGGTTTAGTATTTACTTACTACACCTTGGTTTTAATGCAGCAAAGCATACTCATCATTGTTTGTCGTTAAGAATAGAAGAGGTATTATCTTACTTCTTCTATATGTGGATGACATTATTATCACTGGAAGCTCAGATGAGTTCATTAGTAATACAATTTCTGGCCTTGCAAAAGAGTTTGCTATGAAAGATCTTGGACCATTACACTTCTTTTTAGGAATTGAAGTACATTATTTCAAAGGAGGGATCCATCTGAGTCAAGGGAAGTATGCTGCAGAATTGCTGAAGAAGACTAATATGGCACTTGCAAAACCAGTTGGCACACCTTTGGCACAAAAACATGGTCTACAACTAGCAACAGGAAACACAGCTGATGCACCATTGTATAAGAGTGTTGTAGGAAGTCTCCAATATCTGTGTCTAACTAGGCCTGATATATCACATGCAGTTAATCTAGTTAGCCAGTTTATGCAGGCTCCAAACACTGAACATTTTCAGGCTGTAAAGAGGATTCTTAGATATGTGAGAGGGACATCAAACTATGGTCTGAGGTTGCTAGCTAGATCACCACTTACATTGTATGGATTCTCATATGCATATTGGGGAGGTTGTGCAATAACAAGGAGGTCAACTACAGGTTACTCAATATATCTAGGTTCAAATTGCATCTCTTGGGCCTCTAGAAAGCAGCATACAGTGTCAAGGTCCAGTGCTGAAGCAGAATATAGAGCACTGGCCTCAACAACAGCTGAAATGACTTGGATAATATACATTCTTAATGATATAGGAGTGTACTTGAAATCAGCACCAACACTATTTTGTGACAACATCAGTGCATTATACATGACAGTAAATCCAGTTTTACATGCTAGAACTAAACATGTGGAAATGGATTATCACTTTGTAAGGGAGAAGGTAGCTAGAGGACAACTTGTGACACACTTTGTGAGAACTAAAGATCAACAGGCAGATATTCACACTAAGGCATTGACAAAGCAGGAGTTCACAAGATTCAGAAGCAAGCTAGGAGTGTGCATACCACCACCTCACAAGCTTGAGGGGAAGTGTTGTGAGATAGAAGACTCATGCATGGATATGAAGTCTTCCATCTATGAGATAACCTAGTTGACTTACAATAGGTTTTCCTAGCTTAAGTGTACATGCAGTTGTATACATATTAGGAGTGCATTTCTGTATTTCCTAGTTGTTTACTACTTAGGACTCTACAATTACTATGTGTATAAATTGAGCTAATCGTACATGATCAATTCGTCAATAATACTCAACCTTCTCTCATCTCCACGGCTGTGTATTTCTACAATTATGGCTCTCATATTGATGCTCTTCACTACGCAAAGAACTTTAGTTTATTTGAAGACAGTGACTATCCCAAAAGAGAGAGTATTTGTGAAGCTGATTTTCCTGAACCCCTTCCAAATTAGGTTCGTTTCTCCCTTTTCAGAAATATTTTAGCTAGAAAAGTTATATATTTTCAAACTAGGAAACTTACTTCATTTTTGTTTTTTTTTTCTAATTTTTTTCTCAAGAACATCTCAATAAAATTAGTGGCCCAAAGCCAAATTTTAATCTGAGGCCTGTAAAAACTTTATTTAATAATATAAAGATTTGAGTAAGAAATCCACTTATTTTTTCTGAAAAACATTTTTCATGAAACATGTCCTAAAACTCAGTTGATCACAATCAAAAGAATAGTAAACAATAAAACGAAGCATGCATGCACCTACAAAAATAAAGGCATGAAGTCCCAGATATCATTTATTTCTTACTATGCTAATGACCAAACAAGGAAATCTCTGGGAAGTTTAAAAAAATCAATTCGCCTTTTGCTATGACACTTTAAAGAATCCCAGTTATTATTAGTAACAGTAGTATTGAGTATTTCTTCATTCTTAATTGAAAATCTCGAATTCAAGTTCGGGATATTAGTACAAGCAAATTATCTAGCTTAATTGAGGGTGACATGTCTGCCGGAACAAGCCAACTCGAATCTCTAATTAAGGGCTTGCCATACTGGTTCTGATTCTGACCTAAATTAGATTGTCCTTAAGGGGTCGGACTGGGAGTTGAGTTGACTGAGGGGGAGGGTAGAAGTAAAATTTGTTTGACCAAACCTAAGTTGTAATATGAATTAAGAGACTTATACTTTATTTTTTAAAAACAGATAAACTTTTGTATAATACACACATTTGACAAGAATTGGACAAATGAACAAATTTGTGATCGAACGAAATAAATAACTTAAAGTTTCCTTACACGAGAAAATATCTTCATAATGTATAATAATTCCTCCTTTCTAATAATGCAACAACAATCTCCTATTAGTATAGAATGTCCTCATTCATCGTCCTCAATTTCAACAGCTCTCATATAAACTTCCGACAATAATTAAAAAACCAAATATTAAGACATATAACAAGAAAATTTGTGGAGATGGTAAGTACAATAATAAAACTAAATTTATAACAATCTGATATAAGAACAGGAATTATAAGTACCTCTCCCTCGAAATGCACGAGACAGTCATAAACTCTAACTGCACTAACAATAGTTTGGCGCTTCAACACTTGATTAGTAACTCCTACAATGACCAAGTCTCACAGCCCTCTCTTTTCCATTCTTCAGCAATCGAGTGATAAGTCCAATTTTATATTTCACATGCTACCATGTTTCAGGTAAAAACCCAAAAATTTAGATGCAAAAACCAAAAATAAAGTAAGTTTCATATTTTAAAAAATTATATGACTTTCCTAACTAAAATATTTTTGAGAAGGGAGAAAAAAACCTCATCTGGGAGGGCTCGAAAAAATTAGCTTCCGACCTACTCCCTCTTTGGATAGTCACTATCTTCAAATAAACCAAAGTTCTTTGCATAGTGAAAAGCATCAATATGGGAGCCATAATAACACCCAAGAACATCATCTCTTTTTAGGCCATTTTGTGTATAATTAAAATTTCTTGGCTCTCGATCAGCAATTTGTTGTTAGGGAGTTCCACAGTTGGTTGTAATAGGACCCAACCTAAATTGTAATATAAATGAAGCGACTTATACTTTATTTTAAAAAACCCAAATAAATTTTGTATAATACACACATTTGACAAGAATTGACTAAATGTACAAATTTGTGATCGAACGAAATAAATATCTTAAAGTATCCTTACATGAGAAAATATCTTCATAATGTATAATAATTCCTCCTTTCTAATAATGCAACAACAATTTCCTATTAGTATAAAATGTCCTCATTCACCGTCCTCGATTTCAACAGGTCCCATATAAACTTCCAACAATAATAAAAAAACTAAATATGAAGACATATAACAAGAAAATTTGTGGAGATAAAAAAACTAAATTTATAACAATCTAATATAAGAACAAGAATTATAAGTACCTCTCCCTCGAAATGCATGAGACAATCATAGACTCTAATTGCACTAACAATAGGTTGGCGCTTCAACACTTGAAGTAACTCCTGCAATGACCAAGTCCTCATAGCCCTCTCTTTTCCATTCTTCAGCAATATCCGCCATACGGATACGAGACCAAGTCCTCATAGCCTTCTCTTTGCCATTCTTCAGCAATATCCGTCGTACAGATACGAGTGATAAATCCAATTTTATATTTCACATGCTACCATGTTTTACGGAAAAGCCCAAAAAATTATATGCAAAAACCAAAAGTAAAGTAAGTTTCTTATTTTAAAAATATATGACTTTTCTAACTAAAATATTTTTGAAAAGGGAGAAACAAACCTCATCTGGGAGGGGCTCGGGAAAATCAGCTTCTGAACTACTCCCTCTTTGGATAGTCACTATCTTCAAATAAACCAAAGTTCTTTGCATAGTGAAAAGCATCAATATGGGAGCCATAATAACACCCAAAAACATCATCTCTTTTTTGGCCATTGTGTGTATAGTTAAAGTTTCTTGGCACTTGATCAGCAATTTGTTGTATAGAGAGTTCCACAGATGGTTGTAACATGGCCCAACCTAAATTGTAATATGAATAAAGAGACTTATACTTTAAAAAAAATAAAAAAATAGACTTTTGTATAATAGACATATTTGGAAAGAATTGGACAAATGAACAAATTTGTGATCGAACGAAATAAATATCTTAAAGTATCCTTACATGAGAAAATATCTTCGTAATGTCTAATAATTCCTCCTTTCTAATAATGCAACATCAATTTCATATTAGTATAGAATGTCCTCATTCTCCGTCCTCGATTTCAACAGCTCCCATATAAACTTCCGACAATAATAGAAAAACTAAATATTAAGACATAAAACAAGAAAATTTGGGGAGATGGTAAGTACAATAATAAAACTAAATTTATAACAATCTAATATAAGAACAAGAATTATAAGTACCTCTCCCACGAAATGCACTAGACAGTCATAGACTCTAATTGCACTAACAATAGGTTGGCGCTTCAACACTTGATTAGTAACTCTTGCAATGACCAAGTCCTCATAGCCCTCTCTTTGCCATTCTTCAGCAATATCCATCGTATGGATACAGGTGATAAATCTAATTTTATATTTCACATGCTACCATGTTTTAGGCAAAAGCCCAAAAAATTAGATGCAAAAACCAAAAATAAAGTAAGTTTCCTATTTAAAAATTATATAACTTTTCTAACTAAAATATTTTTCAAAAGGGAGAAACAAACCTCATTTCGGAGGGGGTCAGGAAAATCAGCTTCCCAACTACTCCCTCTTTGGATAGTCATTGTCTTCAAATAAACCAAAGGTCTTTGCATAGTGAAATGCATCAATATGTGAGCCATAATAACACCCAAAAACATCATCTCTTTTTTGGTCATTTTGTGCATAGTTAAAGTTTCTTGGCACTTGGTCAACAATTTGTTGTATAGAGAGTTACACATGTGGTTGTAATATGACCCAACCTAAGTTCTAATATGAATAAAGAGACTTATACATTATTTAAAAAAAAAAAAAAACTTTTGTATAATAGACACATTGGCAAGAATTGGACAAAGAAACAAAATTGTGATCTAACGAAATATATATCTTAAAGCATCCTTACATGAGAAAATATCTTCATAATGCATAATAATTCCTCTTTTCTAACAATGCAAAAACAATTTTGTATTAGTATAAATGTCCTCCTTCATCATCCTCAATTTCAAAAGGTCTCATATAAACTTCCTACAATAACATAAAATCTAAATATTAAGACATATAACAAGAAAATTTGCGGAGATGGTAAGTAATTATCTTTACAATAATAAAACTAAATTTATAACAATCTAATTTAAGAACAAGAATTATAAGTACCTCTCCCTCGAAATGCACGAGACAGTCATAGACTCTAATTGCACTAACAATAGGTTGGCGCTTCAACACTTGATTAATAACTCCTGCAATGACCAAGTCCTCATAGCCTTCTCTTTGCCATTCTTCAGCAATATCTGTCGTACAGATACGAGTGATTAATCCAATTTTATATTTCACATTCTACCATGTTTTAGGCAAAATCCCAAAAAATTAGATGCAAAAACTAAAAGTAAAGTAAGTTTCTTATTTTAAAAATATATGACTTTTCTAACTAAAATATTTTTGAAAAGGGAGAAACAAACCTCATCTGGGAGGGGCTCGGGAAAATCAGCTTCTGAACTACTCCCTCTTTGGATAGTCACTATCTTCAAATAAACCAAAGTTCTTTGCATAGTGAAAAACATCAATATGGGAGCCATAATAACACCCAAGAACATCATCTCTTTTTTGGCCATTTTGTGTATAGTTAAATTTTCTTGGCACTTGATAAGCAATTTGTTGTATAGAGAGTTCCACAGATGGTTGTAATATGACCCAACCTAAGTTGTAATATGAATAAAGAGACTTATACTTTATTTTATTTTTAAAACGAATAAACTTTTGTATAATAGACACATTTGGCAAGAATTGGATAAATAAACAAAATTGTGATCTAACGAAATATAAATCTTAAAGTATCCTGAGGTGAGAAAATATCTTCATAATGCATAATAATTCCTCCTTTCTAATAATGAAACAACAATTTCGTATTATTATACATTGTAACTCCCCGTACCTACTAACTAAGCTATGTTCATGATTAAGGGCTTAGAAAACCACACGGGAAGTGTTAGGATTAAAATTTGTTTCAGTACAGGATTTACGCCCAGTTATACGGACCGTACTTCGAGTCGTATAATGAAATACAGACTGTATTCCGGTTCGTAAATCTTGTTGGAAAAATCTTAGTTTCTGTAATTTGCCAATTGAAATACGGTCAGGTCATACATACCGTACATTGAAGTACGAACCGTATTTGTGACCGTATAATCAAGTACAGACCGTATTTGGTGCCCGTACAATGGCTGACGCAGGAAACAATATAAATACTCATTTTCAGTCTGTTTTTCTATTTTTCATCATTTCAAGCCCTACCACGAATTTTCCCTCCTCCGACCATTCTAATACACCAAGGTAAGCCTTTCCAGCCATTCCAAGTGAATTCTAACATGTATCCATGATTTCTAAATAAGAATTCATTATTCCTAACCTAGGATTTTAAAAAAAAAAACCACCTCGCAAGGATTCAAGATTAAGGCTTTTGGGATTCTTCTCAAGTTCAGACAAATAGTTACAAGTTTTGGAGCACTAACAGGTATGTAGGGTTTCTATCTATGTGTGCGAACATCATTGTTCTTCCCCACGCCACGTTCTTCCATGATTATATGGAATTTCACCAAAACTAGGGTTTTTAGCCATTTTCATGATAACCCTAAGTACATGTACCATAATATACTATGTTGTATTATTAATTCGTTATTGTGTTCTTAATAGTCTATTTTGGTTATTGAGAATCTGTCCATTATTCATGAAAACCCATACTTTGCATTCCATGAGTTCTTAAATGCAAGATATGAACTTTTATGTTTATTTTCATGAACTTCTACATGCTTTCATGTTTTCATACAAGTTATACTTTATATCTATCTTCATGTTATAATACAAACACAGATCTAGTTTACAATCATGTTTATATAATTCATGTACTATTAAGCCAATTATATCCATGTTCATGTTTTGGGAGTTGCATAGTGTTACACCCCGGAAAAAAGTTTGAGTTACCGAAAACTGTAGACGGCTTAGTATGGGCCAAAGGGCCATTACAGCGCGAACGCGCTGAACAAAATTCGATAATCAAGTATGGAATGAAGGTTGTGTTATAAGAAGTTAATAATAACATATATATGACATTGGGAGACCATATGGTGTAAATTAGTTTATATGTTATTTGACGAAAAGCCCTCGTTGCTGCAAGCTAAGTGGGGCCCACATGTCGGAGTTTTGTGAAAGACGTGAGAAGGGACACGTGAGTAGTATATGGAAAGTTGAGTAGGTCCTAAGAAGGACCCATAAGCTAAAAATGAGTGTAGACCCTCCAAAAGGACGATTTAAGAAAACATGTTTGGGTGATCCGACTTGGAGGGGCAAAAACGGTATTATAAGTTTAGAATTTGGGAAAACCCCAGAAATAAAAGTTTTAGATAATTGAATTATCTTTCCAACCATAGGTCGTGGGCCATCATACGATATCGGGATCAAACGTTAAGACCGTTTTACTGAACGAACATCCAGTCAGAAACTTTAACCCTGCGCGACCGCGCCCAAAGGGACGCGAACGCGCAGAAGGAGTTTATATTACCCTCCGCGATCGCGCCAGAAGGCAGCGCGAACGCGATGAGCAATTTTCCAGTAGTTTCTGGCAGCTTCCAAACGTCATAAAAAGGGGGAAACCCCCCCCTCATTTTCAGATCAACACACGAAAAACACACCCCAAAACTCTCCAAAAATCTGGAGAGTTCTCCCAAACTCCCCAACCAAAATTTTGCCCAAAACCAGGTATAATTTCCCAATTCCTGTCCGGGTAGTGTATAATTATTGGTGCAGAATCATATAACAGTGTGTGGTGGCCTAAATTTAGCATGGAAAAGTGGAGATTAAGAAATATTAAAGGGAGAAAGGTATGAATCTCTTTCTATTTGTGCTAATACTAGTTTATTTACGAAGAATACGCGATTAAATAATTGTATACTGAGTTAATTAGTTATGAAAATTGGAAAACAGCGTGTGGGCTGTTTTATGAGATATTTTGGAGTTGAAAACATTATAATCGATGTTGGTATTGTTGTTGTTGTTGTTGGCTGCTGAATTAAAAATTTGGGCTAGGCATATAAACAGGGGAGATGCTGCCCGATTTTCGGCAGAATATAAAATAGTATAATTTGAATTATGGTACAAGTGTAAGATGAAAAGGCTAACATTAGTGTGAATTATCTTAAATGTAGACTTACAAGCTCGGACACATAAGCGTAGCTAATAGGACGTGGAACAGGTATGTTAAGGCTCGTCCCTTTTATTTCAAAGGCATGATCCCGATATTATGAATTTAAAATTTGTCTCCATATCTTACTTGTTTTTAAAAGTTAGATGTCTATGATTCTAAGGTATGATTACTTTCCCGATAACCCGTCAACGTTTTTCAAATGTTCGTATTTTTCCAAAACAAAGGTTTATGATATTGTAAGCTTTTATGACAAAAATGATGGATATGTATTACAATGACATCGATGACGTTAAATATGAGGAAATGTCTATGACAGATATGTTGACGATATGTTCCTACCATTAATATGACAATATGAAAATGTTAAGTTATTTCTTGATTTCTCAACTCTATTATGATAATGACTATTTTAAAGGTTTCAAGTATATGAAACGACGCCTTATGATCTGATTCTATGTTTTATTATGATTACACTCTCCATTGATAGTCTCGCCTTATATTAATTGTCCCCTCAAGGTGAGACACGATGCCCATGGCTATTCCATAATATAATCGGAGGTATGATTTTTCTCTGGGCTCTCATGCATGCTATGTATATGTTATCAGTATATGTATACGTATATGAGGAAGATGGGGAAAGGAAAGGCGCTATAGACGCACAGCCACCTGATCAGTTGGAGTATGATACATGATATCGTCCCGGACGCGGGATAGATGGGTGATGGATCGGGTCGTACGTTCCGCGGCAATATAATTATATATGATGAGATATGGATCGGGCCGTACGTTCCACGGCAATATATTTATATATGATGATATATGGATCGGGCCGTTCGTTCCGCGGCAATATATTTATATATATGATGATGTATGGACCGGGCTGCACGTTCCGCAGCAATATATGATATGATGATGGATATGAAGTAAGTCAGCATGTGCTATTCCTTTTATAAGTGACAGTCATATACAGTTGCTCCTTATTGATGCTTCATTTATCTCATTGACGTATTTTCAATGTTATGCCTTACATACTCAGTACAATATTCGTACTGACATCCGTTTTCTTTGGACGCTGTGTTCATGCCCACAGGTAGACAGGGAGACGGCGCAGACCTATAGGAGCTATCAGCAGATTTTCAGGAGCACTCCATTATTCCGGAGGTGCTAATCGGGTTATACTTTTGTGTATATATATATGTATATGTATTTTGGGCATGACGGGGTCTTGTCCCGTCCATATGTCTAGCACTCCAGTAGAGGCTCGTAGATGCGCAGTGTGGGTTAGATGGTCTCACGAGATGCTATTTAGTATAAATGTTATTTTGATGGCCAAAAGGGCATATATATAAGTATTTATGTTTTATATGGAATATAATTTTCCTAAGATTTGACTATAAAAGTGATAAAAGAGCATTAGATGAGTATGATGAGACATAGAACGATTGGTGCTCGGTAGTTAGCCCCGGGTACCCGTCGCGGCCCCTAGTCGGGTCGTGACAAAAGTGGTATCAAAGCAGTTCGGTCTTAGGAAGTGTCTACGAGCCGTGTCTGGTAGAGTCCTGTTTATGGTGTGTTGCGCGCCACATTAATAAACAGGAGGCTACAGGGCATTTAGGAAAAATAACCATCTTTCATCATAAGAAATCGTGCGATAGAGCTGTATTATAAGATTATCCCCTCCCTAACGGTGCGTTATAATTTCAGCGAAACTGATGAAGGGAAAAGCTACAGCAGCCCAGAAGAGCAAGATGGTGGTTGAAGAAGGGCTCGATCGAGAGCCGTCTATATATTTGAAGGAGGGCGAACCCCAGAATAAGGCCCCACCTCATTTTTCCAATACTTCACCCACTTTCGAGGATCAAAGGGGAGCCTCAACTTTAGCTCCAGCATCCCCTGTTCCTCCCCCAGATGCCTCTGGCCAAGAGATGAGACAGGCTATTCTTTTACTGACTCAATTGGTTGCCACTCAAGCCCAGCGGCAAGATATGGGCCATGGTAACAGGGGTTGGAGAAAGGAAGGTAATTCTTCAGGGTTTGATCATGAGTTTAGGGGTGATTCGAGGCAACAATTCTCTAGGCACTCAGTTCATTCGACAAGTGGTGCTCCTCCGCAGTTTTCGAGACCCAGGTTTGATGGATCTACTTATTCTGGGTCATCCCAGAGCCTCAGAATTTCCAATTCCAGAATTCGGAGTGGTTCTAGTCAGACGAGATTCTCAGTACCACGATGTACTCAGTGTCGCAGGTTACATAGGGGACCCTGTCGTTTTGGCTCGGATGTTTGTTATGCCTGTGCTCGGCCAGGCCACGTAAAGCGCGACTGCCCATCGCTATGTGGTAAAGATAAGGTTCGGACTACGAGAGTGGTAGTTGGCTCTTCGTCATCGGTACGCCTCCCAAGGCCAGGGCCACATGTGTTAGTAGGTGCTGGTAGAGACCAAAGAGGGACGCCTAGTCCGAGTAGATCCCGGCGTCATATCCATGCATTAACTGAGCGACAAGATCTTGAGCCCTTCCTTGATATTGTTCCAGGTATATTGTCAGTATCCTTTTATGATATGTATGCATCGATTGATTTGGGCCTTATGCCGTCATCTATTACTTCAGATATTATTGACTGTGTTAGAGTAAAAGACTGGGCCAACCAAGCAGATTGAGATGTTTATATTTGTTAGTGAACCAGTGATTGCCAGAATCATGATTTACGAGTAAGTTGATTGACAGCGAGTGAATATAAATAATATGTGTATGTATGTGGATGTTGGAATCATAAACCGAGGGTACAGGCACAACTTGTGAGACAAGCACTATTATTTATTCCCTTTAATGGTAAGTGATCTTGTGTTGTTCGCTTACGTATTAGGTGTTACGATATATGTCCCATTGAGAAATCAGACGTGTTTCTGGGCTATGTGCAGGTTCGAGATTGTTGTGTCTACAAGCGAAACTCTGCCGAAATTTTCCTAGAATCTAAAGGAGATAAAATATAAGCTTGTGACATGTTCCAGCGAGAAGAGATGTTGCGCGACAAGGTAACGGCAGGACGAGATTAAGTTAGGAGTATCATTAATAACTACACGAGGTGAGTTAAATACTATTGGATGGATGGTAACAGTAGTTATAAGGTAGTACTAAACCATGTCATAGGAGAAAAGGGGTAACTCCAATAGAGGGTGATATTGAAGTATTGATTGGAGGGATAAGCACGAGGAAGATACGATAAGTTTATTAGCAAAATAAAGTAACGGCATCACGGAGACAGAGATATGGATATGAAGGGCTATAATAAATGTAAATACGTTGGTGAAGTGACTTATGTGATAAGTGAAATAGGGATAATCAGAAAGAGTAATAGCTTAAGTGTGCTCACTTCGCAAGGTTTAATCTATTTTATGAGCAAGATTTGCAAATGATACCAAGAAATGTCACTCTATAGAGTTGATTATGATCAGGATATAATGAGGACATAGCGATAACTGGGATACACAGTAAGTAAAGTATAACAAGGAAACGACCAAAGATATGACATGCTCCATATGAACAAGGGGTGAATGCAAGTATGAACACAAGCGAACCATGGGGCAGTAGATGAGGAAGCTTATAAAACCTTGTTAAAGGAAAGTCTAGCATGGAGGTTCTTCAATGACAAGAAATGATATCAAGCAATGAAAAACAAAAAAGTCAACTTGACAAAAAAAGGGGGGATATGGCAAGTCGTAGTATTTTGTGAATGGTATAATCAAGAGTAAAAGAGCATAAGACATAAGGGGTATTAGTTACGCATGAGACTTAGACCCTCGAGAACAAAGATGACATTACAAGCGAACTTTGACCACTGAAAAAGAGGGCAAGTGATATTATATGGATAGTGTGGATGACTAGACCTACTATTGTTGTGAGCACCCCTATGGGACGAAATTTGTAATTGGAGCGAATTTAGACATTGAGTGATAACTACCGAAGGAGCTAAGTAAAATACATTATTGTTCGGACTGCTATGCCAATTGTATCACTCGATTACAAAGTTGCAAAGTGAGTATGTTAAGACCTCCCACACGAATTATCATAGTTATAAATTATGGGGAGCAACACAAATGAGATATAGTATAGTAAGGGATATGTGAATTAAAGATTTGAAGGTGAGGTAACGGAATTAAGAATGGTACAAGTAAAACCCTTAAAGGGGGGAAGCGAGTAAAAAGAATACAAGTATAGAAATTGGAATGATGGACCCTAAGATGTGATAGATATAGATTCTGGAACTAAGAGTGAGAGTTGTACGGAAATAAGTTTAACGACTGGTAAAAAAAAAACGAATACGGATTGAGCAGGCATCTGAGGCTACATTGGAAATCATCCGCGAAGACCTTGAACCACGTGACATTGGGAGCAAACAACTCAAGGGACATTGTAAAGGATGGCGATGTGATACTAGAATGGAGACAAATGCACTAATGATAGAGTCGTTGTAATGATATTGTGACTTATAAGCGACAATTGATAAAAGAGACTTAAGGTTTTCTATAGTAGGATGTAAGATATAAAAATCAAATTGAATAAGATGAATAAAGGAAAGAAGAGAGCACGACGCGGTAAGTTGCTACGGATAGACAAAAGATTTTGCAGTTCGAATAATCACCGAGCCTAGTCATAGTCGGGTACGTGAAACACCGAACCTTCATAGTCAGACATGCTATGTAAAAGAGGTGAATATGAATATGACCATGGATACGATATGTAAATGAGTACGATTATGAATACGGATGCAGATACGGACACATGTACACGTACAGATGTGTATGTACACAAATCATAAAAGAACAATTATGTAACTTGCAAGTAATTATACGTCGCCCATGAAACCAAGTGGCTACTTAGAAAGAGGTAAACAATAATAGTGTGGTCATGCTACCCCCGGGTCAGTTGAGGGGAAATATATGGTAAAATTAGTTGAAATGTGGAGTTGGGATTAGTGTTAGGGATAAATAGGATAATTACTTCGAATATGACATAAGTGCATGTTATACGCTGATTACAGTGACCTGGGATGTGACAACCTACGAATGCATAAAAAAGCAGCCTCAGTCAAGATCTTGTGGCGAGACAACCACTGGGAAGAAATGACCTGGGAAGAAGAAGAGAAAATGAAATCCATGTACCCGCTTTTATTTTAATCCCCGGGAGAGATTCAACATGAGATATCAACATTTTGAGGTATGTGATGCTTTATCTTTCTGATGTTGCGGTCGTGTGTGGCCCTTATTGTTGTCATTGTTATGGCCCTGTGAGGCATTAAGTATTATGGGTTGTTGTGACATGATAGTAGAGCCATAGTACAGGGGAAACTCTGGCGAAATTTTCGTAGAATTCCCGAGCGTTTAACATTCGAGGACGAATGTTCCCAAGGGGGGGGAGAATGTTACACCCCGGAAAATTTTCGTTCGCGCACGGTGGATCGACTGGCGAAGGACAATTTCGAGTATCGAACTAGCGATGTCTTAAAGATATTTAGGAGAAGAATTATAATGCCCCTTATGTTGGTAATTAGGATCCAAGTGAGTTTCAAGAAGGACCCATAAGCCAAATATGGGCATAAGCCATCCAAAAAGGGCGAGTTAAGGAAACACTTTCGGAGGATCTGGTTTGGAGGGGCCAAAACTCCATTTTTAAGTCGGAATTTGGGAAACATACCACAGGATTAAAGTTGTAGATAATTGAAAGAGGTTTATAACCATAGGTCGTGGGACCTCACAGCATATCGGTATCAAAGGTTATGGCCATTTTACGACAGACAGTTCATCATGTTCTGGCATGACATGCGATTCGCACTTGGTGTCGCATGTTCGAACATGCGACTCGCACTTGGTGTCGCATGTTGTGCCAGTGAGAACCGATTGACTGGCAAGACCTGCGACACAACATGCGACTCGCATGTTCGACATGCGACTCGCACATGGTGTCGCATGTGGTGCCAGTCCAGAATCTTCTGGACCATTATATATAGACCCAACTTCGTTTTTAACCCATTGTTTCACCATTTTTGGTCCGAAAATCCTCTAGAACCCTCTCAACATTTCATCCACAAGAAAAATCAAAGGAAACCAAGATTAACAACATCAAATCCATGAATCAAAGTGTATGAAACCCAAGTAAAGTTCATCTTTCTCAAGGAAATCCAAAGAGAGAAAGTAGGGTTTTGGTGCTAGAAGGGAAAACTCCACTCAAGGCTTGTTCAACCATCATCCAAGGTAAGTTTTATGAACATTTCATGTTGTTTGAGGTATTAGAGGGCTTAGATACTTGAAATGTAGAAGAACATAGAAAGTGGGTCATTATTGAGTGAATAGTGACGTAATTGAATGATAATGGAATTGAATCATAAATGTTGGAACGTTGTAATTAGGAATACGTTATAAATGACGTGTAGACCAAGACATGGGTGTGAATTATGCGAAATTATGATGATGGGCCATAAACCATAAATGTGAGTTAATTGGAAGAAAATGGTGGATTTTACTAAATGTACATAAATGACGATTGTGGATTGTGATATTGTGAGTGTTGGGAGTTGAAATATGACATGGGAAAAGTAGTAGAAACAAAGGAAACGCTGCCCAATTTTCCCTAGAAATAGTAGCGCGCTTTTCTCGTCGATTGACTAACACGATGGTGCGAATTATCTCTTGAAGGTAGAGACGTTACGTCAAGGGAAATCAAGCGAACGATAGCATAGTTAACGACAAAGGTATGTTAAGGCTTGTCCCTTTCTTTCAAAGGCATGATTCCTAAGTTGTGAATTCATAAATGCTTCCATGACTTCCTTAATTTTAAAAGTTAGAAGTTTATGATTCCAAAGCATGATTCCTTCCTTGATAACCCGTAAATATTTTCCAAATGCCTACATCGTTCCAAAACGAAGGTTTACGAGTTTGTAAGCTCTTATGAAGGCAATAATGGACATATTTTTTTATCATGATTACAATGATGCCAAAGATGAGAATATTTTCCTATGATGACTACGATGAGACGATTTCATGTTTAAAGGTTCCAAGTTATGATTTCAATGACGATGTAAGAATATGGAGCTATTTCTTGACTTCTCAATTTTATTCATGGATGACTATTATATTTCCTTTAATATTTCCAAAAGTATATAGAATGACTTCTTACAAGATTATGACCCTACTCTCTGTTCTTTTTATATTAGTCTTCGTTGACAGTCTCGCCTTATGATGATTGTCCCTTCAAAGTGAGACATGACGATCATGATTAATCCATAATATACCCGGAGGTGTTTGACCTTACGTCACTCCGATGGAGTTATAGCTTTTCCTTGGGTTCTCATGCATGTTATGAATATGACGTATGTATATATATATATATATGATATGAAAATGTTCTCAGGGAAGTGGGGAAAGGTGAGGCGCTATAGACGCATAGCCACTTGTACAGCTGGCATATCATGATTCCATCCCGGACGCGGGGTGCCCGGACGCGGGATAGATGGGTGATGGATCGGGCCGTACGTTCCGTGGCAATATAATTATATATGATGAGATATGGATCGGGCCGTACGTTCCACGGCAATATATTTATATATGATAATATATGGATCGGGCCGTACGTTCCACGGCAATATATTTATATATGATGATATATGGATCGGGCCGTTCGTTCCGCGGCAATATATTTATATATATGATGATGTATGGACCGGGCTGCACGTTCCGCAGCAATATATGATATGATGATGGATATGAAGTAAGTCAGCATGTGCTATTCCTTTTATAAGTGACAGTCATATACAGTTGCTCCTTATTGATGCTTCATTTATCTCATTGACGTATTTTCATTGTTATGCCTTACATACTCAGTACAATATTCGTACTGACGTCCGTTTTCTTTGGACGCTGTGTTCATGCCCATAGGTAGACAGGGAGACGGCGCAGACCTATAGGAGCTATCAGCAGATTTTCAGGAGCACTCCATTATTCCGGAGGTGCTAATCGGGTTATACTTTTGTGTATATATATATGTATATGTATTTTGGGCATGACAGGGTCTTGTCCCGTCCATATGTTTAGGACTCCAGTAGAGGCTCGTAGATGCGCAGTGTGGGTTAGATGGTCTCACGAGATGCTATTTAGTATAAATGTTATTTTGATGGCCAAAAGGGCATATATATAAGTATTTATGTTTTATATGGAATATAATTTTCCTAAGATTTGACTATAAAAGTGATAAAAGAGCAGTAGATGAGTATGATGAGACATAGAACGATTGGTGCCCGGTAGTTAGCCCCGGGTACCCGTCGCGGCCCCTAGTCGGGTCGTGATAACAGCACGCCCATTTTTTTGGCCTCAGGGCCAAACAGAACCACAGCGTCGATCTCAGTCGCCTGGCACACCACGCATTATCTCACATGGCCTCCCTGATTATTATCATGTATCACAGCGAGCGAATATGAGCGGTACCCCGACTGCTACACCCAGCCCGACTGTGTCACAGCCATTGGCCTCATATAACCCAAATGTTGTGACGTCAGAGCCTCAATAAAGTAGCTCTGATTCTGACGAAGAACCTCCCCGACCAGGAGACATTGAGACAGTTGATGGGTATGGTCGTCTTATAATCAAGCCAGTTGGATGCGGGTAAATATATTGAATTTTCTTAAGTTATTTACTTTATTCTAAAACGTCTAGGTATTATTTAAATTAATTCTTTGTTTTGGATGCATCTTCTATCCATGCAAAGCAACTAAACGGGTTTCACAGTCAGTCAAATCACTCTATAGAGGCGCCATTTCATCTTGCGGCAAGGTGCCGGTGGATCTGAAGAAGCAGATGTTTCTAGAATTCAGGGTATTTATTATTTGTAGTAAAATAATATAACAATTTGTTGATTGTTTATGTAATGTTCCATATATATTAATGAAAATATTTTAATTTCATTGCAGGCAAAGTGTTTTTGGAACCCGGAACATGAGACACTAGTAGCGCAAAATTTCGAGAAAAAGGCGGGGAATATACTTAAGCATGCGTTACGTAGAGCCCGTCAAAAAGTCCTGCAGCCTAAGTGGATCCGTGATGATAACTGGAAGAAACTGCTGCACTTCTGGGCAACTGATCCGACGTTTTTAAAGCAAAGCGAAAATGGGAAGAAGGCAAGGGCCTCAGATAAGGGTGGATTTCGACACACTAGTGGGGCCACTAGCCACGAGGACGTTAGGATGAAGCTGGTATGTAAGCCTATTTAGCTTTCATTGTCTATTGTTCAATTTTATCTTTGCATTGCTTTCATTGTGTATTGCTGTTTTTTTTTTTTTTTGGGTTGCTGGTTTCAAACAGTTTGCAACTGTTTTTCTGCTGGTTTACCAGCTTCAATAACCTGGTTGTTCTGTTGCTTTGCTGTTTTTTTTTTTTTTTTGCTGTTTTTGTTGGCTGCTTTGCTGTTTTTTTTTTTTTTTTTGGGTTGCTAGTTTCAAACAGTTTGCTGCTGTTTTTCTGCTGGTTTACCAGCTTCAATAACCTAGTTATTTACTTTGAGGTAGTGTCTCAACTGTTATGATAGTAAATACAAGTAAAAGATTGAAAAAGTATCAAAAGATTCAAGATGTGTAAAATGTTTGTGTTATTGCATGAAGGCTCTGAGTGCCTGGTGTGCTGCTGTTTGGTAGGCCGTAGGTCAATCGTGGAATTTTTGCAAATGTTGTTGGAACTTTCTGACAGAATTTTTTTTTGACTTGCTTTCAAATGAAATGGTTATCTTTTTGTTTTTGAAAGGTAATAATCGAAAAGGGATATCATGATTTACTCTATTATTATTTGGTTGTCATATATATCAAATAACTGATACTGTAACAAATTTTTTGCTCTTTGTACTTGACTATAAAGTATCTTCCTTTCAGCTATGTTACATGAATCCTCAGCTGAATCAATATACCTGTACTGATTGGGTTGATGTGGTGTTAGTATTTCATACGGATCCTTCAACATGCACTAAATTAGCAAAACACTAGACGTGCGGCTTACACATACCTGTATCAGAGACATACTGAACAAATCCATGAAACAAAATGTTCTCATTCTTGCCAAACTGATGATGTACTTTGGATATTACATTTCTTGGCCGATTCTTGTACATGGAAAAAACTATGGTTGGCCAATATCAAACAACTTCATGAAAAAAATAAAGAAAAATAGAAGAAGACACTTAATCAAAGTAAAAAAACTTATTAAGTAAAACAGTAAATCAAACACTGTTGAAGGATTCATTTAGTGTTGAACTAAATACTCGTACATGTAGATTCATTCAGCTGATGCAATTCAGGTGTTATTCCTAGTTTTGCAAGTTCAATACCTTCCTTATCTTTCAGGTCCGTTTCATAATAAATGTGTAACTATAAATAATCTTAATTTTCTAAATATATTTCATGAGATTTAAGAAATCTTTGTCAGTCAGTTGTTAGAAATGCTATCTTGCAGTGGTCTGTTTCGGACAGAGCTGCATTTCCTTTTTCTCCAATTACGGTCTCTAAGTGCGTCTCATTGTCAAAAAAAAAAAGTGCCGTCTTCAATGTGCTGATTTTTTTTGGCTGTTTTTCTCTGCTGCTTTGCTGTTTTTCTGCTGTTGTTTTCTGCTGTTTTTCGGCTTTTTTTGCTGTTTTTCTGCTGTTTTTCAGCTCTTTTTGGCTGCTGTTTTTTGGTGTTTTTCTGCTGTTTTTCAGCTCTTTTTTGCTGCTGTTTTTCGCTGTTTTTCTGCTCTTTTTTTGCTGCTGTTTTTCTGCTCATTTTTGCTGCTGTTTTTCTGCTTAAGTGTTGAGGCATTTGCTAAGATGAGTTTTCATTACACTTAACAAACATACAAGACGTGTTTAATACAAGATGGTCAAAGCAAACATAGTAATATCTCCCATATTTCATTTTTACTTGTGGCTTGTTTGGATATGAAGTTAGTTGTTAATCTTGATTTATTTGTAGACGCTCGAGAGGGGTCAGGAAGTACCTCAAGATGAAGTCTTCAAGATTACTCACACGAGGAAGGCGAAGAACGCCGATGGTACGGACCAATGGATTGAGCCTAGGGCTCAGCAAACCTATGTAAGTCACTAACTAATAATAATAACTACGCTTGTTTGAACTAAATTTGCCTACTAACATTGCATCCTTCAATTTCAGACCGAGTTTCAACAACACAAGTTGGAATATTGTGCCAGTCAGCCAGCCGGGACGTCGATGACCAACGATATAATTGCTCAGTAGTGGATGGAGAAGATAGCTCCCCCGACAAGGTATGGGACAGTTTATGGGATGCCTAATCGAGCATGTCGTCAATTTTCGTCGTTCCTTCAAGGCGTAGGTACTACTTCTGAAGGAGCAGTGGATCCTAAGGAGTACCAAGAAATAAAGCTGAAAGTTAGTCAACTAACAAGTACACTTAGTGTCACGCCCCGAACCATGGCCTGGACGTAACACAGCACTCGGTGCCTGACTGCATGTGACCGAGAGAACCACATAGCTTGCTGAATCATCATGATACATAACATAAGCGGAATATAACGTGAATGCATGATGAGCCTTTATAAAAACTTAGTAAGTCATAATTCTTAATAAAAATACTTGTTTAAACATGAGTGCAGAAATAACATGAATGAGCCAAAATGGCTATACGACTCCGAATGTCTGACATGACATAACTGACTTGTCTAGTCTATGAAACCTCTATCATGAGTCTGACTGGAAAACATACTTACTGGGACAAGGCCCCCAGCATACCTTAGATGCATAACTAATCATAAACAAAAGTTAACTAAACCCCGAATGAGATGGGGCTCACCAATAAGCTGGTACGTGCAGATCCTAATGAGCGGAGGCGTCATCCTGTAAGTTCGTACCTGCATCGTGAAATGCAGGCCCCGGGGCAATAAAAAGGGGACGTCAGCACATTGAATGTATTGGTATGTAAAACAACTGAAAGAAATAACATGGGACATGGAATAACATGATAAGAACTGAAACTGAAAACCTAAACACGAACATGAGCATGAGTATATATATATATATATATATATATATATATATATATATATATATATATATATATATATATATATATATATATATATCATCAGTAAAACATGATAAGTAGGGAGAGCAATAACTTATAACCGATCCATGGTCTGGTGCTTGCGTCCCGCCAGCAGAACACTCAGTCCTTGCCAGGGAACATGAGATTTGATAAAATATGAAAGGATCCAGTCATTATGAGAGATCGTCCGGGACATGGGTGGAGCGATCCTCATCCTACGGTGGCTACGTAGTTTCAGGCTATCTGAAGCCCTCCTCGGTAATTAATGCAACTCCCAAAACATGAACATGTAAAATAGTGGCACTTGCTGCCCATGGTATATCATGAATCGTAGCTTGCTTGTACATAGTGTTCATGAATCATAACTTGCTTGTATAGTTTCATAAGATAACTTGTCATAGTCTTGCAAAACATGTTTTTGGTTTATGAGTAATAACAATAGTTCGTAATCATATATATATACTTGACTTGAAAACATGCTTGTAACTTGCTGGATGAAATCATAAAGTTTCATATAAACATAATGAGAACACATGAGGAAGAATTCGTGATTCATGGATGAAGCTAGGATTCCTAATAACCGCAATGGAAGATTAGGAATACAATAACGAATATAGATACAAAATTCATGTACATAAATACATAAATACGGGCTACCAATATGTTGGGTTTAATGCCCTAGTATTTGAACTTCATAGATTTTAAGAAACGGATCATGGGGAAGAACGTAGAGATTCCCACATGTGGATGGAAGTTCTACATACCTTAACTTCCCGCTTTTGAGCGTATCACAATGCCCTTCAATCCTTTCAACTTTAATCTATAGCAATACAGGTCATAGGGACTCTATATTAGCAACAATATCCATGCTTTGTTCATCTAAGCATTTTATCAAACACTTGGTGGGCATGAAGCTCCACAACCTTCATTAATGATGTTTTCTTCACCCAATCCCCACTCTATTACTTCTAGCTGAATCTAAAATCTCAATTAGGTATAATTAACATCATTCTTCATCACCCACATGAATACAACAATCCCAAGTCAACAATCCAAAACTCTAGCATAGTTCAAATAATTCTCTTTATCAAACCCATTTATTATTCTCCCAAGAATTCATCAATTCACAACTATAAATAATTAGGGAGTAGAAACATTACCTTTTATGAGCAGCCACCACGAAAACAACATCCCCAAGTTCGATTTTTAGCTTAGAACGACGGCAACAACTTGTACTACAATTTATCCTTCACGAGCTTCGGGATTCGGAGCCTTCAACTTGATTGATTCTCTACTTTCTCTCTCTAACTCTCCTCTCTCTCCCTCTCTCTCTCTCTCTAAAATCAGAAAATATGAGAAAATGAGGCTGCTAGGGTGAACATTTTCCTTAAATAGCAAGGGGAAATGGGCCTGACCCGACTTGAAATCGGGTTGGGCCTAGTCCACTACCCAGCTTGACCTTTCTGCCTTAAAACGTCCATATCTCCCTATCCCGATGTCACCTGTAGGTCCACGACCTATGGTTGGAAAGGTATTTCAATTATCTACAACTTTAAAGGAGGAAAGTTTCTCAAATTCCTTACATATTTTTCCATATACTCATTTTAATAGAGGCATGGTGCAAACTCACTTGAAAACGCGCTCCGTGGGGTAGTTTTCGACTTTCTTTTGCTCAAGGAATCTTCTCATGTCTTGATTGGGTTTCAAACACCATTTATAAAATACTCAAATTGGGTTCCTTATACCCCCGTCTTACGAGTCAAATCTTATCCCGAATGCACGAGGTGTTACACTTAGTTCCACGGAGGCAAGGATGTTGCATATGCAGGCCCAAATTGACAGCTTACTCAACTCGGGGCCCTCTCATATTCCCCCGTATCCCAGGGATGCTCGTAGGTCACAACCCAGTAGACGACATATGTCACAAGACAACGTAGTTCATGCTCTTGTTGATGAGGATAGTGCGGAGGAATCGGATCATGTCTCTAACACCCAACGTTGACTTTATTGATTCGTATACTTTTGGATTGTAATATTGCTATGTTTTCTTGGGACTTTTGGATGTTTTTTTTATGATAGTTTTAATTCAAATTAGATGTACTTTTGAATGTGAATTAGATTGTAGGAAGTAGTTTATGGATGTTTAACTTTATGATGTTTAAGTGCTTGAATGTAGAAAGTGGTTTATGGTTGTTTAACTTTACGATATTTAAGTGTTTGAATGCAGTTTTAAGGATATTTAGAAGTACTTTAAATTGAAACTTGAGGTTGAATTTGATTTTAGAATATAAAGTTTATGATTGTAGAAGTAATTTGATGAATTGGACGTGTTGATGAATTGCATTGTTGATTTGGTTGATGAGTGTGATTGACAGGTGGGTTGCTGTAAAAGCAGCTGAATTCTGGAAAAAAAATTCTAGATTTTTGACCTCATGAGGTCGAATAGTCACCCAGATATTGATAATTTTCGATCTCATGAGGTCGAAATTGTACTCAGAAATCATAATTGACCTCATGCGGTCGAAATTATGAATTTATTATTATTATTTTTATTTTCTATCGTATTTCGACCACAGGAGGTCGAAAATTTTAAATAATATTTTCGACCGCATGCAGTCAAAAATTTTTATTAATATTTAAATAAAAATAACTTTTTCGACCTCATGTGGTCGAATTTTTTTTTTTTAATTTAGGTAGAAAACTTATTTCGACCGCGTAAGGTCGAAAAAAATTTCACCCTAGTTGTTAGCGACCATGCCTTGCGGTCGAAATTTTGGTCGAAAATTGGCCCTTTTCGACCGCGTGTGGTCGAAAATTTTGGTCGAATTTCACTGTTTTTTTAGTAGTGTGCTATGACACTTTAAAGAATAACAATTATTATTAGTAACGGTACTAGTAAGTATTCTTTCATTCTTAATTAGAGATCTTGAATTTGAATTCGGGTATGGAATTGCCTTTGTTAAGCTGGAGTGTTTTACCATCAATGTGTATTTTTTAGCGTGATTCCAAATTTACTTGAGCTCCAATGTGACAGGACACACCATAATGGAATATAAATAAAAACTAGTTGCCATGTGCAAAACCCAATTAATCTGCATGAATTACAATTTGTCATGATGTTTAATCAGATTATCAAAAATGTTCATATCCAAGTGTTATATCGTCGAGTAGAGACGAATCCAGAATGTTGAGTTTTAGAAAATACAACTTACTAGGTTCTAGACAAATTTTATATTGGCACACATAAATGAATTTCTGACACAATGTCGAATCTTAGCACAAGCTATCGAGTTTCGCCGAACCTGTAACCAGTTGCGAAGTCAGGATATTCACTAAGGGGGTTCAAAATATGAAAAAGTAAACACACGAAGAAGCCAAAGGGAGTTCAACATCTATTATATATACATAAAAAATAATTTTAACCATGTATAAATAGTGTAATTTTCCGCGGAAGGCGGTTCAGATGAACCCCCTTGGCCATTCCTCCCTCCGGCCCTGCCTGTAACTAGAACTATAGCTCCGGCATGTTACCGACATTAATTAAAATCACTCATCACTTAACATTTGGTCATAAAATTCTCGCATGACATTATATATCTTTTATATATACTTTTGCTAAAAAAGTTCATTAAATCTTTAATTTGGGAAGACTTGGGACACATTTGGATTAGTTGATTCACAGTAGCTCATAAATATTAAGTGTTTAAAAACACTTTTTAATGTTGAAATTGATTTCGTAAATAGGTAATTACGTGTTTGGCTTGAAGTATTGAAACTTCTAATAAGCAGTTGATGTAATTAGCAAAAAAAAAAAAAAATGATGAGTATATTTCCTGCTAAAATAACTAATATATCCTTTAACATTATTACAGAAATTATAAATTCTATTTACATTGGAGAGATCTGGTTAAAACAAGGAAATATGGAAATGTCTAAGACATCATAATATATTTTAATTACTGATACAACAGGAATCCGTGGCACAATGGTAGCGCGTCTAACTCCAGATCAGAAGGTTGCGTGTTCGATTCATATCGGGTTCAATTTCCCCGATCCTATATGGTCCCATTTCTTTTTTCTTTTTACCTGATTGTTTACGTTCCTTTCGTCTACTCTTTTGATGTTGGTTAGCTGAATTAACTCGCATCGATCGATCTCGTATTTTATCAAAAATTTACTCTTATCGGGTGTTCACATCAAATCAATACATGCATGCCATCAGGGGCGTAGCCAAGTGTAGTCAAAGGGGTCATCCGAACCCCCTCGGCAGAAAATTGCAGTGTATATTAAAAGCTAACATTATTTTTTATGTATATAAGGTAGACGTTGAACCCTCTTGGCTTCTTCGTATGTTTACTTCTTCATATTTTTGAACCCCTTTATTAAAAATCCTGGCTCCGCCACTGCATACCATTTGTTTAGATGTAGAGTTCTTTTACTTAATCATGGTTAATCAACATGTACTTTTACTTCATTAAATTACTCAATCATGATAAGTTGTATTGATTTAGTTTAAACATCCAGTGTGGGTAAATTTTTACCTCAAAATTGATCATCTATCTCTAGCATAAGTATCAAATTATAATTTTTTCTTATTAAATTATGGGGTATAAAAGATTTTAGGTCCCTCGTTATTGATAACATAACAACATACCCAGTGTAATATCACAAGTGGGGTTTGAAGAGGGTAAGATGTACGCAGGTCTTACCTCGTTTATTAATAAATTTTAATTTTGATCCTTATGACATCTTATTAAACACCTTCACTTACGTGAAGTGATGCAATTTCAGTGCTTCTGCTTCCCACGCTTCACACATTAACAGATCATCAAGTATTATTTACAAAACATACAAACAAAATTACAAAATATACTAGATTTGGCCTTAATGGAATACCTACGATTTGGTCTTTTTTTTTAAGGAATAGAATCTAATTTTTAAATGTGAGCTCAATTTTAGGATACTTACCAATTAGATTTTTCTTCTTTTCAAAAAAGATCTCTCTCTCTCTCTTCCTCTGCAGATGTTGATAGATCCCAGACCTAATATATATGTATGAAATTTGAATTAATATGATATATATCATTTTTGAGATATATGTGGTCACAATATGTATGAAATGCGAAAAAATTCAATATAAATTAGTCTTCAAAATGCTGAAAATTGATGTGTGTGAAATTTGAATGGAATGTAGTTTGTATCGATTATAGAATTTATTTGTTCACTGTTGTTGTTGAATACGATTTCATCTAGCACCAGCAAGCTATTTCTCTTCTCCATGTTTGAAGATGTAGCAAAATTACATTAAAGTTGTAATATAATTGTATGTTGAGTTGTATGAAAATTGCATTTTATAGTTATGTATTATATTCTTAGTTCTATGAAATTGTTTTTTAAGATGTATATTGTGGTAGATATTTGAAGAATACAATTTTGATATAATTTTTATACAAATTTTATACAACCGAGAAATACCAATTATAATGGATTTTTTGAGCAAAAGGTGGAGAAAATCAAGGAACAATATCTCTTAATTTTGAATGAGCAAAGAAAAGTGGATAAAATAAGGGAAGGTCAAGGTGGAGAAAATCAGGGAACAATATCTCTTAATTTTGAATGGGGAGAGATAAGTGGATAAAATGAAAAAGATCAATTTCCTTACTTATTTCCGTGATTAGCAACTAATTTATTTACTGCTTTTTAATTTACCTAATTAGTATAGATTTTTGTAAGAAAACTATTGATATATTTTGTAAACTGAAAAGTATCGTTATATTCTGTAAATAGAATTTATCCTTTTACTATGTACATAATATATGTTTTTTGCCTTTCAATTATAAAAGTGGCACGTGATGTCAGCCCCGCATAATAAGACTGCAAATACAAATAGCAGCCTAAATGACACAGGCCCACTTTAGTTGTTATGAATGTATATGCGGTCCAAGATGGTAAAAACTGGGGAAAATTATGCGATATGGCAAACCTTGAGATTGTATTGACAAAACGTAGCTTTAGTTTCAAAAATTACGAAACATATCTACTGTGTTTAGGAAATTTAACTATCAGCGCCAATGTAACTCTTTCGCGCGATTTTCATATGATACAGTATGCGTTGATACAGATGAATTGATACCTGTCTAATATAACTAACTGTAACTACACTTCGTAAATATGAAAAGTATAGCTACGTTTCATAATTACGCTCTAAACTGTAGTTATTTATGAAATTTCCTCTAAAAATTTTGCGGCGTGCCATTTCAATTTTTATAATTAATTTACTTCCAATAAAAGACTGTTTTGCTTCCGCTTTGTCTTCATTTTTTGGGATCCATCAATTCACTGTGTCACCTCAAGTTTCAGGTAATGACGGGGAAACATATGCTCTCAATCATTGTTTCTTTCACTCCATTGTTTCCATAAATATTTTTCATGCTATAAAAGCTGGCATAATATAAAATCAAATAGGTGTTATTAAAATTGCATGAAAACAATGGCAAACCACACTAACATATTGTGAAGATTGTAAAGACCGTTCAGAGATTTATTGAGTTCCTGAATAAAAGATTTTCCTCCGGCAATGAAGGTGATTGGTGATAGAAGTCGTCGGTGGTGATAACTGATGGTAGAGGATGTGGTTGGTAGTTAAGGTGGTGGATCATGGTGGCTGACAATTTTTGCCGGTGGCAATGATAATTGTGTGATGGAAACTAGCGATGGAAATGGTTCGTGGCAATGGCAGTGGAGATGATTAGTGGTGATATTGCAAAATGTTGAATTTGCTGAAATGTTTAACTATCTTAATAATTTTGAGACTTAGCAAGAAAAATAAATAAATATATGAAGAGCTAATAAGTGATTATAAAATATGAAAAAACAAGTCTTAAAAGTTGTTTGCCCTCCTTTTCATCATGTTGGGATGGAAATTGAAATATGATGAGGAGTTTTATGTAATTACCAACCGTCGAATATAGCATATTTGTGCGACTGTCATAAGGTTAGATTGCGTTCCTCACTTAAAAAAAAAAAAAAAAAACAACAAAAAAGCAACAACGATAAGAGCAATCTATTACTTTCTCCTATCTCATATTGGTTGAAAATACACACAAATGCAGCAGGAGACAAGAAAGATTTTTGAGAAGCAAGATGGTTTTCTGACAAGGAAAAAGATAAAAACTACACCTCTGCAACCAGAAGAGATAGAGATCCACAGCAGCCCACTTTTATGTTTCAAACACGTGACGTGCGCCTATCCACATCCCACGCTTCACTACCTTTATCATTGAGCCAAAGCACTAGCACTTGAGACTAAAAAGACTGAGAATTAACAATTAGTAATTACCATTTTGGTTCACTTTATCTTAAAAGTTTAGATCTTTTGAAGGAAATTTTTATGAAGGGGCCTAGACCAGTATTAACAAAGCAGCCCAACATCGGATTAAGTAGTTATGTCTAGGATCTAGGTTGATAAATAGCGGTTTGTGAAAGGAAAATAGGACGATGCGTATAATGAAGAAACTGTCTGTTCCTCTCATCCCCTTTCTTAGAGTCTTAACTTCTCATCCTCATTCTTATCTCTATCCTAAGTTACTTGATTTCAGTATTTTCCATTGTTATTCAGTATTTTGAGTATTATAGTTGTAATTTGGCTATCAGTGGAGTATATATTTCTGTTAAGAATTCTGGTTTGTTATACTGATTATATAATATTTCTGTTGAGAATTCTGGTTTGTTACATTGGTGCTTTCATTGACGTACTCCAATGGAAGTGGTGGCAATGGAACGGTTCAATGGTGCACCGGCAATCCAGAGGACTGGATTTTTCAGGCCGAGTGATACTTCGCTAACCTTGGCTTTCCCAAGAAAGATTGGTTACCTCTTCCTTTCTTCTATCTCGATGGTGAGGAACTCAACTGGTTCCGTTGGATGTATCGCAACAAACAAAATCCGGCTCTCAACTTCCAATATATCCAACCTCACCGGCTCATCACCAATAATGCGGCAAGAGGTTACAGTAGAAGAGGCAACGGACAGTGACACTATGCTGGCTAGGAAGAGATTGCTTCTGCTTTGGTCGATGGTAACTCAAGGACTGCGGATAATTCTGAGGTACAACTTGAGATGTTTGACACTTCAAGCAATGGGAACCGGGTCACTCAGGCGCTGCCTTTGGACGAATCTGCTCCCGTCGTTGAAGATCTTGTGGTCTCTGATTCGGACACTATTGATGAATGCATTCAACCATCGCTTCAGGCATGTGATGACCAACCGCATACACCAGTTCTTTTATCTGACCTCACATCTGAATTGAATGATGGAACATCAGAGGACGTCTCAGGAATCTATGCCTGCAAGATGTTCGCTGATTTAACTGATAAGGAAATTGACATAGGAGTTGCAGATTCAGTGAAAAATGATTTAGTCAAGCATGAAACCTAGGTGTTCGACAAAATCTTTTACACAATTCCCACAGTTAAGTGTGATTCCAGTAACCTCGGCACGTTTGACAACATGTTGCTTGCGCTTCCTTGTATGCTTTCAGCTTGCAGTCCCAACAAAGGTATGTTTTCTTACTTAAGTGAACTCGATCATGCTAAACACCCATTATCCTTGTATCTGTTTCCACCTAATCGATTCGAATTAGACTTTTCATTTGATCCTGGTTCTAGTTTGCTTACCACATTTCTTGGCGCTGCAAGACATTACTCAATTATGGTTGTGGATGATTTCTGTCACGCCCCGAACCTGGGCCTGGACGTAACACGGCACCCGGTGCCTGACTGCATGTGACCGAGCGAACCAACTGGCTGACTGAATCAACATGTGATATCAAAACATAACTGAATGTGGAAACAATTAAACACATGCTGATATACTAAAGGTCTGACTGAAATCATAATGCGGAAATACCTAGACAATCTGAAATATATCTGAAAGTAGCCAACATGGCTAAACCAAAACAACTGAACGACTGAGTATAACTGTCTACAAGGCTAACATAACAAATATCCGACTGTCTGAACTGTGTCTATGAAGCCTCTAAGAGTACTGAATAATAAAACTGTCTATAAACTGAATTAACTAGATAGCTGACAACGCCCCGAAGGAATTTGGGGCTCACCAGTAGCTGATACGTGCACTCCTAAATAGCTGAGTCGTCAACCTGTATATCGTTGCCTGCATCGCGAGATGCAGGCCCCCAAGCAATAAAAAGGGACATCAGCACATTTCAATTGTACTGGTATGTAAAGCAACTGAAGCAATAAAATACTGAAACTGAAACTGAAACTGATAACTGTAACTGTAATAGCAAGGAAGTAGAGATATGAATACTTCCTGCTCTGTATCTGAATCATCTGCATTATCTGTGTCTGTATATGTGGGGCCTCCGCCCAATAATAAATGCACGCTATGGCCTCGGCCTAGTAGTGCGTCAGTCAATGGCCTCGGCCATGTATACGTATACACAAGACTGTGCTGTGCCCTCGGGCAAAATCACATATGTATAATTATGGTTAATTAATAAGGACTGAGACCATAACAACAATGAACAATGCTGGACTGAAATAGACATGCTGAACTGAATTGAAAACACTGACTGTTTCTGAGCATACTGAATTTCTAGACTGAGACTCATGTGGTAACAATACATAAGTCTATAAAGATTACGTGTTGAGTTCATGATATTCAAATTGATAACCATGAACGAATTCTGTAACTGCAAACCTAGAAGATAACAGTTCTACAACATATCATAAGACTAGGGCTAAACTCTACTTTGAGTCAAATTACTGACAAGTATGAAGAATGAGACGTAGGGAGAATCATGAACATTCCCTAACGTAGATAGTTAGCCTCACATACCTTAATTCCAGCCTTTGAGCGTAATACAATGTTCGTCAACCCTTTCAACTTTGATCTATATCAATACAAGTCAAAGGGATTCTATATTAGCAATAATATTCATGCTTTGGTCATCTAAGCATTTTATCAAACACTTAATGGGCTTGAAGCTCCACAATCTCCATTAATGGTGATTTCTTCACCCAATTCCCATTCTATTACTTCTAGGTGATTCTACAATCTTAATTAGATGTAATTAACATCATTCTTCATCACCCATATGAATACAACAATCCCAAGTCAACAATCCAAAAACCCTAGCATAGTTCATATAATTCTCTTTATCAAACCCATTTACTATTCTCCCAAGAACTTATCAACACTTTAATCATCATGAAACATCATAAAACTTACCTTAGTTATTGTAGGAATAAGCCTTGAGTTGAAATACTTCACTTGAACAAAACCCTAATTCCACCTTCCATGGAATTTCTTGACTTGAATGGATTTGATGTGTTTCTCACACTTAGTTTTGTGGATTGATGAAGTGGATCTTTTGTTTCACTTGGATTCTTGCATATGAAGTGTTTGGATGGCTCTAGAGAACCCTTGAGTCGTAGAGGAGAAATAGGAATGAAAAAAATGAGCTTGGGTCTCTTATTAACATCTTAAAATCTGATCCGTCGGGCAATTCTACGCCCATTTTTACGTCCCGTACAATTTGTACGGACCGTATATCATTCCGTATAATCATTCCAGTGATTTGGACATTCTGGACCAATTATACGGCTGGAATATACGGCCCATATAATTTTTACGGTCCGTATGTTCCACCGTATAATTTTTACGGTTCGTATGTTTCCACCGTAACTGACATAACACTGTTTAGTAAAATGGGCATAACTTTATGCACAGATGTCCGTTTGAGGCCCATAATATACCGTTGGAAAGCTATTTCAAAGGGATACAACTTTCATCAAGGAAGTTTTCCCAAATTCCAAATTAATAATGGGGTTATGGTCATTGGAAGTAAGAACTTCTATAAACTCACTTGTAAACATGCCCCGTAGAGTGGTTTTCAACTTTGCTTTGCCCAAAGACTCTTCTCATGACTAAATTGGTTTTCAAAACACTTCCTATAAACCTCATTTTGGTTTCATTATATTATCATCTTATGAGTCAAACTTTCGCCCGAAGCTACGAGGTGTTACAATTTCAAGGAGATCATTAGGAAATTAGCATGTCAGATTGATTCCATGTACTAATCACTGTATTTTGCATCAAATTCCCATTTGATACCGGTGCGAATATGTTCATTGTAACCCCTGATGGGCGCCTCCAAGTTCCTACATTGCAACTTGAGGCATCTGTACCCACTCTCTTACTTGGTAAGCTTTACACATTTCAGATTTTTAGTTCATTGTCCGACATTTGTCGCACCATTGGACTATGTCACAGAGGCATTAAACATCACAATCTTTTGGTGAATATCCATAGTCCAGTTAATGTAAGCGACTGGGAACATGCTAACGCTCTGGTTAAACGAGAACTAACTATTTGGGATCCCGGAATATGTTCCAAGTCCATGGATCTTATAGAGTTGGCAACAATGGCAACTTCATTCCATTGGAGAAAGACACTCCTTGTTTTGTTAGTCGCATTGCATGATGAATATAATGTGCACCACTTGGATAAGAATGCTTTAGAAAAATGTGTGCAGAAGGTTATAGTAGAGCCTTTTGTAAGCTACTTAACAGACTATTATTCTAATGGCATTTCAAGAGCAAGGTATTCTGATGAAGTCTTTGGACGCTATTTGACAGTGAAGGCTCAACGTTTTCTTGTTTTGGCTTGCACTCACCCGAAAATGACTTTGTATTGGTACTAACACAGGAAAGAGATGTTTCAGATGCTTTTCATCCGAAGTTTCTGATATCACTCTTGTTTGGCCAATGCGCGAGGAATATGCAATTTCTTCTCGTTATTCAGTCACTAGCTTTGTCGTGTCATATGCTGAGCTTGATATATATGGACTTCTATTCTTCAGTTTACTTCTCTTGACCGTCGTAAAAAAAGAGTTTCAACGGCAACCCGAATCCACAATACTCACAACGTGTTCGACTAAGATTGTCGAACTTATTAAATTTGAAATGCCTAATGATTATTGGACTGACGATTTTACAAGGCCAACTGTTGGGGGGGAATTATAGTATCGAGCTAATATGAGAGAAAAATACTTCTACTACTTTCAAGAATAGAAAGAAGAGACATACAAGCTCTAAAAAAAAACTCAAAAAAAAAAACACCTCACAAATCTCTCAAGGATATTACACAACTCTTCTTGGTTGTGCTGTGATGATCTAATGTCTGATATTTTGGTGTGTCTGCAAATGATGGAAGGCTTCCCTATTTATAGGGATGAAATGAACCTATTGATGACATTTGTGACTCAAGTAAGCACTTGACAATTTGTCAAATACAAGGAAGATGTTTTCTTCCTTAAAACAAGGAATATGTTTTCTTCCTCAAAACAAGGGAAATGTTTTCTTCCTTGTTTTCTTCCTTAAAATGAGGGAGATGTTTCCTTCCTCAAATTATGGGATGGACCTAACAAATCTCCCCCTCCAGTCCCATACACCTGAAGGAGGGTACACTGGCTTTTAGTTTGAGTGTATGCCGACAAGTTCATTGCACAATTCGAACTTGTCTCTCGGTACCACCTTGGTCAGCATGTCTGATGGATTCTCCTTTGTGTTGATCTTCACTAGTCTCAACAGTTGTTGATCAATCATCTCGCGTATCCAGTGATACCGAACATCAATATGTTTTGTACGGGAATGGTACATGGAGTTCTTGCTCAAGTCTAGAGCACTCTGACTATCACAATGTATCTTGTACTCTTTCTGCTGGATCCCAAGTTCTTGGAGATAGCGCTTTAGCCACAACATTTCTTTACCAGCTTCAGCGGCAGCAATGTATTCTGCTTCTGTTGTAGATAAAGCGACACACTTCTGCAATCTTGATTGCCAAGAAACAGCTCCCCCTGCAAAAGTGTAGATATATCCTGAATTAGATTTTCTACTATCAATATCTCCGGCCATATCAGCATCTGTATAGCCTTCCAAGACTGGATCAGCTCCACCGTAGCAAAGACATAACTTCGTGGTACCCTTCAAGTATCTGAGAATCCATTTGACTGTCTCCCAATGCTCCTTCCCCGGGTTAGGGAGAAAACGACTCACTGTACCCACTGCATGAGCGATATCTGGCCGTGTGCATACCATGGCATACATCAGACTTCCAATTGCTGAAGAATAGGGCACCGCTGACATCTCCCCGATCTCTTTCTTGGATGTGGGACATGTTCTTTTGCTCAACTTGAAGTGATTCGCAAGTGGAACACTAACTGGTTTGGTATTATTCATGTTGAATCTCTCAAGTACCCGATCAATGTACTTCTCTTGAGATAGCCATAACTTGCGATTCTTCCTGTCTCGAGTGATCTGCATCCCAAGAATCTGTTGAGCCGGTCCTAAGTCTTCCATATCAAAAGACTTAGAGAGTTCTTTCTTCAGTTGGTTTATCTTCATTTGATCTTTCCCAACGATCAACATGTCGTCTACATATAGTAGAAGAGCAATGAAGGTACCGTCTGGAAGTCTCTTGATGTATACACACTCATCCTCAGTAGTCTTCTTGTAGCCTTGACTCTTCATGCATGAGTCAATCTTCTTATTCCACTGCCTTGGTGCCTGCTTCAAACCATACAAGCTTTTAGATAGCTTGCACACGAGATTATCACTTGAAACCTCAAAACCTTCTGGCTGCTGCATATAGATTTCTTCTTTCAAATCTCCGTGAAGAAATGCTGTCTTCACATCCATCTGTTCAAGCTCCAAGTTGATACTTACTGCCAAGCCAAGTATAACTCGGATTGAGGTCATCTTGACAACTGGTGCAAAGATCTCATCAAAGTCAATTCCTTTCTTCTGCTGGAACCCTTTGACAACCAACTGAGCTTTGTGTTTCACCACTTGTCCGCTTGCATCCTTCTTTAACTTGAACACCCATTTGTTTCTCAGTGCCTTCTTCCCTTTAGGAAGTTCTACGATCTTATAAGTTTGATTTTTCTGCAGAGATTCTAACTCATTCTGCATTGCTATCAACCATTTTTCTTTATCCTTATGAGACATAGCTTCTTGAAAACTCTCCGGTTCTCCATCTTCAGTAAGCAAAAGGTATTCAGATGATGAGTACCTTTTTTTATGGTATATGGCCTCGTTCAGATCTACGAGCAGTTGGAACCATCTGAGAAGAACTACCATCATCTGTGTCGTGTGATGGTTCTGGTGAGGTGGGTTGTGGCTCCCCTTGCTCAGCACTCTCTTCTGTCTCATCATCTTCTTCTGCTTCTGAGTTTTCTTCTGGCACTTCGTCATTATTTCTCAAGAACAATTCTGGTCCCTCATTTGACTTCTGAGACATCGTGGATTTTTCAATGTCTTCTATTGTCAAATTTTCGTGAAACACAACGTCCCTGCTTCTGATCACTTTTTTCTCCTTAGGATCCCATAACCTGTATCCAAACTCTTCATTTCCGTAGCCAATGAAAATGCATGGGATAGTTCTCGCATCAAGCTTCTGTCTGAGCTCTTTGGATACATGTGCATATGATGAACACCCAAATACTCTAAGATGTGAGTATGTAGGATCCTTACCTGTCCATAGCCTCTCTGGAACTTCAAAGTTGAATGGTACTGAAGGTGATCGGTTGATAAGATAACATGCGGTATTGACTGCTTCTCCCCAAAATGTCTTTGGAAGTTTAGCCATGTTCAGCATGCTCCGGACACGCTCCATGATAGTCCGGTTCATTCTTTCAGCAACGCCATTGTGCTGAGGGGTGCGTGGTACTGACTTCTCATGTCGAATGCCATATGCTCTGCAATATGCATCGAACGCCTTGGAAGTATACTCGCCTCCATTATCAGATCGGAGACATTTCAGCTTCTTTCCTGTTTCACGTTCCACCAAGACGTGAAATGACTTGAAGCACTCGAACACCTGGTCCTTCGTCTTCAGGAAATACACCCACACTTTCCGAGAAGCATCATCGATAAAAGTCTGAAAATATCTGCTTCCATCGAGTGATTCAACCTCCATAGGACCGCAGACATCAGAGTGTACCAAACTTAACAACTCTGATCTTTTTGTTGAAGTGAAATTAAATGACACTCTGTGTTGCTTACCGAATAGACAATGATTGCAAGGACACAGTGCAGCATTCTTGTCAACATTAATAAGATTCTTCTTCATCAAGGTAGTCAACCCTTTCTCGCTCATGTGGCCGAGTCTCTGGTGCCATAAATCCTGAGAAGCCTCTTCTGCAATGTTGAGGCTGTCTGTACAAATTCTCAAATGCGTTTTGTACAATGTGCCACAAACATGTCCTCGAGCGATTGTCAAAACGCCTTTTGACATTTTCCATGTGCCTCTGCTAAAATGGTTTTCATACCCTTGTTTGTCAAGAGATACCACTGACAGGAAATTCAGCCGAAGATCTGGCACATGTCTGACATCCTTTAAAGTGATTGTGCTCCCGGTACCTATCTTTATTTGTACATCACCAATTTCGGCTATTCCAAAGGAACTGGAATTACCCATCTTCACCGCTCCAAAGTCTCCAGCTTTGTATGTTGTGAAGTAGTGCCTGTGGGGAGTTACGTGGTAGGATGTTGCAGTATCTACCACCCATTTCGTGTCTTCTCTTGAGACGTGAAGGCATGTCTCATCATGGGTAGTACAGTACGCTACATCACCTGAGATTGTGATGAGCGCTTCACCACCCTTGTTCTTCGGTTGAGAACTGCTCTTGCCTTGCTCCTCTAGCCATTTGTAGCAATTCTTCTTCATGTAACCCTCTGTACCACAATGGTGGCAGGTATAAAAAGGTTTCCGGCCATCCGATGATCTCCCCCGACTTTTGCCTCTACTTTGCCATTTTCCTCTACTGTTTCTTTGTTGTTTTCCTTGTGATCTTCCTCAATTCTCCGTCACAAGGGCATGAGTCTGATCTGTGCTCATGTCTTTCCTTCTTGCCTCTTCATTGAACAATGCATCCTTGACCACAGACATGGTAAGTTTGCCATCTGGGGCTGAGTTGCTGAGAGTAACAACTAGTGTTTCCCAACTATCTGGAAGGGAACTAAGAAGTAGTAGAGATTGCATTTCGTCTCCAAGTGGCATTTCTACACAAGATAATTGATTTACTAGACTCTGGAACTCACTGGTATGTTCGGCAACAGAAGTTCCACTTTTGAGCTTCATATTGACAAGGCGTCTCATCAGAAGGGCCTTGTTCCGAGCGGTCCTGGCCTGGTACATGTCTTCCAACTTCTTTCAAAGGGCATAAGCGTCGATTTCTTGTGCAACATGGTGGAAGACACTATGGTCAATCCATTGTCGGATTTGACCAATAGTTTTTCTATTAATTTTCTTCCACTCTATTGACTTGGGCGGGTCAGTATTAATACCCTTCAGCTCTATTGGATAAAAAAGGTCTTTACAACTGAGGAAATCTTCCATCCGAGGTTTCTACAGCGTGTAGTTGGTAGCCGTGAGCATAATCATAGCTCCAGAAGATGAAGTTGACTCGTCAATGGTCATTTTTCACCTTCTGAATAATTTTTCAAAATTACAAAACTGACCGGTGACGTGACAGCTGATGCAGGAGCTCCAAGGTAATTCTTTTCTGATGTGGAAGTTCAGACTATGCTGCAACCACAGAGCATACTCAGACAGAACCTTGGCTCTGATACCACTTGTTGGGGGGGAATTATAGTATCGAGCTAATATGAGAGAAAAATACTTCTACTACTTTCAAGAATAGAAAGAAGAGACATACAAGCTCTAAAAAAAACTCAAAAAAAAAACACCTCACAAATCTCTCAAGGATATTACACAACTCTTCTTGGTTGTGCTGTGATGATCTAATGTCTGATATTTTGGTGTGTCTACAAATGATGGAAGGCTTCCCTATTTATAGGGATGAAATGAACCTATTGATGTCATTTGTGACTCAAGCAAGCACTTGACAATTTGTCAAATACAAGGAAGATGTTTTCTTCCCTAAAACAAGGAATATGTTTTCTCCTCAAAACAAGGGAAATGTTTTCTTCCTTGTTTTCTTCCTTAAAATGAGGGAGATGTTTCCTTCCTCAAATTATGGGATGGACCCAACACCAACCGCTGACATCTTTGATGATGCATTAGCCGTTGCTCTATATCATGATGTTGTTCTAGATGCTCCTGGCCAAATTCACAGAGATGGAATTGCACGAACCCTTCATTGGAGGATTATCCTGTTCTGCATTTTGAGTCTTTCCAAATTGGTCCTTCTCAAATTGGCAGTTTCGATTAATTACACTTGGGATGTGGATACACCATTGGGGTCTCAAAATGAGGAGCCAAATTCAAGAAACAGCGTAGCTTGGGTTTTTGACATATCTCTTCAAAGGGATAAAACTAGCTTTCTGGTTCCTTTAGCTGGCAAGGAGTATGTAGTAACAAAGGGCTATGTTGCACCAAAAGGGCATATGAAGTTATTAGTGAGTGTTATATCACTTAGCTATAGGGTTGAGATTGTGTTCTTTGAGTCACTTTATCACCTAAAAGTTGTAGGTCGGAGTTTCCCTACTGTAAGTAGAAGTTGGAGCATTGTAGTGCTCATTGGTCAAGTTGTAAGAGAATTGCCTACTCCAGTTAATGCTTCTAACATGCTGTTGGTAGTTGGTATAGCTTCGTTCATAGCTCCAACAAGAATCATCGGTATGATATTATTTTTGTACTACTTGAACCTTGAGGACAAGGTTCTTATTGGGGCCGGAGGTATTGTTATCAATGGGCCTGGACCAGTATTGACAAAGCAGCCCAACATCGGATTAAATGGTTATCCGGGTTGATAAATAGTGGTTTGTGAGAGGAAAATAGGACGATGCGTATAATGAAGAAATTGTATGTCACGACCCAACTAGGGGCCGTGACGGGTACCCGATACTACTATACCGAGCACCTCTTATCTCGCATCTTACTTTTACTACTGAGTGGGCCATATAAACGATACCGCCTTTGCTTTACTTAACACCATCGTTAATAACATACTCGTAAACAAGTGTCAATAAACTTTACTAACATATTATACAGCAACAAGGACGAACAAGAGTGTAAAATATCTGACTGTACATATTTGTCTACGAGCCTCTAAACAAGATACATATAATCACAAGGAGGGTCGGGTTCTGCCGTGCCCAAATATATACACAAAAGTAGTACCAATAAACTGGAGCTCCGGAACAACTGGAGCGCTCGCAATGTACCGCTGGTGGAGCTTCTAGGAATCGAACCCGTCTACCTGCTTACCTGCGTGGCATGAAACACAGCGTCCACAAGAAGGAACGTCAGTACGAGTAATGTACTGAGTATGTAAGGCATGAATAATAATATGATAATATGGACAGAACATGAACAACAACATAATAAGAAAATATGGTAGATAAAAGAAAAGGTATGACTGAAACTGCTTGCCTCTTAAGGCGGAATCATGCATGCCCACTTTTACTTTCATACATACATAAACTGTCTGAGTCAAATAACATCATTAGCCCGCGTCCGGGCCTCCCGTGTCCGGGGTAATCATCTCACGCCGCCCACTAGTGGTGCTGCCCGTGCCATATAGACACGGTGTTATTATCCATAAGCCGCCCGCCTTAGCGGTGCTGCCCGGCCGTATAGGCGCGGTGTAATCATCCATAAGCTGCCAGCCTTAGCGGTGCTGCCCGGCCGTATAGGCGCGGTGTAATCATCACAACTTAAGCATGCATAAGAGCCCAATCAAAAGCTATAACTCCATCGGAGTGACGTAAGGTCGGTAACCTCCGATTACATTATGGAATAATCATCATGACTTTGTCTCACTTTGAAGGAGCAATTATTATAAGATGAGACTAGCAACGAGTAACAGCGTTAAGAGAACATAGAATAAGATCATAAATCTCAAAAGGCGTTGCTTCATATACATATGCACATAGAACAAATTTTTAAGACTCAATGGGTACGTACATAAATCGACACTTGAAGGCTCAGAAACAAGTTTTGGGTCAATCCGACTTAGTATAAGAAAGTTATGAGCGTTTGAAGTACAGAACCTTCTATGAACGTTTCGGAAGCTATTTTTGGAAAATCAAAGCAATAATCATACCAAGTACCTATAAACATGAAATCATAGAAACATTCTCATCCTTGACATCATCAACGTCATTGTAAAACATATTCATCGTTATTGTCATAAGATCTTACAAAATCATAAACCTCTGTTTGGTGGAATACGGACACTTTGGGAAAGACATTTACGAGTTACCGGGAAGGGAATCATGCCTTGGAATCATAACATCTAACTTTCGAGAACAAGGAAGGTATAGAAACAATTATGAAATCATAACATCGGAATCATGCCTTTGAAAGAAAGGGACGAGCCTTAACATACCTGCTCCACGTCCTATTAGCTACGCTTATTTATCCAAGCTTGCTAGTCTACATTCAAAAGAGTCACACAATTATTAGATTCGTCGTCATACACTTGCCTTAGTTCTCAAATAAATTCACTTATGATCTGCCGAAATTTCGGCAGCATTTCCCCTGTAAATACACCATCCCCGAGAATCTAACTCGGCCAATTTTATCAACAACAATCCGAGAATTCAACTCGGCCAAATTATCAACAACAATACCAACAATCATACTAACAACTTCAACAATCAATCCAAAATATATTCTAACATTAGTAACCTTCGTCACACAATTCAACGGCATTTCATTTATATTCAACTCAATCACATATAATCCAACTAACACCAATGATCCCACATTCAAGTATTAATCCGAAATCTTTCTAACATGATTAAAAAATACTTCAAACAATTCACATAACATTCAAAACAACCCAATTAACATACTACTTCACCCGAGACCTTCCAAATTCAACAAGAACAATAACGACACATTTCCTTCTTTCAAGTTCATAAACCATACCAACAATTTACACACTAACAACATCATTTTCCATGAATATAAGAAATGATTTTTAACATCACATTAGCTTCCAAACGACTCTCCAACCATTACAGCTTCACTAGAATCATTAAACTTCCATTTTCATCATAGAACTCATGGCAACAACAACCAAAACACTAGATAAAATAATTGGTTCATCATTTCTACATAGCACCCATATACACGGCCACAACCTTTATTCATATTTTTGTGAATTTCATCCACTTTTACATACTGCAACATACATAATCATCCATAACATATAAGAAAAGGATTAAACCTTACCTTTTTCCCTTAACTTCTCACTTGGCTAGAATTGTAACTTGCAAGAATAGGTATTTTACTTGCTCCAATGACCACTTCACTTTGCTAGGGACCTTTCAATGGGTTGTTTACCTAGAAGAAAATAATTTTTGATGAATTTTTTTTCCAAGGTTCTTGCTTGTTTGGACATGGCCGAATGGCCCCTTTGCTTGGCTTCTCTAAGTTTCTTGAAATTTCCAAGTGATAAGATGAATAATATGACCAATAAGTCATCTTTTAGACTTATTTATTTTGCTTCCATATGGGTTTTGGCCCATTTATTTGGACGGCCAAATGGCCCCTTTAATTTTCAAGCTCATTTTTTTTTTTTTTTTGTTTTGTACTTCATGAAAATTTATTTTTTCCGAATTCTAAATTTGCCCTTAGCCTTCCTCCATATTTCCATGAGTCATATTGCGAATTTCCCTTTTTACCCCTAACCTTTCTTAATATTTTCACTTCAAAATTTTCATAAACAACTTGTGTCTTAAACAAGACCAAAATATAGCCTTGTCCTTAACTTCTTGCAATTGTCTTGAATTATCCGAAGGCACAAAATGCGGGATATAACACTGTATGTTTCTCTCATCCCCTTCATTAGAGTTTAACTTCTCATCTCCATTCTGATATCTATCCTTAGTTACTTGATTTCAGTATTTTCCATTGTTATTCAGTATTTTGAGTATTCTAGTTGTAATATGGCTATCAGAGGAGTAAATGTTTTTGTTGAGAATTCTGATTTGTTACATTGATTATATATACTTCTGTTGAGAATTCTGGTTTGTTACAGAAAATCAAAACAGTATTTGCTAAAAATTATTTCCAGCTTATTGGCTAAATTCTTTAGTACTTCCTTTTAAAACTGTATTAAAAATAAAACAAAAACAGAAAGCATATAATATTTGTCAAGAAAGTAGATTCAAAGGGATTACTTTGAAACACACCAATGAAGTGGCAAATACAAAAAAAAACATTTTTTCTTTCGATGAGAAACTATCATGCTGCCCATATACGCCTTGATAAAAAGCTCTTTCGAAGTATTAGACCGAGATCTACACTTTGCGATTAAGAAGAACCAAAGATAATTCATTATATATAAAATGGAGACAACAGTATAACATATTAAGAAGAACCAAAGATAATTCAGTACATATAAAATGTAGACAACAGTATAACATCCACTAAAAACTAGTAGAAACCTTTATAACTATTTTCACAAATTTTAAATCACGATCTAGAGATAACTGTATTATTGAATTTAAATACAAATAAAGCATCAACTTTAACCAAAAAAAAAAACGCATCAACTAGCACTCTAAAATTATGGACATCAATTAAAAATATCCTAGTGATACTACTATATACTCACTAGTTATAACTCTTCAAATCACTTTCTCTCCTCCATGTTGCCGTTCTTTTGCCCACATCCAAGTTCTCTCTTTTACCTACAACAAGAAGAATAAACGAAGATTTTACAACTATAAAAGAATCCCAAAACAAGCTAAACTCAAATCAATTGCACTATAATAATAAATTTCAAACAAGAAATACATGTTTGTCCAAATGAATTGCACCTTAAATTACTTGTCACCTAGAAACTTCCAAAAAAATTACCATATGAGCCTTCTTTCCTTTCATTTTATTTTTTATTCCAGTCTAGTACAACAAAAAGATAAACAAACGCTTACAGCTAAGACTCTAAAACTTCCAAAACAATATGAATCACCAAAATAATTGCTCTAAAACTATTAAATTACCTAAGTGATCAAATAAAAATAAGGAGGAGAGAAAGAAAAAGGGTGCAGAGATACAAATAAGTAAATACAATAATGTCTTCATACTACCCAATTTATGTTAAAGGTCCATAATTGTAAGAGTAAGAAAGAAAAAAAAAAAAAAAAGCGGTCATTTGCTAATATTGATACTAGTAGGCATTAATTCGTGCATTAACTATACACTCTTTCAAACAATAATCTTGGTTTTTGGATGTTTGTAATCTATATCAACGACGACGACGACAACAACAACATATCCAGTAAAATCCCACAAAGTGAGGTCTGGGGAGGATAGAGTGTACGCAAACCTTACCCCTACATTGGGAGATAGAGAGTTCTATAGCATTTAATGATAAGAGTTCTATGCTTTATTTGCACCGGAAAATATATTTGTTTCATTTAAAAGAAGATTTAAATGTGAGTCAATGGGGCCTGGAGTTATGTCGCAGGCGATGGCGATTTGTTGTGTTTATCATCGGTTCTGTAAATTATTATGTTTACCTAATCAATTCTTTATTTTATTTTTCATCCGGTACCCGTATTGGAGCACGAGCACAATTCTGATAGTTTGAATTAGGGATGCAAAAAACTTCCTTACAGTAAATTTCAGAAACCTTGATGTTAAATCAATACTACTACTATTGCGTTGTAATTTCACCAAGCCCCAACAATGATGAACACTAGCCAAATCGGTATTCAAACAATCCGCTTATTCATAAAACCTTTTTTGCGACATCACATTATGAGCTTGGGCCCAAGCAATAACAGTAAAATGAAAAGTTTCATATTAAATTATTTTGTATAACATTCTTTTTTGTGACAAACTTAAAAAAAAAGAGTGACGCATAAATTGTTCAGTGTGAGTAGTAAACTAAGTAATAACAATAATAAAATACATCAAAAAAGAAAATTGCAGAAGTAGATTGAGAGGAACATAAAAGCAAGAAAAATGTACCTACAGCATATTTATCTAGTCAAACAGTGACATGTCAAAATGAAACGAAAAGTGTATAAGTTTGGAAGGAAAACGATAGTGGGCATGTTCCATAATGAGAAGTAAATGGCAACGCCAACCAACTTGAAAACTATCAAGAGCGAGAGCCCTCGCGATCGCAGAGGTATTAGCTGATGATGACTCTCACAATCGCAGAGTTCATGTAGCGAACACGTAGAACAGCAGTAGCGTAACCGACCAGGATAAAATTAAACAAAATAGTGCACTACCATATATAAAAGGGAAACAACACACCATACTACAAAGGATTCCTCAACACCAAGTTACTCTGATAAAAGTTTCATCATCAAACATACTAGAATCATAACTTAATAAAATAACTAGGAGAGTAGAAGATACATCACAACACTTTTTTCATGTCTTAATAATAACACAAGTAAATGACACTACATTTTCAACAATTACTACAAGAGTTAGACTGACGAGCTTAAATAGATGACAAGCTTATTATGTAGCTTTCAACCTTTCACGTCGACACTGGAATCAGGAGGGCACTCATCACCTGCCAAAATAAAGTGTTATTAATTCTAACAGAGAAAAGCAAAGCAGGGCTGACCCAAACAAATAAAGCATCAATTTTCTCATAAATTGTCTGTAAACAAAACAATTTGGCAGTTCTAACCTGCACAATGCAAACCTTGCTCTCGAGAAAGACAAATTGCAACGGTATGGGAGTTGAACGTTTTAGGTATAGCGTTATTTGATGTGAAACAAAACCCCCTTCTACTAAAGAGTTTGCCAAAGTACGCTACTTATCACTACAAGAAAACAGACTTTTGGTAACGACTTTTCGTGGCAACCCACAAAGTCGCCACAAAATCAAGGGTTTTTCGTAGCGATGTATCTTTCTTCCATGAGAAGTAAAGACTTAGTGGGGACCCGGAAAGTCGCCACCTATGATTTGAGACTAAGGCTAATTTTTTGTTCCCCAAAAATGAAAATACTTTTTAAGTTATTTGGCATGGAAAGTTTTTGTGGCAACCTGATAGAAGCCACCACGGATAAGCATTTGTGGCTGGCTACAAAGTACCTTCTTCTGGTCCTTGTTTGCAGTAAAGGTGGAAACTTTTCATAGTATTCTTTTGTATTTATTTCTTCCGTCAAAGTTAAATAACGCTGTATTTCCTATGCAGTATTTGTTTCTACAGTTAAGCTGGGAAATCTCTGTAGTATCCTTCTGCATTATTTTACTGCAGTTAAGCTGGGAAATATCTGTAATATTCTTTCTGCAGTATCTTGCAGACCAAACTCGTGCAAAATGAACAGGATATTCCTATTACCAGGAAACCTACAGAAGTAAGAATGGGAAGAGGAAAAGGAAATCCTACGAGTTGGATTGCTCTCCATAAGAAATGGATGGTGTGAGTTTGTTAAATGCTCGACAACCCGCTACATTGGGGTCCCATAAACTATGTTTGTCAACCAAGTTTTTTCAGAGGTCGTAAGCTTACTAATCTTAGCAAATTCTCTATTTTGGTATAGTTTCAATGATAACATGATGTAGTCAACCATTTTTGTTTCTAATTCTTGACTCAACTGGACACCAGGCAATATGCATAATGAACTACAGCATTGAGAGTAAATAGAAGGTCATGAAGAGTGGTAGCCACAGATTCTACAAATACTAACATCTTAATGAAGTTCAATTTTTAGCAAAAGATATGCAGTTGAATAATATCAAAGCACATCAGTAACTTGGATCACTAATGCAAGTAGCTCTTGCATTGAATCATATACTAATTTTGAAATTGTTAACCTCAGACTGGCTAGGTTGGAAAAAGAGAATTTGATTGAGCTCAAAATCATTTCTCGCTAAAAAGAAAAAATGAGATGGGAACAGAAAAGCCACACATTCTGTTATTTCCGCTCTTAAAGGAATTGGTTTCTTTTCTTCACCGTTAAGTCCTTGCCATCATTAGAGACAACTAAAAGAGCCATCGTCAGTCAAAGACATGATGCTCAACTGCACCCAGAATTTGTATGCACACGTGAATTTTCAAGAATCCCACGTCTCCATAGTAAAAGCAGGCTATACATTTGATTTCAAAATTGTGGAAGAGATCAAAGACTTCAAAATACCTTTATGTGCTCCAATACCGAACCAAATAAATTAATCCACCAAGTCAGGTGAAACCAAGAGTATCAAGAGGGTGTTTGGATTGGCTTTTTAAAAATAGCTTATAAGCCAAAAGCCAAAAGCATATAAGTTGGAAATACCCCGCTTTTGGCTGTTAGCTTATTTTTTGTACTTTTTTGGCCGAAAAGTAAGTGCTTAAAGCACTTTTTATCTTTCCCAAAGAAATAGAAAAGAGCTTAAAAGCCAAAAGTACTTAAAATAAGCCAATCCAAACACCCTCCAAAAATAGTCCAAAACATCAGTTGCTTGGGATCTGATAAAAGAAACTCCACAAGGATGATTTCACTTAAGTTAGACTTTGATGAGCCAAAGATCATGAAGATGTTTATCATTTGCTGTTAAACTAGTCACCAGTAGGTCTTGATTAAGGAATGCCATATGGACTGCCTCGAATTGGAATGGATTGACAATTTTTAAAAATGTCAAGGACATGCTCCTCAACTAACAGTTTAGGAGGAGAAGGAGAAATGACGCGTAGGAACTGTCCCCTTTGACTCTCATGAGAACAATTTGAAAAGAAAGGAAACAAGGCTCATAAAGGGACATTAAGAACTTCTCCACTTCTTTTTACACTTTTCGCTAAACATGAACTATTTCTAATGATTTAGATACCTCAATGCTCTTTCTGAAAAGCTACCTTTTCTCGACACATTCTGCTATCCAAACACCTTGTATACAAGGCGCTCTTCTTTTTCATCATAAACCTTAGTCAACCAAAAAGGTAGGTATGCCCTTAAAAGTGAATTAGCCAAAATCCTTGTTGCTAAATAACTACAGATCTCAGAATTCATCTTTTTTTTTTTATTATTCCTTCTCTCATTTAACAACATGGAGACAGTGTATGATGTTGGTTGGGGCTAACAGTAGTTTTGAGCTTAAAGCTTTTTGGTGAAACAGACACACAATAGCAGCAACAATATTTTTAAAACATTAGCAATAAATGTTGGCATACGGAATATAAAGGGTCCAATGGAGTGAAATGGATAGTGATACCGCAGACCTCAGGATTGGGGCAGTTATATTTTTGTGTATCATGCATAGGCATAACTCCATGACTTGTATGCTAGAAAAACCATATACCCCTCCACCCAAAAATCCACGCCAACGCAAGAAATACCCCACAAGGGACAAGGAAATCCTGAGAGTGCACAAACATTGGAAGTTTATACTAAGCATAGGCATGTGGCATGCATAAGCAATGTAAGTAACAAGGAGAGTTACGAAAATTAAAAAATTTACCTTCATCACAGGATGTTTTCTTAAGCCTGCAAAATGAAATAATTCTCTTTCCACTAATTCCCCAGAACCCCAATGCTTGAAAGGTCTTTACAGCGTTGGGAGCATCAGAATCCCTGGCTCGAAAGGTGTTGTAACACCAATATCCAGCAGCAAGTGATGTGTTCACAGTCACATTTTCGACAAATTCGAATCTTTTATTCTAATAAAGAGAAGAAACCCAAATTACAAGGGCAGACAACAATTTTTTTTCTCTAATGACCAAAAGGATTAATAGCGCTTTTGGTCCCTCAATTATATGTAGATTCTACTTTCCGTCCTTGTAAGATTTGACTAAGCTCATTTAACCTCCAATTACTTGAAACATGCACTTTTGATCCGTTTGCTTATGAATATTCACATATTTTCAGGATTATTAAACCTTCTGTGTTTAATTATCCATGTGCTGTCCTGTTCAAAAAAAAAAATTATCCATGTGCTATGTAAACTTGTATTGTTCCTCCATATTTCAGGGCATTATGTTTTTTTTTTTCTGGAAAATGGTAATGTACCATATTTCAGGGCAGTATACTTCTAAATAGTTCAAATATAACACATTTCCTTCCTCAAATGGACCAAAAACACGCATTTTAATAATTGAAAGTTAAATGTGTCGAGTCATATATCACAAGGACCAAAACTAGAATTTACCAATAACTGAAGGACCAAAACTGCTATTATCCCTAACCAAAAAAGAACAAGTCAGTGCACTTACATTCTGTAAATTGTAAGCATCAATGGCTAGGCAGGATATCTCAACAAACTTTGGGCCGTGCTCTTTACCCCTCCGGTGTGGAATAATTGGAGCTCCAATACTCACACCCAATTCCACATCCAAAGTGATATCAAAACCCTAATTGCATAAACCAACAAGACAGATAAATCAAAAACTATAAAAAGCATCATACTAATAATGTAGGTAGCTACCTTGCTCTCATCAATACCATAAGTTATACAACGTTTGGTGGGTTTTTTGTCTTTCCACGTAAAAAATAGCATTGCTAATACAATGTTTAATTCATGTTTCTCTCTTTCGCATAACTAATACAAGTATAAATCATGTACAAACCTATGTATTATTTTATGCAGGCTAGAAGATAGAATAACTAATAAATGAATAACTAATACTTGTATTACAATGAAGCAGAATGACTTTCGGACCTATAGAGTAAGAAAGATGGACTGGTGCTTGCAATGGTTGTACCAAGTGCAGTTAGTGTAGTTCACACCTGTGGATAGTTGATTTACAGAAGAAGTACACAAGTTTCATTGGTTGTACCTGAACCCTAACTGTCTATTTTACGCAATTACCCCTACCTTGGGACCCTGGGATAGGAATAACGTACCTCGCTCTCATCGATCTGTCTATTATACTCGTCCCGCATTTCTCGGGTCATCCTTTGGTTACCAGCATACATATCATCATCAGAATCATACTCTTCTGTTTCCACATTATTCTTCACACTAATTTCCTCTTCCAATTTTCGCTTACCAACCTCTCTCATCCTTTTAGACCTAACCCTGTTTCCCCAAATTTATAAATATTCTTTTTTTCCGAATGTCTGAAATTTTTTGCTAATATAAGTGGGGCACCTGACGTAATAAAGACCGCAGCAGTTACAAATAGTGGCCCAAGTTAGCTGTGAATATACATTTTTTTGACCTTCAAACGCGCTGCTCTTTACTATTTGTCCCTCAAATTGTTTGGTTTTAAATTTTTTTATCCTTCAAGATCAAAAAGATTCTAAGTTCAAACCTCCGCTCAATCAAAAGAAGAAGGAATTTCGCAAGGCAAGGCTTCCGCCAAAACCTCTCCTAACATTTGCCCAAAATTTAAGATAGAAAAATTACTCCTGTCGTCTCAATTTATGTGATATAATTTAACTAAGCACGAAATTTTTAACATAAAAAGGAAGACTTTTGAAAATTGTGGTCATAAATATTTGTGTGATTGTGAATCATTTCATTAAGGGGTAAATGGAAAGTTTAAAGTTAAATTATTTCTAAATATAGGAATGTATCATTTTTTTTTTTACAAACTAAAAAGGAAAGTATTTCACATAAATTGGGACAGAGGGAGTAGTACTTTTTTTGTTTCAAATTATGTGAAGGTGTTACTATTTGGGATGTCAAATAATTTTTCTTTGATTATCATTTTCTCAAACGTTTTAAAAATACTTTGATATATTGTTTTCCCCGAATGTGTGAGAAAATTTGCAAATTCAATTATTATGGGAAAATGAACTAATAATACTACTTAAGACTCTATATTAAAAAACATAAGGATATTTTTCCTTATTACAAAACATACAACAAAATTACCAAATATATCAGATTTGGGCTTAATGGAATACCCACAATTTTGGATCTTAAAGAAAATTATATGGTTGGGGTCAGAATTGTTGTGCAACCTTACTGGGATTTTTTTTTTTTTTTAAAAGGTGGTCGAAAAATGCAGTGCTGTCGGGAAAAAAAAAACTGACGGCACCGGATTAGGGTTCCGGCGGTCGAAAATTTTAGGGGATTGGTCGTCGATGTTCTCTACCTTGTGGTGGTTTTAGATTTTGCACAAAACCTACCGAAAAGAAAGTGATGCAAATTATCGCCGGGATTGAGGCATAGCACTGTGATGGTATTTTTTTTTTCTCCGAATGTTTCTTACCAATGCTCTGATACCATGTGAGAAATTATGGGAGAAAAATATATTATTGAATTGTGTATCTACATTACTACATTGAGCCCTATTTATAGACACTACATCTTAATCCTTTTTCATGTAGGATACTATATACAAATTCTATTCCTATTCTAACAAGTAGTATATATGTATTAAATTAATACTTTATATAAAATATGATACTACTACTTAATATAAGAGGGAATGAGGAATTTTTTGTAGTCCTCACAGGGTTAGATTTGTAATTTCACTTCTTATTTCATTCAATAAATGTCTTGCACGTGTTGTCCTTTGCTGTACAATAAGATGAGTCACCAAAAATAAAGTCGGTCTCAACTTTCTTAAAGCCTCCATGGGTTTCCATTTGTTTTCCATCAGCATCTTCCACAATCTCAAGCCAAGGTAAAATCTTCTTTTGCTCATTTTTAATGTCTTCTGATCAATTAAAGGGCTTTTGCTTTTGTTTCTATTTTATTTTAGTTCTTTTCTGTTGAGATTCTCCATATATGGGGAATAGTTAATGTTTCCAGACAATAGGGATCGGAATCGACCTTAGAGAGTAGACAACCACCATCATAATTCAACCTTCTTCATCTTCATATCTTTCACTCCTAATCAATTCCATTGTATCCTATATTAAATTCATACATTGAAATCAAGAAATAGTTGGAGTGTTTGTGTGTGTTGGTAAATGGTTTCTGAAACAGAGGTGATATTAGGGGTAGATGGAAGAACCACCTCAACTTGTACTAAAAGTAGGGGAATTTGCTTCTCTTTTTCCCCTAAAATAGGCTGAAAAAGACATGTCAAAATGGGTGAACCCTAATCTTGTGTTTTCTTGTACCTCTGGTATGATTTTAATTTGTTTCTAAATTTTACTTAGGATCTATGAACTCTAATTACTGTTTGCCTTTTTATTTCTTGGCCATCTGTTATATGTTGGTGTTTTTCAATACGTTTTGATGTTAAATTTGGTGTTTCTTTCACTTGAGAATTAGAGAGTGTTTCTTCATATCTCGTGGTATTCGCAGCGTTTAATCAAGAACTAGATAATTATTATGGAGATTGTTTTGTGTTTCAGATTTATATGATTTTCTTTGGAGTATTTTGGAAGATGAGGTTTGTTCGATAGCAATCGGTTTGGTTATTTGTTATATACATCTCTCCTTACCCATGAATTGTTAAAAATTGTTTCATCTTATTTGTTTTTGATTTTATAGAACCTTAACTGAGCATGGATATTAAGAAATATAATTTTTATTAGTAATAATTAAATTTCATATAAGTATATTTTCAATTTATAAAAGAAAAACTTTCATTTGCGAAGCCTTTCAATTTATAAAAGAAAAACTTTCATTTGCGGAGCCCTTATTAATAATCTTTCTTTTAGTGATGTTTTTACTGCTCCAAAGCTATTTTACCTATGCTATGGAGAATATTTTGTCTTTTTGGGCATAAAAGCCAACATTGTTTGGCGTCTCATTACCATTCATTTTCTTGTGTCAATTTTGCTGTTATTAGCATGTCATGCTCAATGGCTTAAAAATTATTAGGCTTGATACATACACCTCAAATATGCACATCCTCCTACTATGTACATGATACCTTTTGTCCATCAAAATTTAGGCTTAGGCAGATGAAAGAAATGAGATAAACATTTTTCATTCTCTACTAGGATGTCTCCTATAATTTTATTCCAACTTTATTGCCCATCCCTGGATGCTTTGACATCTTGTCTTTTGATTGGGGGTAGGCTTCTAAATAATAGTGAAGGAAGATACGAATCGATTTAGGGATGAAGCCAAATCAATTCAAACGCGGAAAAATTAAAGGATACGAAGAAAAGGGATGAGAAATAGAGCTAAATACTTGACCTGAATGGTAGAATTCTATAGACAAACCTAGGTATATTAAACCTAAATCCTTCTAATATGAACTCGAATCCACAAGAACCGAAGCAATATGAATCAAGGTAAGAAGTTCACTTGAAATCCACAAATGAACTATCTTCATAAATTCATTGGAAATAAAAGGTTCACAAACCAACAATGGATTCTACCATCATATTGACTAAAATAACCCTAGAATCTACCTAACAATCTATCACTCAAAAGATGAGTATCTCTCAAATATTCATCATCAAAATATAGTAAATGAAATGTCTAAATCGAGTATTTATACTCCTAGACTAAAGAAGACTAAGTTCTTACAAAAATGTCATTAATGAGGCAAGGGCCTTGTTTGGCTAGTTGAGATGTTGATTTGGAATTCGAAAAGACTCCGTCTTGCATATATAGCCATCATCCAATCCTCAAAGCTTGCAATTGTGACCATTTGCATCTATGCCCCTTCCTTTGCACGTCTAGCCACATTTGCATTTTTACCCCTTTGCACTTCTAGCCACTTTTGAGTTCTAGGCCTCCTTTCTAGTAGATTCCTCTCCAAGCCTCGCTCAAGCTACCTTCCACACATCATACGCCATTTTATGTGGCTTGTAGGAGCCTTCAAAGGCCTTCCATGCCATCCTTGTCATCCACGCCGTTTGTAGAGTTTGAAGTTCTATGACTTGGCCTTGGGTGGATGTTTTGAAGTGAAGTGTGCCAAGTAGGATCATATCATCCTCCTCTTCTTTAAAAGGATTCATCCTCGAATCCGAACCTAGCAAAACCCAAGGGAAGACATACGAAAACATACTCCTCAAGGGTTGAGGGTTAGCACACAAAGCAACAATCACATATTTATGCCAAGGATGAACAAACTTGTGGTACAACCACACATCTATGACAATCATGACTAACATTTTCACACATGAGGTATCAAGAAGTTGATTCCTCCAAGGTTCATGACATAATGATAGAGTAATAAAACCAATGGATTCAAAATACGAAGTATACAACTCGACATTGGTTCTATTTGACATGTAGCACAATGTCCAAACAAGGACACTCTCATTTTTCAAAGAAGGACTCTCCCAGGATAGTGCTCTCAAATCACACAAGGTGTCACCCGGATCAAATGGGAAGAACATCCACCTAGTATGGTCAAGAACATAAGTCATGGGTTGTTCCATACAACCCTTTTTTGCTTGGAAAATTTAATTGTCATATGAATGTTGAAGTATGCTCTGACATTAAAGTCGTGAAGTATCTATATAAATATATTTGTAAAGGACATGATAAAATTGCATTTTTTGTACATGCTAATGAGAAAAACTTAGAAATTGACGAAATAAAAGAATACCAGCCTGCTAGATGGATATCACCACCGGAAGCTACATGACGCTTGTTTGGTTTCTCTATTAGTGAAATGTCACCAAGTGTATATGTTCCCTTCAAATTCATCTTGAGGGACAACAATATGTTTCATTTAAAAACAACAATGATTAAGCTAACCATGCTAACTAAATTTTTTTACATGAATAGAACTAACACAGATGCTATAAAACTTAATTTGTTGTATAAAGAATTTCTAGAATATTTTGTGTGATCGCCTAAGGACAGGAAGTGGTCACGCCGAAAAAAAGGGCATACTATTGGACGTGTTGTAACATGTCATCCAACAGATGGTGAACACTATTATCTAAGATTGTTGTTAATTAATGTTAGAGGACGAAATCATATGAAGATTTAAGAATTGTTGATGGAGTACCATGTAGTAGCTTCAGAGAATCTGTTGAAAAGCGAGGTCTTCTACATTGTGATAACAATTTAATTGAATGCATGTTAGAAGCAACAAGTTATCAAATGCCACATAGTTTAAGACGCTTGTTTGCTACATTATTAGTATATTGTAATCCAGTGAACCCAAGAGAATTGTGGGAACAATTTGAACAACCCATGTCTGAAGATTACAAGCTACTACCCAATATTGGGAGAAACGAAATCTGATTTCAAGTTTTAAGTCATATTAATGACATATTGCATTCTATGGGAGCTAACATAAATGAATTTAAACTTGTTCAACAAACAATCCGACCTTCCGAAATAGCAAAAGAGGCAAAGGAATTTCATTTTGAGAGAACAATCGTCGTTAGTGAAGAAGACGTGTCACTATGCAAGAAGCTAAATAGGGATCAACTCAAAGCTTATAATATAATTATTGAGAAAATATTCTCACATGATTTAGCTACTCAATGCTCTTTCTAAAAAGCTACCTTTTCTCGACACATTCTGCTCTCCAAACACCTTGTATACGAGGCGCTCTTCTTTTTTCATCATTAACCTTACTCAACCATAAAGGTAGGTATGCTCTTAAAAGTGAATTAGCCAAAATCCTTGTTGCTAAATAACTACAGATCTCAGAATTCATCTTTTTTTATTCCTTCTCTCATTTAACAATATGGAGACAGTGCATGATGTTGGTTGGGGCGAACAGTAAAGTTTTGAGCTTAAAGCTTTTTGGTGAAACGGACACACAATAGCAGCAACATAATTTTTAAAACATTAGCAATAAATGTTGGCATATGGAATATAAAGGGTCCCATGGAGTGAAATGGATAGCGATACCGCGGACCTCACAATTGGGGCAGTTGTATTTTTGTGTATCGTGCATAGGCATAAATCCATGACTTGTATGCTAGAAAAAACATATACCCCTCCCCCCAAAAAAACATGCCAACGCAAGAAAAACCCCACAAGGGACAAGGAAATCCCGAGAGGGCACAAACATTGGAAGTTTATACTAACCATAGGCATGTGGCATGTATAAGCAATATCAGTACCAAGGGGAGTTATGAAAATTAAAACGTTTACCTTCATCGTTGGATGTTTTCTTAAGCCTGCAAAATGAAATAATTCTCTTTCCACTAATTTCCCAGAACCCCAACGCTTGAAAGGTCTTTATAGCGTTGGGAGCATCAGAATCCCTGGCTCGAAAAGTGTGGTAACACCAATATCCAGCAGCAACTGATGTGTTCACAGTCACATTTTCGACAAATTCATATCTTTTATTCTAACACAGAGAAGAAGCCCAAATTACAAGGGCAAAATAACATTTTTTTTTCTCTGATAACCAAAAGGATTAATAGCGCTTTTGGTCCCTCAGTTATATGTGGATTCTAATTTTCGTCTTTGTAATATTTTACTAAGCACATTTAACCTCCAATTACTTGAAATATGCACTTTTGATCCATTTGCTTATGAATATTCACATATTTTCAGGATTATTAATCCTTCTGTTGTTTAATTATCCATGTGCTATACTGTTACCTTCTCAAAAAAAAAAAAATTATCCATGTGCTATGTAAAACTTGTATTGTTCCTCCATATTTCAGGGCATCATACTTCTAAAAATAGTTCAAATATAACACATTTCCTTCCTAAAAGGTCCAAAAACAAGCATTTTATTAATTGAAAGTTAAATGTATCGAATCATATATCACAAGGACCAAAACTGGAATTTACCAATAACTAAAGGACCAGAAATGCTATCATCCCTAACCAAAAAGAACAAGTCCGTGCACTTACATTCTGTAAATTGTAAGCGTCAATGGATAAGCAGGAAATCTCATTAAACCGTGGGTCATTCTCGTCACCTCCCCGTTGTGGAAATATTGGAGCTCCAATACTTACACCCAAATCTAAATCCAAAGTGATATCAAAACCCTAATTGCATAAACCAACAAGAGGGACAAAAAAAAAGTAAAAAAAGCAACAACAACAATGTAGTGCAATCCCACTAGTGGGGTCTGAGGAGGATATTGTGTGCGCAGACCTTACCCTAATAGTCATTTTACGCTAGACCCTCAGCTCAAGGAAAAGCATATAAAAGCAGTACGGCATGAAAATGTTCAAAAATATACAGTGCGTCCAACATAAAATATTACGCCACGTAGCCATACTTTGAGTTTATACAATATCATACATCATTATACCTGGGTAACGCAATAGATCAAATGTAATAACCTTGAATACAAGTGTATAATGTAGTGTATAAAAAGGTTAAACTGGGTAACATACTCAAATATAGGCTATATGGCGTAAATCTTTTCTCCCAGTAGACATAGAGCTTAATTTTCGCACAAAATAAGGTACCGTTTGGCCATAAAAATATTCACTTTTTTCCGGAATTTTTTTTCACTTTTGGGCGTTTGGCCATAAATATTCCGAAAGTTGTATTCCAGAATATCAAAAACTCAAAAAACTTAATTTAAAAAAAAAAAACTTTTTTATAACTACATTTCACAAAAAACTACAATTTTAAAAACTATGGCCAAACTCCAACTCCAACTTCAAAAATTCCAAAAAAAGTGAATTTATTTTTTGTATCTATGACCAAACGCCTACTAATACTCCTACAATAGTACTTTTAGCCCTTGCACTCTTTCCCCCAAATTTATAAATATTTGTTTTATCCCAATTTTGCGAACATAATTATTTAAGGGGCACCTGATGTTAGCCCACGTAATCAGACTGGATGCAGCAGATACATTTTTTTGGGTGGTCACTAAATTTTATCCTTCATATTTGTCTTCTTTAAATTTTATCATTTATATTTGTAGTCTTTAAGTTTTGTCCTTCACTTAAAAAGGCGGGCGAATACCTGAGGTTCTGGGTTCGAACTCCCGCTCAGGCATAAAATAAAAAAATAATTTCGCAAAACAAGGTTGGAGGGCGTGTATGCCGGAAGAAAAAACTAAAATTATGTCGGATCCGACATAACTAAAAGTATGACTCATAAGGCAGAACTTTTCCTCAAGACATAGTTTAGTTATGCCTTATGGGGCAAACTTTTAGTTAAAGCATAACCAAAAGTATGTCTCATAAGGCAGAACTTTCCTTATGGCATAGACCTTGTCTTATAAGGCAAACTTTTAGTTATGCCTTAAGGAAAAGTTCCATCTGATGGGACATACTTTTAGTTGTGCCCCATAAGACATAACTAAAAGTACGCCCCATAAGGCAGAACTTTTCTTTAAGGCATAACTAACAATTTGTCTTGAAAAGTAAAATAAAATAAAATATATGCCTCAAGGCAAAGTTTGTGTCACGACCCGACTAGGGTCGCGACGGGTATCCGGGGCTAACCACCGAGCACCGCTCGTTTCCTCACTCGTCATAACCATTTTACATTTCTTTATCATTCATAATCTCATAATCATAAGACAACCATTTTTCATTTGACAACATAAATGATTTTATATACATGTGCCTCTTAGGCCATCAAAATAACATATACAAATATAACATAGTAATCTTGTGAGACCATCTAACCCACACTGCGCGTCTACGAGCCCCTACTGACATATTATACATATAGACGGAACAAGACTCCGTCGTGCGCGAAATACATAAAGGAACCAAAAGAATAAACATAAGCACCTCCGAACAATGGAGTGCTCTCAATCAGCTGACAGCTAATAAGAATCTGGATCAAGCTCACCTCCCTATCTACCTGTGGGCATGAACACAACGTCCGAAGAAAACGAACGTCAGTACGAATATTGTACTGAGTATGAGAGGCATAAACAGTAACAATATATCAATGAAATATGAAGGCATCAATAAGATAAGGAGGCATCAAGAAAGAGCAATCTGTACTGGCTATCAAATATAACTGAAATAATGCATGCTGACTTACTCATAATCATTATCATGTCATGTATGTATACATATATAAGCTGCCCGTCTATATAGGTACGGTGTGATAATGTATAAGCTGCCCGTCCATGTAGGAGCGGTGTGATAATCATAGCCTGCGTCCAGGCCTCCCGCGTCCAGGGTATAAGCTGCCCACTATAGTGGTGCGCACATCTACGTGCCTGCCCGGCCGACTATAACGCGGCGCGGTGTGAGAAAATACATACATATATATATATATATATATATATATATATATATAAAGCATGCATAAGAGCCCAATCAAAAGCCATAACTATATCGGAGTGACGTAAGGTCGGTGGCTTCCAACGTCATTATGGAACATTCATTGACATCCTGCCTCACCTTGAAGGAATTAGCATATAAGGTGAGTGTAAGCAATAAATAGCATCATTAACATCATAGGATCATCACAACATGAGTATTGGGATTTCTATACTTTACTCATTACCTTGTGTGGCTAATTATGGACATAGACTCATATTTTCCGGAACTTAAGGGAACTCATGGATAAAAAGAGAGTCAAGCTATAAGATTCATGTCATAGAAAGAAAGGACTAGCCTCACATACCTTGAACTCTATCTAATGTCCAACGTCTACTTCTCGAGCTCGCAGGTCTAAAATTAAGATAACATAGGCCACAGTTAGATTATCCACATCACTTACTAACCAATCCAAGTACGAATGAAACTTAACAAAATTCGGGCAGCATTTCCCCTGTAAACTTAACAATCCTCGAAATTCCAACTTAGCCAAACATCAATAAAAATACCAACATCAACAATACCAACAATACCAACAATTTCATATAAAACTAGAATTATATCTATTCTTAAATTACTTCCAAAACAGCCCAATATACATTCGGATGCCAATGCTTGTATACACTTCTTTATTTCCGTATATCCATAATATAACAGCAACAACTACAGCCAATCCCCCGATATTCCAGCCCACAAAACAGTCCATAACGACCATAAAACAGTCCCCAAAATAACATCGCAAAATAGCCACAAATATTATACCAAACAGCTCCAAAATATAGTCACAAAATAGCCACGAAAATTACATAAAACAACCCCAAAATATTGTCACAAAACAGTCACGAAAATTACATAAAACAGCCCCAAAATATTGTCACAAAACAGCCAAGAAAATTACATAAAACAGCCCCAAATATCGGCACAAAACAGCCCAGTATACGCTTTGTATACAATATCTTTATACACTTTATTCTCCCAAATTCAAGAACAACAACTTATCAACAACATCAACAACAATATCAACAATTATTATACATCATAACTCAGCTAATTCCATCCATTTAATCCACCTAAAACAGCCCTTTAATCCATAAATCCCAACAAAACAACAAACGAGTTTATAATGCTATTTTCTCCGTTCTAATCCGTTAAAACTCTAAATAAACTTGTTAACCATGAAAAATGGACCTTAATCTTACCTTAAGTATGCAGCAACCACTTCCACCCTCTCCTTCTTGGCTGATTTTTAGCTCAAATTGAAGGCAACGCGACGTACAACACTTTTCTCTTCATGAGCTTCGCGACTCGGGGCTTAGATTGTGGTCAAAATTTGGTTTCTCTCTCTACCTCTCCTCTCTCTCTCTATCTCTGAAAATTCTGGAAATTTGGTCTGAAAAATGAAGAAGAAAGCTGAAAATTTTCATTAAATATCATGGGTAATGGGCCTGACCCGAGTTGGAATCGGGTTGGGCCGAATTCACTGTTCAGCTCAACTTTTCTGCCTTAAAATGTCCATATCTCCTTATCCCGATGTCACATGCAGACCCACGACCTATGTTTGGAAATCTATTTCCATTATCTACAACTTTCATTCTGGGAGTTTTCCCAAATTCCCAAATCCTGATAGGGTTATGACCTCCCGAAGTCAAATCACCCGAAAACGTATCTTAAAAATATTGTTTTGGAGGGCTTTCACTTTGATTTGGCTCAAGGGTCCTTCTTGGGTTGTGTTTAACTTCGCATATATTATTCATATAACTTGTAATATGTCCTAAAAAAAAATCTCGACATGTGGACCCCACCTCAGCTTATGAATAATCCAACGTACGAAAATACGGGATATAACAGTTTGCCCCATAAGGCGGAACTTTTTCTTAAGGCATAACTAAAAGTTTACCTTGAAAAGTAAAAAATATATATATATATATGCCTCAAGGCAAAGTCTGCCCCCTCTAACAGACTTTTAGTTAAGCATAAATAAAAGCCTACCGGAGGGACAGAGCGAAATTCAAACTCTGTCTTGTGATTTTTTTTAAAATAAAAAATTCACTGAGCAGGGATTCGAACCCGGAACCCATGAGTTTTAGACTAAGGACAAAAATTAAAGGCCACCAATTTGAGGGCCAAAAGTTAAATACCACCCCAAAAGAAGGACAATTCTGCAAATTCCCCATCAGATACAAATAATTGCCCAATTGGCACATGCACAATTTAGCTATAATGGGAACTTACAGAAAATGACTATATAATTAGAGTTGTTAACAACCCGTAGCTATGTTTTGTATATTTACATTTCATAGCTGGTTTTTAGATGTATTTGAATACACTTTTCAGTAGTATTCGTAGCTAGGTTTTGTGCAGAGGCGGACCCAGGATTTTAAGACGACTGGGGCACCATTATCTTAACATACACAGCAACAAAAATTTTATTGATGACTGAGGGATAATACTGCGTCGGACCGGTCACTAATATCGTAGCAGTGGCGAAAATACAAGTATATAGGCAAAAACAAATTGTGTTGGGGCCAAGATTTGATCTCAGGTGGTGACTAGTGAGCACTCAGGGGCACTCCTACCAACTGAACTACTTTTGCAATTATGTTTGAGGGGTCCTTTTAAAATATATCATAGTTTTTCAAGGTATATATATATATATATAGGATTTTTTTTTGACGTGCCCCCCGCCCAACACATTGGGTCCGCCCCTGGTTTTAGGTATCCCTGTGTGTATTTGAGTGTATATGAATGTATTTGAATACATTGCCCAGTCATATATATATATATATGAAAATCAAACACATAAAATCAAAAATCCAATTCATTTGGCAAACATACAGATATAATACAATCAAACTATGTATTCAGCCATATATATATATATATATATATATATATATATATATATATATATATATATATATATATACACATACAATGTATTAAACTTTTGCAGTACATAAACCATATACATTCAAATACATATATACAACTGCATATAGCTACGAAATGTAGTTAACTTAAATAGTAGTTATTAACCATAAATAACTCTTAGAGTTAGCTACGCCATGTAAATTTTCCTATAATAATTTCAATAGTATACAATCCAGCATAAAATAATACATCCATGTAGCTTTATTTCTAATTTACATCCCAATTTTTTATTGTTTTTTGCAACAGTTTTTATAAACACGATATACTTATATACTTACTGCAGACAATCTATAAACCTCATATAAAAGTATATAATAATGTATAAAAGAGTCAGTCGAGTAATATTAGAAATAGGGGCCCTTTCGAGTAAATATTTTCTCCAAATAGACATAGAGTGTTTTTTTCCCCATTGTGTACTAGTTGTAAGAGGTCCGTGTGAAGCCTTGGCCCAAATTTAAGATAGAAAAATAGTAGTACTTTTATCTTTTCGAATTATTTATGTGAAGGTGCTACTATTTGGGGTGCCAATTTTTTTTTTCTTTGATCATAATTTTCTCAAACTTTTTAAAAATACCTTGATATATTGTTTTCCCCGAATGTGTGAAATTTTTTTGCGAATTCAATTATTTAAGTGGCACGTGATGTCAACCCGCATAATAAGACTGAAGATACAAATAGTGGCCCAATTGACACAGGCCCAATTTAGTTGTTGTGAATGTATAGGTAAAATTAATAAAATGACTATCTTTTGGTAGTTTCCTATCATCTATAGCTACCTTTTAAAAATTACCATTTGTAGCTATGTTTTTCCAAATTAAGGTATTTTTTCGGATGTATTTGATGCTTATAAATACATTGTAAACACAGTAAAAAATAAAACATATCCCTTGATTTAAGGCCATAACTGTGGGATCAATTAATTAGCTATTAATTGGTTTTTTTTACCATACCCTTCCACAAAATCAGATTTTAGATTACCTTTTCATAACCATTTTCTATTCTTCCATCCAATCTTCAACATTCAAACATAAAAAATCAAAAAATCAAAATTTGAAAATATTCAACAGCCAATATATTTGAAGTTTTCAATATTGATTTCGTTCTTGATTTACCCATGTATTTGATAGCATAACCAATGTATTTGAAGTTTCCAATCAAACCCCATGTATTTTATATTAAATCTCATGTATTTGTGTGAGTAACAATTTGCATCACGCATGTATTTTAGCGGTAATGTATTTGAATTTTTCAATGTTGATTTCGTTTTGATTTACACATGTATTTGATAGCATAACCAATGTATTTGAAGTTACCAATCAAACCCCATGTATTTTTATATTAAATCTCATGTATTTGTGTGAGTAACAATTTGCCTCACACATGTATTTGATGGATTAATTTGAACAAAATACACAAATATATAGAAAACTTACAATGTATTTTCGTCACTCATGTATTTGAAATTAGATGAACTGATGGAATTAATTTGAACAAAATACACAAAAATATAGAAAAGCTTACATAAATACACCACCAACCACAACAATTGGTAGATATATCATAGAACATACACAAATACATATATTTTTCATCTTCTCAAAACCCTAAAAAATCCTAGACCATCAAAAAAACTCTAGCCACAGATCAAATGCAACTCGGTCCAAATTTATGGGCACTGATCCACAACCCAAAAGTCTTGGCATTTATAGCTACAACTTGCCCACAATGGGAGATAAACCCACAACCATAATGAATGATCATTCTAGTTGGAACATCATTCACATAAAAAAGAAAATGGAAAGGTTAATTGTCTTCTTATGTTTAATTTGTCCACAAAGCTTGAAATCATGGAAACTAAAAAAATTTGAGAGGGTCGGCCGCCACCCGTCGTGGTGGTGGTTGATAGTAGGAGAGAGAGAATTTTTTAGGGATTTGAGAAATGAAAAATCTGAAATGGGTAGTGAGTGAGAATAGAGAAAGTCAAAAATTTACGAAAAAGGAGAGAGAATGGTAATGTATATTAAGTGATTAATATTGTTACCATTAAAAGGGGATATGGGATTAGGGGTGCTAAATTCTAGATGTATTTGTGCACCGGTAACTGAAAGTTACTGTGTAGTTATATTAGTTAAATTCAAAAAAGCATTTAATTATTATTAGTAATTAAAATAAAAGGTAGTTAATATCACTAATTATGTACTAAAAGTAGCTATAACACGTAATTTTTCCTTCTATGCTGGTCCAATATGGTAAAAATTTGGGAATGGCAAACATTTAGACTGTATTGACAAAATGTAACTTTAGTTTCAAAAAATTACGAAACATAGCTATTGTATTTACGGAACATAGCTAACAACTCTGATACAATTCTTTCGCGCAATTTTCAGCTGATATAATATGCGTTGATACAGCTGAATTGATACCCGGCTGATACAACTCTTCTGCCTGATATAACAAATGTAGCTACATTTTGTAAATACGTAAATTGTAGCTACTTTTCGTAACTACGCTCTAAATTGTAGATATTTATGAAATTTTCTCTAAACGCTTCACAACCTGCTTTATTTGGGCATTTCCATTTAACTTGTAATCAATTTTTAAAATTAATTTACGTCAGTTAAAAGACTGCCTCAAGTCTTTCTTATTTTTTGGGATCCATCAATCCACTGTGTCACCTCAAGTTTCTGGTAATGACATGGAAATATATGCTTTTCGTCATTGTTTCTTTCACTCCTTTACTTCAAATGTATTTTTTCCATACTATAAAAGTTGGCATAATTTAAAATCAAATACTAGGTGTTATTATATACATGAAAACAATGGCAAACCACACTTACATATTGTGGAGATTGAAAAGACCGTTCAGAGATTTATTGAGTTCATGAATAAAATATTTTCCTCCAGCAATGAAGGTGATTGGTGATAGAAGTCGTTGGTGGCGATAACTGGTGGTAGAGGAGGTGGTAGATGGTTAAGGTGGTGGATCATGGTGGCTGACAATTTTTGCCGGTGGTAATGATAATAGTGTGATGGAAATGGTTGGTGGTAATGGCAATGGTGATATTGTGCATAGAGTAGTGGTAGAATGTTGAATTTGCTGAAATATTTAACTATCTTAAATAACTTTGAGACTTAGCATGCAATTAAAATAAATAAATATATGCAGAGCTAATAAGTGATTACAAAATATGAAAAACACCATTTACTCGTTTGCCCTCTTTTTCATCATGTTGGGATTAGAAAATTGAAATATGACGAGGAGTTTTTAAGTAATTGCCAACCGTCGAATATATTACTTTCTCCTACCTCATTTTGGATGAAACTATTAATTTGATACTTTCCTCTTCACCGTGATATTTTCAAGCAACTTTTAACATATTTTTAATTGTCAAAATTGGACTTGTAATACAAACGTAGTTTCTAACTATTTATCACCTTACTCTTAAGAATTAGCCAAACCTTTAAAGTGGAAAAGGTTGAGGGACATGTGACTTTTAACTCCGAACCCTACTAACTAAGCATGTCATGCCCATTATCTCCTAGGGGTAGGTATAGACGGATTTCTCGATCATTAAAAAAATAGAGTAAAGAATCGATAACTAAATCAAGAATAACAAGTGACCTTATAGTCCAAACAATATTCTTAAAGTTGACTTGTGATTGAGTCTACCTCTAGTAAAAATTTGTACCAAAGTACACTGATGAACATAAAATGTTACTACAAAGTCATCAACTACAAGTTGAGGTTTGCTTCTGCTTTAAAGTCGATTTGCAATATTCAATATCTGCTTATATCAATTTGATAACGAGTAAAGACCATAGAGCTTATGCGTAGAAACAACAGGTGCATACACAAAAATTGACATCTTATACGTATGTGTATATGTATAGAAGGGAGGGGGGAAGAAACATGATTCAACAAAAACTGTAGATACATTCGGTTTCATGTCAGGAACAAGAGAGAAAAGAAGATGAACCAGACATAACTGAGGGGAAACTAGAAGCTAAAAGGTCCCCAAATGTGACCCCCACTAAAGTCAAGAAACTACCATAATTAACAAATATACCTCGTATACATTTCATTGAGCGATCAGATCATAACTTTTTGTTTGATGTTAGTAAACCCATTTGTTCAGTAAGCTGTTCCATGTTCTGAGTTTTGTCCCATCCATTTTCTTGTGGCTTGGTTTCACTTGTCTTGGAAATATCATCCATCGCAGCGGGGTCCATCTCGTCTGTCTCTCCAGGGGAAGGGCTTTGTAGGAACTTCTCCCAAAAGGGGTCACCGACACTAGGAAGCTCTTGTATATCGTCCAGCAAACCAGTCTGCCACTCGATATGAGGATCAGGAGAGAAACTACCAATGTCAAGTGGCATTTTTCCATTCACTCCAACTGAGGTATCCATGAAAGAATCATGCTCCATCTCAGATCCAATAATATCTATATTGTTTTCGGGCAAAATTTCCTGCAACTGTGATAGCTCAGGCATAATTATATCTGATGCAGAAAGTGAACCAGGAGGCAAATCTTGAGCTCCTACCAACGAGCTTAAGTCTGGGAATTGATTATTGGCGATTTCAGAAGATGCACCAAGACAAGATGACTGGATCTCAGAAATGGCAGGTGACGAACTTTGACCAGCAATTGCTGAAGCTGTATTCAGCAAGGGCTGGCCAGAAGTTGGTGCGACTTCCTGAAGAGTGACTCCTGAAAGATGAGCGGAAGATTCATTAGATTGTGGTGAACCGTCACCAATCAGGAAACTTTCAGGACTGTTGCTGAAGTTCTCTAATCTAGGAGAAGAATCTAGTTTTGAAAGCTCCCTCAGCATTGCCTTTGCTGCCTCATTCATCACAGGTTGGTACTTCACAATCTGTCCATCCGCAGCGGTAACGGAGTGATCCTGTGATTCAGTGTCCTGCTTAATCCTCCTTTTCTTGTTGCCTTCAGCTACGCGCCTATTACTCTCATTTTGCTGCTGTACAAACTGTGCCAAGAATCCAGGGCTGTTAACAGCTTTTGCCAGGAAAGACATCATTTGTTGTTGTCGCTGCTCCATACCCTGAAGGCGCTGCACCATCCCTTGCAACTGATTGTCGGTGGTTTGCTGTTGTTGTCTGAGCCTAACCAGCTCTTGCATAAGCACGTTCTTGTCCCTTTTCAGCCTCTCAACCTCCTCTTCAAGCCCAAATTTTCCAACCTCGACACAAGCCCCAACAGACGCACTCTGTCCATGTGGCTGCTGCTGCTGTTGTTGAGCATGTCCATGAGCAGGTTTACGCCGACTTATACTTTTAAGCAGGTGCTTCTGACCTCTTAAGAATCCCTCGTTAGCAAATTCCCAGCGGTCTGGATCAACCTTTCTAAAACCCTGTATGTCCACAAAAACCCCAAAAAGAGAGTAGTTAAAAGGCATGAGTAGGAGTTCGATAAGCAGCACAAAGATCATTGGGCCAATATTTCAAATTAAAGGTAATTAATCAACAAAAGAGTTTACCAAATTGCTTGGTTTGTCATCAAGATCACTCGTCAGGTTTCCTTCGCAAACAAAAAGAAATCAATAAACAATTCAAATCTCCACCCACACTCAACGGAATAACTACGTTTCCATAAGCTTTTCGGTGGAAAATTAGCATGACTTGAAAATCAGTACAAAAATTAGGTACTTTATCAGAAAAACTAATGAGAACTGTTTCAGAAACCACCCCACCACCAAGAATACAAATAGGTCTCAAATGATCCTAACGCAGCTCCTCCCAGAGCTCAAGAAAAAGAAATCATTCTGATACGGATTTAACAACAATCAAAAAGTGAAATCATGTCCAATGCATTGTAACTGCTCCTCATGTACCTCATGGTTAGCAAAACCCATGCAAAGTATTACTGATGTCAGAACAGCGCTCAGATGGTGCAGATTACCTCGAAAAGAAGAGAAGAGAGAAAGTAAAAAAGAGACGGAGGAGCACTCAATCTAGGCTATACAAAAGTTTAAGAACTGCAATAGGGGCTCAACCTCATTTACCTACTCCGATTTACACATAAGTACATATATGTGGCCTGGTGGTAATTGGCTTGAGCCTTGGGGTGCTCCCTTTCAAGGTCTCAAGTTCGAAACCCACTGGGTGCAAACAATTTCTGAGGGCCATCGGACTGGGGTAAAACCCTGAATTACCCGTGGTGCACTTGCGGGAAACTCCTTGCCGAGGGCCTGTGCACCCCCGGACACCCGGTGCTTAATCAAAAAAAAATATGTGACCCTACATACACACACAACTTCCTAATAAAACACATGAGAATATTCACCCCTGGAATACAAAACATGAAGAAAAGGCAAAATAATGGATGTGTCTCCACGTCCAACTGATACTCAACCATAGCACATTAATATTACAGAAGAAGGCACAGATGTATACACAAATGCAGCAGAGAGACAATAAAGATGGTCTTCTACAACCAGAACAGATAGAGATCCAGTAACAGCAGCCCACTATTATGTTTCAAAGACGTGACGTGCGCCTATCCACATCCCGCGCTTTACTACCTTTACCACTGAGCCAAAGCACTAGCATTCGAGGCTAAAACGATTGAGAATTAACAATATGGAATTACCATTTTGTTTCACTTCATCTTATGCAAAAAAGAGCGAAATATCTTCCTTAAGCTTAGATCTTTTGCAAAGGAAAATCAAAACCTGAAAGATATTTCCAACTTCATTTGACTAAAAACCTTAGTACGTCCTTCTAAAAATGTATTGAAAACAAAAAAAATGCAATCATGGGTGCTAGATGCTGAAATCCATCTTGATGCTATGGGTCTTGGAGACACCATTAAAGAAAATAATAAAGCATCCAACCAAGAAAATGCCAAGGCTATGATATTCTTGCGTCATCATCTTGATGAGGACCTGAAAATTGAATATCTTACTATTAAGAATCCACTCGTTTTATGGAAAAACTTGAAAGAAAGGTATGACCACCTGAAGATGGTCTTCCTCCCAAAAGCACGACATGAATGGATCAATCTAAGGCTACAAGATTTCAAATCAGTTATGAAGTATAACTCTGAGATGTTCAGAATTACTTCTATATTGACACTATGTGGAGAAAAGATTAGTGATTCTGATAAGCTGTGGAAGACGTTCTCCACTTTTCATGCCTCGAATGTGCTCCTGCAGCAGCAATATCGAGAGAAAGGTTTCACAAAGTATTGTGATTTGATTGCTCATCTTCTTGTGGCCGAACAAAATAATGATTTGCTGATGAAAAATCACGAGAATCGACCTACTGGCGCTGCACCACTCCCCGAAGTGAATGAGGTGTATGCCCACTACTCCAGGCGTGGAAAAGGTCGTGGCCCCGGTCGTGGTCATGATAATAGTTGTGGTCGTGATAATAGTCGTGGTCGTTATAATGGTCAAAGAAGAAATTATTTTCCTGGTGTTAATCACTCTTCAAAGAAAAATCACCACCAAAAGGGGAAAAAGAAGGATGATAGGCATGAAGTGCCAGAAGCACGTGGCTCAGAAAACAAATGCTATCGATGTGGTGAAAGTGGACACTGGTCACGTACGGCAAAGCACTTGGTTGAGCTTTATCAGGCATCAATTAAAAGAAAAGAGAAAAATCCCGAAGCTAATTTTATCTCTGAAAATCAAATTGACATCACACACTTGGATGTAGTAGATTTCTTTGAGCACCCTGAACGAAAGATAGATCACTTGATTGGTGATGGTTTTGTGGTTAGAGATGATTGAGTTGTTTATTTTAATTTTTACTAGTCATAATAGTTGATGAATAAAAGACCATGTGACAATAGTTGTTTACATGAGTACTATTTTTAATTAGTCTAGATTTAGTAAGTTTGTTATAGTCAGTTATTAATAAAATTTTAAAATCTGGTTTGTCTTGATTAAATAATATTTTAATATTGGTATTAGTATCCTCTGCTTACTAATTATAAAGGCTCAATGAGATATTTTAATATTGGTATTATTATCCTCTACTTACTAATCATAAAATCCAATTATGAAGACATTTGTTTGATTGATTCTGCTACTACACACACGATATTCAAAGACAAGAAATATTTTACTCATTTACTTATGGGTAAGGCAAATGTTAATACCTGAAGAGCCACCATAATTTTACCTAAGGGAACAAAACTCATTATAAGCAATGCCATGTTCTCTCCTAAGTCTAGAAGAAACTTATTAAGTTGTAAAGATATCCGTCAAAATGGATACCATATTAAAACAATGGATGAGATGAATCTTGAATATCTTGGTATCACCAAGGATGTCTCTGGCCAGAAAGTTGTTGTAGAAAAGTTTGTTGTAGAAAAGTTTCTTGCTTTGTCTTCTGGCTTATATTGGACAAAAATTAGTGTAATTGAGGCACACTCCGTCGTAAACCAGAAGTTTACTAACTCCAATATTAAGCAGAGGATACTAATACCAATATTAAAATATTATTTAATCAAGACAAACCAGATTTTAAAATTTTATTAATAACTGACTATAACAAACTTACTAAATCTAGACTAATTAAAAATAGTACTCATGTAAACAACTACTGTCACATGGTCTTTTATTCATCAACTATTACGACTAGTAAAAATTAAAATAAACAACTCAATCATCTCTAACCACAAAACCATCACCAATCAAGTGATCTATCTTTCGTTCAGGGTGCTCAAAGAAATCTGCTAAATCTAAGTGTGTGATGTCAATTTGATTTTCAGAGATAAAATTAGCTTCGGGATTTTTCTCTTTTCTTTTAATTGATGCCTGATAAAGCTCAACCGAGTGCTTTGCCGTACGACAGGTACGTGACCAGTGTCCACTTCCACCACATCGATAGCATTTGTTTTCTGAACCACATGCTTCTGGCACTTCATGCCTATCATCCTTCTTTTTCCCCTTTTGGTGGTGATTTTTCTTTGAAGAGTGATTAACACCAGGAAAATAATTTCTTCTTTGACCATTATAACGACCACGACTATTACCACGACCACGACCGGAACCACGACCTTTTCCACGCTTGGAGTAGTGGGCATACACCTCATTCACTTCGGGGAGTGGTGCAGCGCCAATAGGTCGATTCTCGTGATTTTTCATCAGCAAATCATTCTTTTGTTCGGCCACAAGAAGATGAGCAATCAAATCACAATACTTTGTGAAACCTTTCTCTCGATATTGCTGCTGCAGGAGCACATTCGAGGCATGAAAAGTGGAGAACGTCTTCCACAGCTTATCAGAATCACTAATCTTTTCTCCACATAGTGTCAATATAGAAGTAATTCTGAACATCTCAGAATTATACTTCATAACTGATTTGAAATCTTGTAGCCTTAGATTGATCCATTCATGTCGTGCTTTTGGGAGGAAGACCATCTTCAGGTGGTCATACCTTTCTTTCAAGTTTTTCCATAAAACGAGTGGATTCTTAATAGTAAGATATTCAATTTTCAGGTCCTCATCAAGATGATGACGCAAGAATATCATAGCCTTGACATTTTCTTGGTTGGATGCTTTATTATTTTCTTTAATGGTGTCTCCAAGACCCATAGCATCAAGATGGATTTCAGCATCTAGCACCCATGATAGGTAGTTCTTGCCCGAAACATCAAGGGCAACGAACTCGAGTTTTGTAAGGTTAGCCATAAAATAGAGAGAATAAAATTATTACCTTAACCTTCAAAAATTCCTTGAGACGGTAGAGTCTCGTGCTGATAACGTGTTATAAAACAATAAACTAAAACAAGAAATATATGTAGAACAAGAGAGAAGAAAGTTCTTATTTCTTCAAAATGTTTCATACAATATGAAAACTTATGCCTCTATTTATAGTGCTACATATAGGCATGCAAAAGGTTAACAATAAACATCTCATTTAATATATGAGATAATGGAAGAACCATTAAGATGGTGGAAGATAATGGAAGAACCATCAAAATAGTGGGAGATAATGGAAGAACCATTAAGATGGTGAGAGATAATGGAAGAATCATTAAGATGGTGAGAGATAATGGAAGAGGCATTATATTTGTGTAGTGGACATCCATACTCTATATTTCATAACAGCATACATATTGTCAAGAAAATAGATTCAAAGGGATTATTTTCAAACAAACCAATGAAGTGGCAAATTCATAAAAAATCACTCTTCCCTTCTTCTCATTTCCATTTCGTTCTTCCTTCCCTATCTCTACCTCTTGTCACTTTTTCCGTCTCTTCACCGTGAACCTTTATTTCTACCAATAACCCGTGTCCTTTCCACTCTTTCTTTGGCTTCCCAAGAACCTTTCATAACTTCCAATCACATTTTTACCACCTTTTTCTCCTTCCAAGACTTTTTTCGCTCTCCCCAAAAACACATCTCATCTTCCATCACATCTCTTATCACCTTATAATCTTTTCAAGACTTCCTTTTCACTATTTTTTAGAAAATCTCCCATCTCTCGTCACCTTTTTGTCCTCGGAAAGCTTCCTCTTATCAATAACTCTTCTTTTCATCATCACATCTCTATCACCTTTTTGTCACCTCTGTGACTTTTTTTATTGTTCCCACTTCCCAGGACTCTTTTTTCTTCTCAAGTATTCTTCATTTCACCTCTCATCTATATCACCTTTATATCACAAGAAGAGAGGGAATGAAATAGCTTCAAATAACCTTTGCTCTTCTTGCAATTAGCTAAGAACAACCATGGAAGAGGAAGAGCTGCTTGCACTGAAATCTACCACAACTCCCATAATCGCACCAAAAGAGGTTAACACTCAGAGTTCTATAGCCGCACCCTAGTTCTACAAAGAGCTTTTGTCCATAACCTCAAAGAAAAACGAGAGATCCAAATTCAAAATTCTGGGAGTTGAAAACCAGTGAAATCCAGCTTCACCGCGCCTCAACCCTCATTTGGTCTGACTAGGAATTTACAACAAACTATGGTCCAGTTCGTGTTTAGATGTTTTCCATGATTTTTTTTTTTGTCTATTTGTGATACTATGTGATCATCTCCAAAAAAACACTATATATATTTATGATTATTAACCAGTGATGACTGATGACTGATGACATATGCCAAACGTACTCTCCAGTTCAACTCGTGACAGACCTATGATAATTCATTACGTATGTGAAATAATATTTGGTTCATCCTCATTTCAGTTTTTCATTTGTTTTCTCCCATTTTAAAGTGGGTTGTAATATATCAGAATTTTGTTCTCTTTTTTTTTTTTGTATAGTAATTTCTTTTCTATGGATGGCTTAACTCATAAAATAATTATAGATCAGATAGATAACTGTGTTTCACATTTGGATCAATGGCTGATTGACACTTTCCCTTTGGATCAAATGAACCTCCTAAGCTTAATCTCTTCTTTTTGTCACATTTTTGTCTTCCTAAGACTCGTTTTCCATCTCTTTGGAATGACTATAGGAGTTGTGGTAGAAGCTCTTCTTCTTCAATGGTTTTTCTTAATTCATTGAAGAACAAATGTTAAAGAAATAACCAATACTCAAACTCTTAACCTAAACTATTTCATTCTCCGCTTATTGTGATATAAATGTGATAAATATGTGACCGAACGAAGAATTCTTGAGAAGAGAAAGAAGTAAGTCCCGGGAAAAGGTGACAAAAAGATGATAAAGATGCAATGGTGAAAGGAAGATTTATTGAGAAGAGGAGAAAGCATTGAGGAGACAAAAATGTAACAAAGACGTGACAGTGAAAGGAGTATTTCTTGAGAGGGGGTAAAATGTCTCGGGAGGACAAAAAGATGATTAGAAATGGTGGGTAAAAAACAAGTCTTAGAAGACAAAAAGGTTACAGTGATGTATGCGAGATAGGAGAGGTTTTTGAGAAGAGTGAAAAAAAGTTTTAACTAGGCCAAAAAGGTGATAAGGACATGAAGAAAGATTTCACTAACACAACCAAAAAAAAAAAAGGACACGATGGAAGATCTGAGGGGTCCTTGAACAAAAAAAGAAAGGGGGAAATAATAAATACAATTGGTAAAAACAAGGAATCGCGGTAAAGAGATGGGAAAGGTGACTAAAAGAAAAGAATGAAAGGAAGAAAGAGAAAAAGAAACAACAACAACAACATACCTGGTTGAATCCCACAGTGTGGGGTCTGGGGAGGGTTAAGTGTACGCAGACCTTACCCCCACCTTGAAAGGTAGGGAGGCTGTTTCCGAAAGACCCTCGGCTCAAAAGAAAGCAAGAGAAAAAAGTCAGATACCGACAAGCAAATCAAAGCAATGCGAAAATGAGAAATAACAAGAGTAAAGAAGTCATGATAACAGCATGAAAAGACAAGACCCAACACATAAAAGCAGGGATCAAAGGGCAATAAAAAGTAGAGCAAAACTACGCCTACTAGTGCGACAGAAAAGCGAGACTACCTACTAGCCTTCTATCCTAATCTGAGCCCTCCACAACCTCCTATCTAAGGTCATGTCCTCGGTAATCTGAAACTGCGCCATGTCTTGCCTAATCACCTCTCCCAATATTTCTTTGGTCTTCCTCTACCTCTCCTAAAACCGCCCATACCTTTCACACCTCCACACTAGGGCATCAATGTCTCTCCTCTTCACATGCCCAAACCATCTCAGTCTCGCTTCTCGCATCTTGCCCTCCACCGATGCCACTCCTAACTTGTCCCGAATGTCCTCATTCCTGATCCTATCTCTCCTAGTGTGCCCACACATCCACCGCAGCATTCTCATTTCCGCGACTTTCATCTTCTGAACGTGAGAGTTCTTGACTGGCCAACACTCTGCCCCGTACAACAGAGTCGGTCTAACCACCACTTTATAGAACTTGCCCTTAAGTTTTGGTGGCACTTTCTTGTCACACAGCACTCCGGAAGCGAGCCTCCATTTCAAGCATCATACACCAATACGATGTGTGACATCATCGTCAATATCCCCATTTCCTTGTAAAATAGACTCAAGATACTTGAAACTTCCTTTCTTTTGAATGACCTGGGTACCAAGCTTTATTTCCACGTCAACCTCCTGAGGTACGCCACTGAACCTGCACTCCAAGTACTCTGTCTTGGTCCTACTCAACTTGAATCCTTTAGACTCTAACGTCTGTCTCCAATCCTCTAGCTTAGAGTTAACTCCGCTACAAGTCTCATCAATCAAGACTATGTCATCTGCGAACAACCTACACCATGGCACCTCACCTTGAATTCGTCGCGTCAATCCATCCATCACCAAGGCAAATAAAAATGGACTAAAGGCTGATCCCTGATGCAAACCCATCAGAACTGGGAAGCGCTCCGAGTCTCTTCTTATAGTCCTTGCCCTGGTCTTGGCTCCATGATACATGTCCTTGATCACTCTAATGTACGCCACAAGTACACCTTTAGCCTCCAAGCATCTCCACAAAACCTCTTTTGGCACTTTATCGTAAGCTTTCTCTAGGTCGATGAATACCATGTGCAAGTCCCTTTTCCGCTCCCTATACTGCTCCACCAATCTCCTAACAATATGGATGGCTTCAGTAGTAGATCGCCCCGGCATGAATCCGAACTGATTCTCTGAAATAGACACGCCTCTCCTCACCCTCATCTCTATCACCCTTTCCCACACTTTCATAGTGTGACTTAGCAGCTTGATACCTCTATAGTTGTTGCAGCTTTGAATGTCGCCCTTGTTATTGTACAAAGGAATCATTGTGCTCCACCTCCATTCTTCAGGCATCTTCGCCGTCTTAAATATGACATTAAACAACCCAGTCAGCCACTCCAAGCCTGCCCTACCTGCACTCTTCCAAAATTCCCCAGGAATCTCGTCAGGTCCGGTCGCTCTTCCCCTGCATATCCTACGAACAGCACCCTTAACCTCGTCGACCCTTATACTCCTACAATACCCACAATCGCGATGCCTCTCAGAGTACTCCAAATCCCTCGACACAATCTCTCTGTCCACTTCTTCGTTCAAGAGTTTATGGAAGTATGACTGCCATCTCCGTCTAATGAGAGCTTCCTCCACCAACACTTTATCATCCTCATCTTTGATGCACTTCACTTGATCCAGGTCGCGTGCCTTCCTCTCTCTCGCCTTGGCAAGCCTGAACAACTTCTTATCCCCGCTTCTGTCCTCTAGTTCTGCATAAAGGCGTTCAAACGCCGCTGTTTTCGCTGCCAACACTGCCAACTTCGCCTCCTTTCTCGCCATCTTATACTTTTCGTTGTTCATCCGCTTCTCTTCGTCATCCTTGCTGTCTACCAGCTTCGCATACGCCTGCTTCTTTGCTTCCACTTTACCTTGGACTTCCCCATTCCACCACCAATCCCCTGGTGCACAGCATGGCGACCTCTTGAGACTCAGAACCTCTCTAGCTGCTTCTCTAATGCAACTGGCCGTCCTATCCCACATACTGCTCGCATCTCCCTTGCTCTCCCACGCCCCTAAAGCCAACAGCTTCTCCCCTAATTCTTGGGCACTAGACATAGTCAAACTCCCCCACCTGATCCTCGGCCGATCATCGGCGACCTTCTTCTTTTTCTTCCTCTTAATCTCCAAATCCATCACCAATAGCTTATGTTAGGTCATAAGATTCTCGCTCGGAATGACCTTGCATTCTTTACAAAGACATTTATCATCCTTTCTAAGGAGCAAAAAGTATATCTGCGTCGCTGCCACCAAGCTACGAAAGGTTACCAAGTGCTCCTCCTTCTTAGGGAAACTCGAGTTGGCTACCACCAAACCAAAAGCCTTAACGAAATCTAAAAGTGAGACTCCTCCTCCGTTCCTGTCTTCGAAGCCAAAACCCCCATGCACATCATCATAACCCCTCGAAACAGACCCAATGTGTCCATTGAAATCTCCTCTTACGAATAACTTCTCAGTAGGCGATATACCTCCCACCACTTCATCCAAATCCTGCCAAAAACGCCTCTTTACCTCCTCGTCCAAGCCCGCTTGCGGCGCGTAAGCACTAATAATGTTCAAGGTGCAACCTCCAACGACCAACTTAATTGTCATCATCCTGTCATTGACCCTTCTAACCTCTACCACCTGATCCTTTAGCTCACTATCAACCAAGATGCCTACCCCATTCCTATCTCCCGACTTACCCGAGAACCAAAGCTTATACCTGTCCACATCCTTAGCTTTAGGTCCTACCCATTTAGTCTCTTGGACGCAAGCAATATTAACCATCCTCCTCTTAAGAATCTTAACTAGCTCTATGGACTTTCCCGTTAAAGTCCCAATGTTCCAAGACCCTACTCTCAACCTAGAAGCTCCCTTAGCACCCTTAACCCCCCACCCCTAGCCCCCGACCCCGGCCGAGAACATGACCGCCACTAAAATGGAGTATTTTTCAAGATAATCCTCTTTCAAATCCTTTTTTATAGAATCTTTTTTTAATATATTTTTATACAAATATAGACACTAACTTTTTCTTTGCTTCATCTCCAATGAAGTTTTGGAAGTACTAAAAATTGTACCCAAACTAAATTAGAATGTCTTTCCACAATTTTATTTATTTTCCATCATATTTGAAAATAGTTCCTTTCGTTTTTGCATAAGTCAAATTTAAACATAAAAATAACGTAACTTGAAAAGAAGCGGGTAAAAATGGAGTGTTTATAGGGCACATAAGGAATAACAACAAATTAAAATCATCCAAACAACTAAAACAGCATCTTCCAAACAAGCATGTGCAGGAGAGCTGGACAAGAAAGACCTTTCTATCCAGATGATGATGATCAGCACCACAAAAAACAGAGTAACAAGTCTCCTTGAATAAATTTTTCAACCCAAAAGTCACACATTTTCAATTAAAGAGCCCTATTATGTTTTCTCCCTCTTTGTATCATTTACTCAACACAGAAGTTGGAGATCGAAAGATTAACCACACAAATTTTATTTAAATTTGCTCAGACTTCCTTTCCCGAAGAGATTTGCATGTGATAGCATCAGTTTAGATGCTTCATGATAGGTTCCTCCAACTAACTGTAAAATTCCAAAAGAAGAATTTGAGAGAAACGGAAGTTAAGAGAAATGATTGAGCGATTTAAGATTTCACATTCTCATCAAGAAGTCCATGCTAATATGCTAAGGCTCTCTCTTTCGTGACAACAGGAATGAGCAAATAAACTACAAAATCTCTAGCTTCACTCTGCACCAATAAGAATTCATTTCCTCCCCCCATAAATGTTCATCCCAGCTAAAATACCTCCATCGCAGGACAGAAACATCTAAGATATGAATGCTAAGGGTAAGAACAAGAGCATTGAAAGATTAAGAAGAGAAACATGGATGAAAGGGCAACTATAGAAGCTTGAAGTCTAACTGCAAAAAGTCTTAACCTACACCACTCACCATACAATCTAATGAAATCTCATATTTACGTAGTAATAGTTAGAGGTGAACCAAGCAGTCTAGTGAGACACAAAAGTATTAGGACGAAAACCTTTTTTGTTCTATGATATAGAAAACATCTGAATACAACAGCATACCCAGTGTGTTTCCGAAATTGTCTATTTAGCTCATTCAAGAACAAAAAGTCCTAATACTTTTGATCACTCACATCGGCCTATTGAAAGAGGATTCCTGCTATAGAACAAAGGTTCCATGTATATGCTAGACAAACTCATCCTCCCTAAACTCTCCCCCCCCCCCCCCCCCAAAAAAAAAAACTCTCTACACAGGTATCCTAAAAGGCAACACAACCACTTTTTCCATGTAGAAAGAACTGGAAACAAGGTCAGGAACCTTATTAATCAATAAACTTTAGCCTTGAGGTGCACTAGGGAGAAAGATATTTAGACATCACAGAGCATCAACCTGCAGCTATAATATTAGACCCCTATTCACTTTGGAAGGGCAGTGATAACAACATAAGTTACCAACTGTCCGAACATGATGCAGATATCGACAGCCCCATAATCAGTTTTATTGCGGTAAAGAAATATACATGTGTCCTGATTGATTATCTACTTGATGATACAATAAGCACAACTTTTTTTGATAACCAAGAAATTCCGAAGGGTCAACCCCGTAAGGGGAACTATGTGGATAATGGGCCTGCCCTTCTACTGTTATCTACTTAAATACCAGGCATTCGTATGCGACAGGATTCAACCCTTGACGTGTGCCTAATCCACAACACATGTTGCACTCTTACCACTCGAAAGTCCAAAGTCATGGGGACACAATAAATACAACTTTCATGTAATAATTTTTCATTTTCTTTTTGTTTATCAGCAAAAATAATTTTCACTATCTTAGGGAACTAAATCCTATATTGATGTTAAGAGTAAACGATTGAAGCTCAATTAATCCATGAAGTTGGATTGCACAAGCTATATTAAAAACATATATTGCAAGACACATCACTCAAAGATGTCCTCAAATGGATAATTGAGGAAATAGGGCACAAGAACAATCCACATGATATTCATAAGAAAACAAAGACAGGCCAGAGCATCAACCTGCAGCTACAATATTAGACCCCTATTCACTTTGGAAGGGCAGTGATAACAACATAAGTTACCAACTGTCCGAACATGATGCAGATATCGACAGCCCCATAATCAGTTTTATTGTGGTAAAGAAATATACATGTGTCCTGATTGATTATCTACTTGATGATACAATAAGCACAACTTTTTTTGATAACCAAGAAATTCCGAAGGGTCAACCCCGTAAGGGGGAAACGATATGTAACAACCATCCAAAACAAAGGTGTAAAAAAGGGAAAAAGGGATACATACATAAGTATTCAACTGCCTCACAAAGCTGGAGAAGTTATTATGCTTAAAATACTTGGGTAGAAGATCCCTAGCAAACTCCGGTGGATCCCAAACCACAAAGCTATTATACATCGAACTCCACGACACAATCTTATCACTACTCTCATCATCCACTCCCACTCCCCCCACCCCAAAAACCACACCTACCACCCACAACTTATCCCGATCCCCCCACCACAAGAAGTTGCACTCACATCTCAAAAACCTCATGCTATTTTGCTCTACCCCCATAGAGTACTTTTCCTTATGTAACAACGAAAAACGATACTACAATTCATCACAATACAATACAGCCATAATGCAATACAATACGAATACATTAACAAAACGAAATGTAACAACCATCCAAAATAAAGGTGTAAAAAAAGGGAAAAGGGATACATACATAAGTATTCAACTGCCTGACAAAGCTGGAGAAGTTATTATGCTTAAAATACTTGGGAAGTAAGTCCCTAGCAAACTCCGGTGGATCCCAAACCACAAAGCTATTATTCGTCGAACTCCACGACACTATCTTATCACTACTCTCATCATCCACCATATCATACGTCTTCACTAAAAACGGCGGCGGCGCATTCGCACTCCCCATCGGCGCCGGCGCCGGAGCCGACGTCTGAGCCGCAGCTCCCTCACCGGCAGCATCCTTATTCGACTCCATTCAACGATAACTATTCGGGTCGGGTCGGATCAAATCAAACGCCGACAATAAATACACCACATATACATATGAAATTGATATGTGCAATAAGTACACTACATGTATATATATGAATTGAATATGTGCAATTTGTACGGAAAGGGGGGTTAAATTAGGGTTTGGAAATGTTAGCCATTAACGGAGGTCGGAAAGAAAAAAAAAAACCCTAATTTTTTTAGAGAGAGAAAGGGATAGGAGTGTGTGCGAATGAGTGAATTTTTAGAGAGAGAAAGAGGATAAAATGGACCGGTGGAGGAAAAATGGACGATTTGATTAATTTTGTAATGACCAATTTACCCCCGTGCTTTTTTGTTTGGACCGCAATTCACGGGGGAAAAGTGTAAATTTTTATTTGGTCATTATAATACTCAGTTAAGTATGTACTGTAACTTTCAGTTACTTTATTTAGTAGGCGTTTGGACATGTGATTTCATTTATAATTTTATCTCATGAGATGAAATTTTAAATTATCCAAAAAGACATGATTTGAGATTTGAAATTATGATTTCAAAAAATATAAATATAAAATTTGACCCACACGTTTATATTTTGTAAAAAAGGACCCATAAATTGGTAGATAGATACCTAATCATGTTTACCAAGCATAAGTTGGTAGATATATTGTTGGTACCATGTCGGAGGATTAGATTAAAGAGTAGTAACATTACTATTCATGTTAAATTTTCCTTTTAATGAACTAAAGTTTGATAAATTGATGTTATATTTTTTAGAAAGGCCTTCTAGTAGCGTATTAATTTTATTATAAACTATGATTTACTCATTTGGTAAGATTGTATAAGAATTGGGAAAATTTTGATGGTTTTCACAACTTGTGGATTTTTATGTTTATAAAAAAACTGCAACTTAAAAAATCTAAATTGCATGTCCAAACATGATTTCATCTCGTGATTTCATCTCATGAAATGAAATCATGTCCAAACGGCTCCTTAGGGCAACAACTGCAGCAGTCACCAGTCTGGTCCCCTACCCCACAAAGTAGCTTGATGGTGAGTCCTCATACATTTTCGATGCCATGAAGCTAGATTAGTGAGTTATTATGCTTTCTTCAAAGAACAGTTGCTTTCAGGCTCACCTCCTGGTTGTCATCGCTCAATCATTTCTGGCCTTGGATCAAGGCTCTCACTCGCTCAAGACGTCGTTGCGCTGGGGGCAAGTGTTCTTCGGAATGACTGGGCGTAAAGGGCACGCATGCGGTGAATCGGGTTGAAAGTGAAAGCCGCCAAAAACTGGGCGAATGCTCTCGAAACCAAGATTGAATGGCCAATTATCCTCTGAACCCTCAATTCTATTATTTCCAAGAATGTTGAGCCGGGTATGTAAGCCATGTATCTGGGAGGACCCAAAGAAGACGGGGCGAAGGAGATGTTTGGACATAATTTGAAATCATGTTATGAAATCAGTGATTGTTTTGATATGTGGTTTGGATTTCTTAAGTTGTATTTTTCTCATACACATAAACACCTCACAAGTTTTGAAAACCATCAAAATTTTCTCTATTCTTATACAATCTTATTAAATGAGTAAATCATAGTTCATAACAAATTAATACGTTACTAGAAAGGCTTTCTAATATCAATTAATCGAACTTTGGTCAATAAAAAGGAAAATTGAACATGAGTTGTAGTGTGAATATTTTTTAATATAATTTGAAGTTTTCTAATAAAATAGTAATATTACTTTAACCCTAAAAAAGAAAAGGAAAAAAATAGAGTAAATAGAGAGTGTAAGAAAAGACAAGAACCGAAAAAAAGAAATGGGACCATATAGAATCGGAAAAAAAAAATGAGAGTAAATAGAGAGTGTAAGAAAAGACAAGAACCAAAAAAAAGAAATGGGACCATATAGAATCGGAAAAAAAAAATGAGAGTAAATAGAGAGTGTAAGAAAAGACAAGAACCAAAAAAAAGAAATAGAAATGGGACCATATAGAATCGGAAAAAAAAAATGAGAGTAAATAGAGAGTTGTAAGAAAAGACAAGAACCAAAAAAAAAGAAATGGGAACCATATAGAATCGGGGAGATTGAACCCGACGTGAATCGAACACGCAACCTTCTGATCTGGAGTCAGACGCGCTACCATTGCGCCACGGATCCCTGTTGTTTCAATACATCGCTTATGTACTAGTGATAATACACGGCCTTTCAGCTCAAATTCTTGGCAATGCTTATGTCACATGTTCAAACTGGTTCTTGCCACTACCTATATGAAGATCTACCTTATTTAGACATATTTAATTCCAGTTAGTAATAACTATTCAATGATGATGATTTTTTGATATTGGCCGAAGTGAAGGGTAAAATCTACAAGGGAAGGGGCGTCAACGACACAAGTAACAGTAAATCAAACAAATAAAATGGGGAACACGAAAATAAAAAAGAGAAAGTGTGGCCAAGAGATTTTATTAGTAGTCCGATTCCACAATCATAATACAATGTTTTACTTTTTCTTTTTATAACAAAAGAAAGTCTTACTATGAAAAACTAGAATACAAAGTGTGTAAGAATAGTTGGGTCTTAAAGCAATAACCCGTTGATCTAGTCACCACCAAAGCCTTCAAGAGCTATTGAATTGATTCACAAGCATGGTTTGAAGTAGATCCCAAATGCTGTTTTGAGGAAGATTTGTCATCCTTTTCTAAGAATAGTATTAAATATGATGTATTAGTAATGCTGGGATTATGAATGTTGAGCTAATTGAGTGAATATACAACCTATCCATATCGAGATTTGGTTGAATAGTCCGTTAGACTTAAAACCTTATCCTTTTGTACTCGATCAGAGGTTATACAGTGGATAAGTCGTGGGACAACTATGTCGAGGTCATCACCCATGACTAGAGGACGTACCTATCCAAGTTCTCAGGCGTAGCACAGTGACAATGATCGTTTGATCGGGAATTGATCGTATGCCTTGGTTTCCGTTGTGGCTTGTGGATAAGGCAGGGACAATGTAGCACCTTGTAGTTTTAATATCAACAAAAAGTTATATACATATTGTTGTAACATCTATTAATGTACCTGTAGTTAGGTTGTCTCTTGGGTGACAAATATGATTTGATAAGTTTCCATAAAAAAGGGGTCTTCCAACTAATGCTATAACAACAACAACACCACCAACATACCCAGTGTAATCCCACAAGTGAGGTCTGAGGAGGATAGGATGTACACAGATCTTACACCTACCTTTGTGAGGTACAAACAACTAATGCTATAAAAAAGGACCAAAATGCAGATTGAAGATATGGTCCCTCCAAATAAGAATCAAATTTTATTAACAAACCAGCCATTACATAGCAGCAACACACAATTGCAACCCCAAGCACAAAATTTACAAATATAGAAAACAACCCCTCACATATCCACCAGCCCCCTCCCCCAAGCATACAAAACTTCATTTCACATTCACACAACTTCTCTAGCATGACTAAAGCATTCAAAGTATACTCTTATCACTTGAATCACAAAGGTCACTTCCACTCGTGAAGAGTTTAGGATCCTTTCCTCCATATCAAAATCTTCTGTCATGCTGCAAGTACTATGATCACAATTAGAAGTATGATTCCAAATATCACCAGAAGCAAGCAAGTCTGCAAAAAAGACAAATCCGTTAAGAAATAAATTATCTTCAGAGGATGATGTGCGCTGCGAGGACTGTAAGATGGAAATATTTATGCATAGTATATAAAGACGCAGGGAGCGAATATAAGTAACTATATTTTCTATCTACATTTAATAAGGAGGCTGAAAGATTTGAACCCAACAACAATAACAACTACGCCTCAGCCCCAAACAAGTTGAGATCGGCTATACGAATCCCAATTTCTTCATTTAAGCTCATTTCATATCATCGTCATACTAAATAAAATAAAGGTAAAAAATAAGTCAAATAATAACAATAGAAGTTCGCTAACAAGTCTACAACCTAATATCAACTAGGAGATACCACCTATATGGATCTTTTTCTTCCATTTGGCCCTATCTTTAACTAAGTCTACATTGATACCAAAGATTTGTAAGTCTTTCAAGACGTAAAAATCATGATAAATCCTCATAATACAGATAAGATGAAAGATTTGAAAATAATAACTCCACCTATCATGAGCATGCTCACATTGCCAGTCCCAAGCCACATAGGTTGAAAGATTTGAAACCATCCAAGAGAATTTTAAATTTGCTCCACTACCTGCATATTTTATATTAAAAATCCAACCTTGCCATAACTTTCCTTCCCTCACACTGCACCAAACCTAATATACTAATCACATGACTTGACTTTTCATTATAGATTCTGTAAAAAAACTTAAAAACTTCTACCTACAAATGCCTCATAATTGCACTTCATATTTGGAAACAAAGTACACAGCAGACACCTGAAAATGGTGTCACTATTCTAACTCTTCCATTTCTTTTAAGCCATGCTGTAACTAGAGCACCTAGGAGCCGTTTGTCCATAGATTTTTTTTTTTCTTTTTTTCTTTTTTCAAAAAATAATTTCAATTTTTGTTAGGTTATACATTGGACTGATTTTTTGAATGAACCACTTTTTCAAGTGAACAATCTCTCTCACCACAAAATTTCTACTTTTGTTCAAGTTAAACGCACGTCCAAACACAATTTCAATTTTCAAATACGCTTTTTCAACTTAACTTCAAATACTAGTTTTTCTTTTAATTTTTTAATGTACGCAAAAATACAGCTCCCATTATCCACAACTTCACATTTAAATTCTCGAATATCCAAGAAACAAACATAAGATTTCTCATGCAACATAAACAGAATAAAACTGAGCCAGATTTATGTTCAGGAGAGTACTGGAAGTACCAGAGACGAATTAGATCTTTGCGTCTTTGCTGCTTTAGCAAGTTGCGATCTCCCCTGTGCAGTAGCAGCATGAGAATTCTCAATGTTGGAGCCAATATCATCTGAGAAAAAAGAGAATCATATAAACATCAAATAATGTCCCCTAGAGATTTGAATGTTTAAACAAGGACAAGTGAGTTACCAATCGTAGTTCCTTGCTCGTGAACAAGCACGGCAAGATCCTTGAAAATCTCATTCACTTCACCAATCTGTTGTTGTACGTCTTGTATTCCTTGACCTCTTTCCTCGATAATAGCTTCATTGAACGCAATCTCGTTGTCTAAATGTAAAACATCCTGTCTGCAGCAAGGAGCACGTGGAACACGAAACAACCAGATCAGACGTGAATATATGTGTCTTAAGGATGCAAAACCATTTATCATTGATCATATTGCCATCACAAAAATAGTTTTAATACTTATTATTAGTAAATTCTAATTTTGGTCATTGTGATATCTAACTAAGCATATTTTACCTTCAACTAATTGAAATGTGCACTTTTGATCCCTTTGCTTGTGAATATCACAAATTTACCCTAATTATTAGTCGTTCCACCACTTAATTACCCAAGTGTTAAGTTAAACTTGTACTAATACTCCATATTTGGTGGTAATATAGTTCTGAAAGTAGTTCAAATACAACATACTTCTTACATAAAGGGACCAAAAACACACAATTCAATTAATTGAAGGTTAAATGTGACTTCTTACATAAAGGGACTAAAAACACACAATTCAATTAATTGAAGGTTAAATGTGCTTCGTCAGATATCACAATGACCATAACAATAAGTGAGGGACCAAAAGTGTTATTATCCCATCAGAGATGTCTCATGTAAATGCAACTTCAGCAATGGCCAAGAAATGCAAGTTTTCAATTTATTGTTTCATGGAACCAAATAAGTTTTCATGCCCGTGCTCATATTTAGGGTGAATTACAGTTCAACAATTCGTTGGCTCTGATTTCGTTTCCCAGATTTGATGCGGACGATTCAGTCGCTGGTATTTTATGAATGTACATCTACCTTGTCTTTCCACAAAAGTATAGGAGCTACACTAGCTCACTTATTCAGAGTCAAAATAAGCCCAATTTTTCAGAACAAATTGAGACATTGAAATGTACTAGTATTGGTGTTGACAACACTAACACCACATAAATTTGACATCTTTACACCCATTGGTAGCTCATTTCCCAACACTCTTAAGCCCCGAGCTTCATTTGTAATCTGATTTCTCTGTACTACAGCAAACAATCGTCTATCTAATTCGCACTAACCCAACAGTTGTCTTGAGACCAAACTCAAAGGTAAATTTCATTTCCCTGTATGCCTGTAACTCATGGCTATCTTGCTGGAGAGTTTTAGCAACCAATTCAACTATCAATGTTTCTTTAACTAAATGCAGATCTGAATTTGATAATAACGAGCCTAATCTAAAGACAATTGCAAAAAATAGTAATAAACCATAAACTCACCTTCTTGATTCCACAAGGAGAGCTTGCTGTTCCTGACTCTGATCTGAAGCAACATCTATCTCACTGGCTGTGTAACTGTTTACCACGAGATAATATAAATGAAGGATCTATATTAAAAATGCAGGGCAAACAAATTTAGATGAAGGGTATGATTCAGTAATTGTATAAAAATGGGACTCTAGACTAAACATCATAGCACTACAAGTTTCTTTTATGTAGTTCTTCATAAATGCCCTGTGTCGACCTACAAATGCACCATCTGTAGGTATAAAACTTAGGAGGTGTTAATAGGGGACGAGGTATACCTAAAATCACATGGGAAGAAGTTGTCTCGAAAGACCTACAATTTCTTGAAATTACTGAAGACTTAGCTAGAGATAAGGCACAATGGAAGAAGAAAATCCCATATAGGTGGATATATACTAGCTGTGAATAGATTTTCGTCTTGTTAGTACGTTGATTTTGGACCCAATGCTTCTAGGAGTATTTTGACCTTATCATATATATATATATATGTGTGTGTGTGTGTGTGTGGCAGTAAAACAATAGAAATTCTTCTTCTTCTTATTATTATTATTATTATTATTATTATTATTATTATTATTTATATATTTAACCTATTTTTCATTTTTATTTTTATTTGGTATGATGATGACATGAGTTGAGCTTATCCTCATATGACTGACCCCAACTTGTTTGGAACTAAGGCATAGTAGTTGTTGTTCACATGCCGATAACTTCGTTTACAAAATGATAATTCCCATAAAAATGACTGCTGCCACTAGCATTACCTAGAAGGAAGAACGGCTTGGGGAATAAAAGGTGTGTATGCCGTCTCCCTCTCTGCTGCAAGTCTTTGAGCCTTTTGAAACTCTTTCAAGACACCTTGAAAATCTTTAGCAAGTTTAGCATCTGTTATTTTCTTGCTAGCCTGAGAAAAAACAGTATGAACTTAAATTCATAAATGTGAGAGAAAAGTTGGAAATAAGAAGAGGAAAACACATCAGACAGTCCCTCTCAACAAAAAGAAAAGGATGAGAACTTTTAGCCTGTTTGGCCAAGCTTCCGGGGAGCCAAAAGTTCTTGTTTTAGAAAGTTGAGGTGTTGGGTCAAGCTTTTAGGGAAAATAGTGCTTTTGAGTAGTAGCAGAAGTTGTTTTTCAAAAGAAAAAAAAAAGTAGCCTTTTCCCTGAAGTACTTTTGGAACATTCGCCAAGCACAAAGTACTGCTCCAATACTAGCAAAAGTGCTTATCAAATTGATTATCCAAACACAAATTGCTACTTTCCCAAAGTATTTTTTCAGAAAGCACTTATGACAAAAAAGCACTTTTCAAAATAAGCTGATTTTGAAAGCTTGGCCAAACATGCTATTAGTATATAAGAAACTCTCAAAGAAATAAAATGAACAGTACGTGTTTAAATATATGTGACCTAAAAGTGCATACCCGTCAAGATTAAGAAAAGTGGATGACCAGAAACATCGAGCTTTTTCAAACTTACACTGACATCGGCATGATGATCTGTTTCACTTATTTGCTTAAGTTTTGCAGATGTATCTTTGACTAACTGGCCAATATGTACCCTTGTCTTGTGCCTGCAGTTGAGCAAAATCAGCACAATTACTACCAAACAATTGTTCGATCAAATGAGAACTACTATTCCCTCCATCCCAATTCATGTGGTGGTGTTTCACTGGGCACGGAGTCAAACACTTATGAATCTTCTATATCCATTTTGACCTCCAATATTCACATAAATCACCATATTATACTCCCTCTATCCCAATCCCAGTTCATGTGATATATTTCCTTTTCAGTCAGTCCCAAAAAGAATTGACAACTGTCTACGGTTTGGCAACAATTTAACTTTAAACTTCCCATTTTACCCTTAATGAGCTACACTTTGAAACACTCTCACATGCACTAGTTGTGACAATTCAACCTAATTTGAATAAAATGTTAAGATCACTTACAACTTTTCACGTAGCTCAGGTGTATCTTTAGGGGTACCAAGTGTATTCACTAGCCTTTGAAATGTCGAAACAGCAGTATTGATCTGGAAGATTCCAGAAGCTACTGCTTGGGTCGGGTCTTGCTTCCCATTTGTATGGAACCTTCTAGAACCCAAAGACCAACCCAACTCAAGATCTTGAAAACTCATCTTTTTTATCTTATACTTCAATTTTTTCGACAAAAGAAAACGACCCAAGAATGTCACTTTCTATATCTAGTAACTCTTTAAACCCAATATCCTACATGTTTTATTTAAAACCACAATATTCAAAGGACATTTTGGTAAATTACACATCTTTAGTTTAAGATCACAAGATTCAAAAGTCTTCTTTATTTTCTAAAATCAGTCGCGAGTCAACTTAATTATACTATTTTGTGTCAATTTTCAGCTCCAGTATTCAGAGGAATCATCATAATTACACTATATTCAGTTAGTCAACCTATAGCAACTCCCCCTTTACTCGAATTTACGACAAGCTATGCTTTGCAAAACTCTCACATACACAGATACACTAGTTACTCCCTCCGTCCCATATTACCTATCCACTTTCTCCATTACACGCCCTTTAAAAAACTCATAAATAAAAGTGTATTTTTACTACATTAACCTTATCTCTCTCCAATTAATTGCACTCTAATCAATATTGGTTACTTAAAAAAACCAATTAATGCTAAGGGCAAAGTATGAAAAACTTAATTAATTCTATCTTGATTTTGTAAATGGACAAGTATTTTGGGACAAATATTTATAGTAATGTAAACAACTAATATGGTACAGAGGGAGTATGTGATTCAACCTAATTTGATCAAAATTGAATAAAATGTTAAGATCACTCACAACTTTTCACGTAGCTCAGGGGTATCCTTTACAGTTCCACACCAAAACACTATAATCCAACCTCAATCCAACCTAGTGAAACACTACTTTACTCCCTTTGTTTCAATTTATTTGTCTTACTTTCCTTTTTAGTTTGTTCCAAAAAGATGTCACTTTCTATATTTAGTAAGCGTAACTCTTTACCCGCAATATCCTATTTGACATATTAAAGAACACACGATTCAAAGGGCATTTTGATACTATTTTCAGTTTCAAGTCAACCTATAGCGACTCCCCCGTTTAACCGAGTTATTGATCATATATGCTTTGCAAAACTCTCACATACAACATACACTACTATATAATTTGATCAAAATTGAATAAAATGTCAAGATCACTTACAACTTTTCACGTAGCTCAGGTGTATCTTTAGGGGTACCAAGCGTATTCACTAGCCTTTGAAATGTAGAAACAGCAGTATTAATCTGGAAGATTCCAGAAGCTACTGCTTGGGTCGGGTCCTGCTTCCCATTTGTATGGAACCTTCTAGAACCCAATGTCCGACCCGATTCAAGATCTTGAAAACTCTTTTTTTTTTCTTATTCTTAAAATTTTCAAAAAAAAACTCCCAACCCAAGAATGTCACTTTCTATAATTTAGTAACAATTTGCACCCAATATCCTACACGCGTCCCAAGTCAACCTAATTATACTATTTTATGTCCATTTTCAGCTCCAATAATCAGAGAAATCATCATAACTATACTAAATTCAGTTAGTCAACCTATAGCAACCCCCCCTTTAATCGAGTTTTTTACGAGCAAAAACTCTCACATGCACTAGTTATGTACAACAACAACAACAACATACCCAGTGAAATCCCACAAAGAGAGGTCTGGGGAGGGTAGTGTGTATGCAGACCTTTACCTTTGTGGGATAGAGAGGCTATTTCCGATATGACAGTAAAATAGCAAGATACAAAGCAAATGAAGCAACAAGCACTAGTTATGTGATTCAACCTAATTTTGATCAAAATTGAATAAAATGTTAAGATCACTTACAACTTTTCACGTAGTTCAGGTGTATCTTTAGGGGTACCAAGTGTATTCACTAGCCTTTGAAATGTAGAAACAGCAGTATTAATCTGGAAGATTCCAGAAACTACTGCTTGGGTTGGGTCCTGCTTCCCATTTGTATGGAACCTTCTAGAACCCAATGACCGACCCGATTCAAGATCTTGAAAACTCATTTTTCTTCAAATTTTTCAAAAAATAACCCTGACCCAACAATCAAAATCTACAGTTATATACAAAGAGAGAAACAAAATCAAACTTTGATCACAATTAAAGATTGGGAATTTGAAAGGAAATTGTGGGAATCTTGATATTTCTTCAAATTTTTCGAAAAATAACACTGACCCAACACTCAAAATATACAGTAATATACACAGACAGAAATAAAATTGAATTTTGATCACAATTAGAAATTGGGGTTTGGTGAATCTTGAAAACTCATCTTTTTTTTTTCTTTTTTTTTTAATTGAAAAATTCCTCTGACCCAACAATCAAAATTTAGAGTTATATACACATAGAGAAACAAAATCAAATTTTGACCACAATTAGAAATTGGGGTTTTGGGGAATCTTGAAAACTCGTCTTTTTTCTTTTATCTTATTTCTTCAAATTTTTTCAAAAAATACCCACGACCCAACAATTAAAATCTGTATTTATATATACAGGAAGAAACAAAATTGAATTTTGATCACACTTTTTAAACTTTTCAAAAAGTTCCTCCAACCCAACAATAAAAATCGAGTTTTGATCACAATTACACAAACAAATATGAAAATTAGGAATTGGGGTTTGGGTAATTGTAAGGAAATAAAATTGAAATCTTTTTTTGAGCGTTTGAAAGGAAAGTGAAAGAAATGATTTGCATTTTGTGGGGGCAAGGCCTTGTTGTACTTTAGATGTGACACGGTTCAGCTGCTTGCCACTTGGCAGCTTACATTTAAATTTATTCAAATTGTGTTTTTTTTTTTTCTATATATCTATATCTTCTACTCCCTCCGTTTGTAAATTCATTTGACTGAACACGACATTTAAAAAAGAATAAATACTTTTGAAATTTATGGTTCAAAATAAGTTTTGAATATTTATGTGACTGTAAATTATTTCATAAAGTGAATTTGTTTTCAAATTAGGAAAGAGATCATTTATTTTAGCACGAATTAAAAAGGAAGTAGATTTACATAAATTGAAATAGAAAGAGTATCTATATTCTATCTATATATAATAGGAGAGGCAAAACAAGAATATGATGACAATTGTCATGCCACAAAAATAAAAAATTAAAAATATAAAACAAAAGAATAAAAAATAAAAGAATAAAGAAAATGCACAATAGTTAAAGAAAAACTACAAGAAGCATATTAGTCAGCAAAATAAAAGTTAAAAAACCGCAACAATTAAAAAAAATGCAAGGGGCAAACCCCATATATTGTCAGTTTCAACCGCAAGAACTTCTGCCATTATTTCTTTTGAACTAGATAGAAAAGCACACATTCAGTTTCAGATTTTCTCCTATTCCATTCTGGGTTTTTATCCTGACTGCAGGATGAAGGTATGTGATAAATTATATATTCCCCTTTTTGATTCCTTCTCTTGTCCTTTTTTTTTTCTCAGTGAACATCACTTATTTAATCAAGACTTTGCCTTTTTGCTATTCCACTTTTGCAATATTTCACAAGATGCTCAACTTTACAGACTCAGTAAAGATATGTATTTTCAGAACCACAAAGATTTGTGTTAGCTTTAAACAACTTTTTTTGCTGGATCTTCTCCGTCATAAAGGTCTATCTTTTTCTGTTTTGTTGATTGGTTATTATTTTATTGTTGAAGAAATAAGGTACAATTGAAGAAGTTTTATAAGTTTGAAGTCAAATTTGTCATAGGGGATGAGAAAGAATATATGCAAGTAATTTTTTTTTTTTTATTAAATTTGCCGTATGCAAGAAATTCTGTGTTTCGCTACAACACAGAATTTCAAAGCCTCGAGCCCTTCGGGGTACACACCTCTTCTTTGTTCTATGCACTTACTTTTTCAACAATCCTTCTTTTCTGCTGTAATTTCTCTATAGGAACTTCACAGATGATGAACTGTTCTATAAAGAAACCAAGTTAAATTCTTTAAGTATCTAACTCCTTTGTGGATTATACCATTATTTTTTTATTTTTAACAAATGTAATGTCTTTTCTGTTGTTAGTTAAATGTTTTCTTCAAAATAACAGGGAAGAATAATGACGACGGATATCAGGATTTAACATCTCTCTTTCATGCAAGTGTTCAACTATCTTGGTGAGAATTCAAAACTCCTTAATGGATTTTATCTTTTACTTTTCTTTTGGCAAATGTAATGTCTTTTTGTGCTGTTCGGTAAATGTTTTCTTCGATAGGCAAGAGGGAATATGGATATCATGATTTCACACCTCTCTTTCATGAAGAGTTCAGCTTCGTTGGTGAAAAATAAAAATATGGTAATGCTTAAAAGAATCTTTTTTAATTATGTTGTATTAATATATTTCATTCTTTTTTATAAATTAAAATTTATAAAATATTTTGTTCATCGGTAGCTACTTATTGCGTAAATGTTGGTATTAAACAAAACTATGGATAAATCCTACTCTCCCGCAATGTATTGACCTTAAATCAAGGTTTGTCAACAGTTTAGTTTCTTAAAGTGTTTACTAAAAAAATAATAGTATGATTAACAACTTACAGACTTCGACTTACGCAGATTAGTTGTCGGACGTAAATCTAACTATGAGCGGATAGCTCAGACAACTTCTCAGCAATCTTACTCTATTACAGATGAGTTAAACAAAGGAATTGTACTGTTTTAAAAAAATTACGGATTTAGTTTAGTGCACGGAAGTGAGTTAAAGTTACTGTTCAATTCCCGATTTACGTAATTTCTTTTTTCTTTTTTTCATTTTGAACAACATTTTTTCTCTTTTACAGGATAGTAGCTACTAGATTGCTGCAAATTGGTGAATTTGGAACTTGAACGAGGATGATCATGCTTGGCATGCAAGGAGTGTACTAAAAACGTTGAAGAAATTGAAAATAAATATTTCTGTCCAAAATGCAACAATGGTTAATGCTCTGTTGCTCACATGTAATTACTATATTATATTAATTTAATATATATATATACACACTAAGGACTGCATCAGCTTAATCAGACAAAATTGCAGGTATAGGCTTCAAGATCGTGGTTTGGATGGAACCGCTTTTATATCATTATGGATATGGAATCTTGATGCTATGCAGATATAGGGAAGTCCGCCAAAGAACTGAAGGAATGATTAGTTGAGGTATGCTAATTTACATGATTTAATTTTCAGTAGTAACATTTCTAACGTACGAAAATTTGGGGTAGAATTCTGATGTGGATGCTAATCAACCTTTTGCTTTTTGTTTTTCTTTTTTTGTGCCCTTTACGTGATGTGTTGAAAGTTGAGCTTTTTGTCCGAAGAAATGGGGTTAAAATAGTTTCTTATAAGAGTTTTTTAAAAATCGACAGTAGTTAGTTTCTTCTTTTTGCACTTTTTTTTAGTTTCTGCTTATTGTACTTTCTTTTTCTGATGGTTGTGAGAGCTTATCGTAGTCACTAATGGTTTGGCTTCACTAGGATGTTTGTCCTAGGAAATCATTTATGACTTATACTGTTATAATATCTTATATTGCAATGTTAAACTATGTTAAACTTTCTAATAGGACAAGATATTTACATGAGTCACGTGTTAATTGCTTCATTTGACTATCTTCTATTTTTCTCTCTCTCTAAATTTTTAGTACTATTATGAGTGTCATTTTCTCCACCTTACTCTATTCATCAGTTTATTGAAGGTTTTGATACATGTTCATCTTTAACTTGGTAAATTCATTACTCATAGTGATATACTATATGTTCTTCCTTGATTTTAACCACTTTTGGCACTTGCTATGAGTCTATGATAAGAAATATCCATCATGGTTGGTAAAACTTACTGACGTCAGCAATGTTTTAACTTATTTGTTATGCAATTTTAAAAATTTGGTGAACATTCCCATTTTTCAATTGATAATCAAAAAATTCAGAGTTTGCGTTACTCAATATGCCAATCCATTCAGTGGTCTGGGGCTGGGCCATTTAGGTTAAGCTAATTTGATACTTTTCCATCTGAAAGTCAGGAATGGTAATTTAGTTCTGCCATACTTGAGATTTAGCAGATGATGAGTTATTTCCTCATATATAATAATAGAGAATATGAGGTAATATTTCACATGTTGAAACCGTTGCAGGTACATTTGATAGGATATTATGCTGAAGGATCTTTGTTCTTAGCATTTGAATACGTTGAAAATGTGAAATTCTTCTAACATTCGTTGCTCGATTTTGCTGCATGCTCTGCTTCTAAAATGCAAACATACTTGCTAAGGCAGATCCTGGTTGCTTGGTCCGGAAAGTCAGAATCGTCGGTTCTTGGATTGAAGGGAAAGATTATCTACCTTAATTGCTTAGTTGACCAAACATAGGGAGCCATTTCTTCTGGAAGTTGAATTAATTTGCTGTTAATTATAATATTCGGTGGTAGTGCATATGGAAGAATGGTTATGTTTTCTTATATTTTGGTTCGTTTGGCTAATTGCACGGAAAGTGGTGGTTAGTCTGTGTTGGAGACCAAGGGGAATCCAAAATCATTTCTTGAGTGTCGCAGAGGCCTAGGCATTGGTGTTCCCGTCTCCAAGACCACATAGATAGAAAAGGTTTAAACAGTTGTGACATTAGAGAAACAAGTTACTAAGAACTAAGAAAGATAAATAGTAACTCTGTATCGATTACAATAGTAGAACAAGGAAGGATAACAGAGAAAGTAGATTTCAAGGATCTTTTTACGGCTAAAATAATTAAGTAAAATAATGCGGAAATATAAAGGAAAATACTTACAAGAACTTGAAGCTTTTATTCAAACATTGAAAGAGAACATTGGGAAATTTACAGAGGGAGAGGGAAAGGCTATTTCAGAATCGGGGAGTGATTTCTGATTTCTTAACTGATACATCTTGAGAGTCTTATATAGACCTCGAAAAGTAAATATCATTTTCAAGATGATTACATGTGGATGGCTGATCTTGAAGATGCCTTCTGCTTTTGCTTTTGAAAAGTTGGACGACTACTTTTGTAAAGTTGCCGACCACTTACCTTTTACCCCTTGCTTTTATGAAGGGGTAAATATCTTTTAAAAAGTTGGACAGCTGCTTTTGTAAAGTTTGTCATCCACCTGTCTTTTTGCCTTCTGCTTTTCTGTAGAGGCAAACTTATCTTAAGTCATAGTCAAGATATGCTTGGGCTACTCCTTCTGGGTCCATCATATCGCCATTGTCACTGGTTGATGATGAAGTTGTGTCCAATAGTTCTTGTATCTCTAAAGGATCTGCTTCGTCTAATCTGTTCAGAGCTTGTAGTAGCTTTTTCTTTAATTCTGCCTTGGATTTGGTTGATCTTGCTCTGCTGCTGGTTGATGGTTGTTTAGCTTTTTGCTTTTTATCCTTAGGGATCCATCCCTTGATTTTTATAGTCTTGCTAAGATGTTTAATCCTCTGTACTTCAGTGATGTCGAAGGACCAACTGATAATATAGGATATTATTTTATTAACATAATATTTACATAATTTAATATGCTCTGGTAGAGTAGAGATTCCTTGTTCAATTTGAAAGGCTTCATAATGTTTTTTGAAGCTTCTGGGCATGGTAAGCTCATTGCCTCCAAAATTTTTCCACCAATCATAAAACCATCTGGGGATGATGGATCTGGCAAATTGTTCGCTATACTTTACGAACCAAGTGTGGGTATTAGGTCGTACATACATAAAGTTGTACTATGCCTGTTCATAATTGTAGTAATTATAGACTTGGGGTCTATGTTCTTCTGACAAAATTATGGGAGCGTGGAGATGGTCCACGTTCCATTGGAAAGGACTAATAACCTTATTAATGGTGAATTTTGAATATTCAATGCTGTCTGGGTCATTTTTATCTTTTAATTTATGTTCAATAGTTAGGGATCCTGTATCTGTTAGGATGAATTCAAAATATCTCCTGGTCTTGATAGGATCATCTGTATCAACATACTGAAAATTAGTGTAGCATGGTTTTAGTAAATCTGCTACCTTCCAATTTTCATATTGTTTGTCGAGTGCCATGACTGGTATCTCGGTCTTTCTGATGATGTCAAACTCTTCTTGAGGTTTCTGTTGTGCTTCTTCTTTTGCTGAAGGAATATTGGGATTAACTGCTTGGGCGAAGGACTCTGGGGTCTTCATTTTATAACTCTTACTTGTTTGGACTTCTGGTGTGCTGGATGATGAGCTTTGTTCCTTTTTAAAAGGGGATGATGGTTCTGTTTTAGGGATAGAACCGAGTATGGTTAAATTTGGTCTGGTGGTAGGTAGTGTAGGCCTCATGGGCCTTAGTGATGGGTTAGGATATTCAGCTAGGGCCGAATACCTATTTGGCTGGTTGGGCCTTATCTGGTTGGGTTTTTTCTGGAAGGGTGAGTTTGGGCCTCCTGGCCTCATGGTTTCCCTGTAGAAATTCCCTTGTAAGAAAATCTGGTAAAGAATTTAAATCACCTTTTATAAATTCAATTTCAAAATCAAAGCTGGATAATAGTGCTTGCCATCTGGCAAAAATCTGTTTGGAACAAGATTTTTAACATCTTTCTGTAAAATGTCTTTTGCTGATTTACAATCAACTCTTAACAAAAATTCTTTATTTACCAAATCATCTTGGAACTTTGTAATACATAGTACTATAGATGAGATTTCTTTTTTAACAGTACTATAGTTCTTTTGTGAAGGGTTCCAGATCCCTGATGTGAAGCGAACTAATTGTTCGGAAGAAACTGAGGAGAGTCTTTGTTTAAGAATTCCACCGTATCCTTCATCAGAAGCATCGGTTTGACAATCATAAAAGCATCTGGATTTGGAATACCTAGACACGGGAGTTTTTGGACAACAATCTTTATTTTTTGGACTGTCTTGGTTTGCTCTAGACTCTATGGAACTGGGTTCTTTCTAAGACGCTTGTAAAGGGGTTCACAGATTTTCCTAATGTTAGGAATAAAGTCTGCAACGTAATTAAGACTTCCTAAAAACCTTTGTAACTGGGTTTTGTCAGGAATTTCATCTGGAAATTTTGAAGAGAACTCTATGGCTCTACAAATAGGTTTATAAGTACCTTGGTATAGGTCATGTCCTAAAAATCTAATTGTTGTTTGAAACAACTTAATCTTTTTGGCACTGACTACTAGACCATTATGTTTAACAATTTTAAAGAAAATGTTTAAATGTTTAAAATGAGAATCTATGTCCTCAGAGAATATTAATACGTCGTCTATATAGACAATAGACATATTGCTATAAGGATTGAAAATATTATTCATAATATTCTGAAATTCAGATGGGGCATTTTTCAATCCAAAAGGCATTACGTTCCATTCATATTGTCCAAAAGGGACATTGAATGTTGTTTTATATTTATCCTTTTCAGCAATCTGTATACGCCAAAATCCTGATTTCATATCAAACTTACTATAGATATTAGCCTTGTAAGTTCTTTTTAATAAATCTCTTTTATTAGGTATCGGGTACCTAATCCATTGTAATACCTTGTTTAAGGGTTTATAATTAATAACTAACTTGGGAGATTCTCTTTCTTTTTCTGCATTTTTGTTTACATAAAATGCTGAACAACTCCAAGGGGATCTAGAAAGTCTTATTATCTTCTTTTGTAGAAGATCATTGATTTCATTTTTACAAGTTTCCATTAATTCGTGATTCATCTGGATAGGCCTTGCCTTTGTAGGAATAGCCTGTTCATGAAATCCATCAATATATGGTAACTCGACAATATGCCGCTTTCTTTCCCAAAAAACATTTGGTAATTCAGAACAAACTTCTTTTTCAAGTTGTTTTTGAAAGCTATTAATTTTTCCCATTATTCCCGGGGTTTTTAAAGTTTGTTCTATCTTTGTAATCTTGATTTCATCTTTTAAGGATGAAACTTGATTAGATAAACAATTAATTTTAAAAATCATTTGGTTTTTTAAAGAATCACTTTCCTCTTGGGAAATGGTTGTTAGGTAAGGAAATTTAATTTCTTTTCCTAAAATAGTGGTATAGATTGCATCTAGACCTGCATAATAAGGTTTAATTTGAGTTATAAAAGGAGTTCCTAGGATAATTGATTCATTAATATCTCTAGTAACTACAAATTCATTTATAAAACAAATTCCATCATTACAGATGTGGCCTTTTGAAAGCTTATAATTAATTTTTAGCTTTTCTCCTGTAGCAGAGTATAACTTAGCAGTACTTTTGTCTAAGTACTTAGTAGGTATTAATCCTTCCATGATGCAGTTTTTATCTGCTCCGGAATCTACTAAGGCTAATCTTTCCAGTACGATGTTTCCTACCCTTAAAGTGACAAAGATATGCCAACTTTGAGCTTTAATCATCTGTACTTTGCCGGATGTTTCATTATTATCTGTTTCAAGGGTATCATTATGATCTTCGACTTCATCGTCTTCTGAAATATTTCTTTCAATATCTTCTGTAAGGGATTCTTTTCTTGTTTGAGATATGATTTGATCAGTAATGTAATCCATTTCGACTTTATTAAGCATTGTCTTAATATTTTTAATCTCGTTTTTTACAGAAATTAATTCAACTTGTAAATCTTGAACTGTAGGTTGACTTTCTTTTGAAGAAAATCTGTTCATAACATTCTTCATGTTAAAGGGTTCAATTGAGGGTTTTTCCCTGGGCTGGTTAAGAACTATATCTTTTAATTTAATTAAATATTCTTTCTTAACATCTTCATCATTAATATGATTAATTAAATTGAAAAGAAATTCTTTTGATTCCTTGGTGATTACATTTATTGAACTTTGTCCACAAGTACATATAGTTCCTGTACAATCACATTCTTTTTCTGAGAACTTTCTGTAGAACTATCGTCTGTAGCAAGTTCAATATCACTATTCTCATCTGAAGAAGATGAAGCTTTATCATTTTCTTCAAGGATTGAGTATAGCTCATGTTTTATCTTATCATCAACATCTAAAAGATTTATCTTCTTTTTCTTTTTAATGTTGACCCTGCATTCATTAGACCTATGACCTTTCTTACCACATGTCCAGCATGTGTCACCTAAATTCTTTTTTGGTGTCTTTTTAAATCTTTTCTTTTTATAGGATTTTTCTGGATCTTTCTTTTTCCTATGTTTCAAGGAACTAGATCTCTTTATTGTTTTACCAGATTTTTTGGAAGGAGCGGAGACTTTTTCAAAATCAAAGTCTTGGCAAAAGCTTCCTAAATCCTTTTGAGATTGATACTGATCTTTTTTGAGAGATTGCTTCAGTTTTAAGTCCGTGCAAAGATCTAATCCTGTCACATTAATAAAACTAATTATATCTCCGTATGTTAAATTCTCATAAGGAATTCTTCCATTAAATCTATCTTTTATTTTTGTTCTTACTTTTTCAGCGAACAAAGATGGTAGACCACTAATAAATCTTTCTTTCCAGAAATCATTATTGCAGTCTTCTCTTATCATGACTTTTTCTAAAAACATATCTTTGTACCACCTAAAATCACCTAATTTGGGGCACTTAAGATTGTTTAATAATTATAAACTCCTATCTTGAAAAAGTTTTGGTTCTCCAATAAAGTGTTTAGCAATACTATAAATTAGTGTTGCTGAAGCATCTTCTCTTGCTTCGTCAACAGCTGTTTGCATGTTGCCTTCCGTTTTTAAGACAGTTTCTATTGATACAGCACCTAGTATTTGGGCTCTATTGGTTTCAGTAAGATAATTATCCCACCAATTTTTTAATGTTTCGGTAAAACCAGAAACGATCATAGTTGCTGCGTGTCTATCGCCAGCGCTTCTAGCTTTGTATGTTGTAATAGCAATACCCATTTCATGTAATTTTTTATAGATTTGGCTTTCTGCTAAGCCATCTATATTCCATTCGCTTATATTTGATCCACTGTGAGATACTCCAGTTAGATAGATATCTTCTTCAAATTGGACGTCTGGAAAAGACGGCCTTTTGTAATAATTCTTTTTTATAGAATGCCTAGTATTTGTTAGTTTTTGAACTTCGTTAAGATTTTGGGATAAAGTAGTTATCTTTCCAGATGTGGGTTTTTTATTTATTTCATCTAAGGCTTCTAACTGTCTTTTAATTCTTTCTTCTAATTCTTTAGAATGATCTGAATTACTAGAACTTGGTTTTTCGGTCAGTTTAGTCTCAGATATTTTTAATTGTTTATTTATCTTGTCTAAAATATCATCATCTAGATTAAATTCTTTATTTAATTTTGGGAATTTAGAAAATTCTGGTAATTTAATAATTGGATGTTTTTCCTATTTAGAATCTGTATTTTTTACTGGAATTGTTTGTTTATTGGTTTTTACCATTTGGTTAGAAACGGTGTGTAATAGTTGATTCGTATAATTATTCTGTTGGATTAGTTTGTTGATATCTTTTGCTTTGATATCAGCATTTGAATCCAATCCTTCTCTTTTGAAAGGGGAGGCAGTTATGGTTTCTTTGCCTACTGGTATAATTATTTCTTCTAATGGTGGAATTGAAGATTCTATGGTTCCTCTATTCCTAGTATACCATTTATTAACTATCATGGATAAAGATTCCCTTTTGCTAGGAACTTTTCCCGTTTTTGGAAACCATTTAAAGAATTTTATATTCTTCTTATATCATCTAATCATTCTATCTTATGGTTAAGTCTTGATTCGAAATCATGGGTTTCTTTATACCATTCAAACTTCTTTTTATTACTTTTCATCTCGTGATCTAAAGTTTTATAGTCTGGTATAAAATTATCTTCCTTGAGCATGGCTAAGGCATCTCCTTTTTGTTGTTGAAAGTCCATATCACTAGCAGTTGGACTATCTGTATTATTTTCTGATTCTTGTGTATGGTAATAAACTTTGGGGATAGTTTGTGTAAAATCTACTCCTTTAAGTTTTCTATTAATTTCATCCACAAGATTATCATGATTTGTCCTTACTTCCTCCGGGGGTTTAGAAGAAGAAGGTCTTGAAAAAGACATTCGTTGGTTTGTTGAAGGTCCTGAATAAGACATTCGGCTACCTGAAGATGATTCATTAACCGAGTTAGATCTAAGGAATTTTAAATCGATAGATCCATCTGGGTATTGAATAACTTGCTCAATATTAGAACTCTCGGGTTCTGATCTTGGCTGAGTTATGGCATTAAAACGCCATTCATCCTTTGATAAAATGTCATCCCATTTTATTAACTTAGGGACAAAGGTACTACTATGTTCTTGGCTTGATTCCATGAGCATAGTAACTCCTTTAGGGCTTACTACTTTAGCTTTTGGGGCTAAGGTTGTTTTCATAAGTCTGTAATATATTCTGTATATTACAGCTATTTCTTTTGTATTAACTTTGCTATTCATATTCCTAGTTTTGATATTAAGGGTTAACGTATCTAGTACGTTCTGATCATTAATATCTACTGAATAATTGGGTAGCAATTAAAGTATACCGGGCCATTAGCAAGGTTACTTTGTAATACTCCTAATAATGAATCTTGAAAGTTTAATAATCTATCGTCTCTTAATAAGAGGCATAAAGGCGTGTCTAAACCTAACCTGTATAAAGGTTTGACAGCAACTTGGACAAGTCCTATATGCAAGAAATTGTAATTTCTTTGATATCTTTTAATATCTTGAACTTGTAATAGTTTAATAGTTTCTAAAGAACTATCGATGGCTATGGTTGATTCACAAGTTTTAATATTGTAACTTCTTACAAAATCAAACTTTCCTGTGTTATAAATCGATCGGAATGGTTCCTTTGGAATATTCCAATTTTGTAAATCATTTTCTACTTTAGCTATCTTGGTAGCTACAGCTGATAAATTGTTACTATTTATTACTTCTTGTTTATCAGAAGCTAGACTCATGAATAATAAGATGCAGAAGTATTATCAAGTTGGGTCTGACACCACTTGATACTGTAATTAACAATTTCTAACTTATCATGACAAGCTGCTAGAAGATTTTCTGCAACTTGGATTTCAATTATTAAATTTCTAAGGGTAAGATTCCTCGTGGGATCTTCTTTGCTATAAACTTCAAGAACTATAGAGTTCATGAAAGCAGTTTTTAAATTTAATTATAATATTCGGTGGTAGTGCATATGGAAGAATGGTTATGTTTTCTTATATTTTGGTTGGGAAAAGGGCCTGATTTACCCCTCTACTTTGGTAAAAGGTTCATATTTACCCCTCGTTATACTATCAGGCCATTTATACCCCTACCGTTACAATAGTTGAAATATTTGCCCCTATTTTTAACGGAGGGGTAAATATGAACCTTTTCCAAAGTAGAGGGGTAAATCAGGCCCTAAAAAATAAAACACCCTAAAGTTTCCAAACAAAACTTACTTCGGGTACCTTTTCAACTCCTAAAATGACTATCCGAACGTCTACATATCCTTGATGTATTGAGCCTACATTATTGTACGCAGAAAAAAATATCAGGTTCTATATAAAATATTGACGTTTCGGAGTCTTGACACACCACTAATCATTGGTCAAAGTATGAAAAAAAAAACTAAATTTTTTCAACCAAAACTTACTTCGGGTACCTTTTCAACCCCTAAAATGACGATCCGAACGTCTACGAATCCTAGCTGTATTGAGCCTACATTATTGTACGCAGAAAAAAATATCAGGTACTATATAAAATATTAACGTTTCGGAGCCTTGACACACGACTAATTATTAGTCAAAGTATGGAAAATAACACTAAGTGTTGCAAAAAATAAAGTTGGCCAATTTTTGTTTTTTATTCATACTTTGACCAATGATTAGTGGTGTGTCAAGACTCCGAAACGTCAATATTTTATATAGAACCTGATATTTTTTTCTGCGTACAATAATGTAGGCTCAATACATCAAGGATTCGTAGACGTTCGGATCGTCATTTTAGGGGTTGAAAAGGTACCCGAAGTAAGTTTTGGTTGAAAAAATTTAGTTTTTTTTTCATACTTTGACCAATGATTAGTGGTGTGTCAAGACTCCGAAACGTCAATATTTTATATAGAACCTGATATTTTTTCTGCGTACAATAATGTAGGCTCAATACATCAAGGATATGTAGACGTTCGGATAGTCATTTTAGGGGTTGAAAAGGTACCCGAAGTAAGTTTTATTTGGAAACTTTAGGGTGTTTTATTTTTTAGGGCCTGATTTACCTCTCTACTTTGAAAAAGGTTCATATTTACCCCTCCGTTAAAAATAGGGGCAAATATTTCAACTATTGTAACGGTAGGGGTATAAATGGCCTGATAGTATAACGAGGGGTAAATATGAACCTTTTACCAAAGTAGAGGGTAAATCAGGCCCTTTTCCCATTTTGGTTCGTTTGGCTAATTGCACGGAAAGTGGTGGTTAGTCTGTGTTGGAGACCAAGGGGAATCCAAAATCATTTCTTGAAGCAGGTGATTAGAGGTCCTAGATAGAGCTCTTATTCCTTTCATTCAAAAATAGAGGTCTTATTTCACCAAGCTATTTTAGTAGTGTTTTTTTAATCATTCTTCTTCTTTTTGTGTTTTGCATTAAGATTCCTTTGGATTATACTTATCGAAAGCCTTTGAAAGGCTTCAACAATTTTATAATTTTTGGTTTGGTGCAGAAACAGGGGCGGATCCGCACCATTGGGTGTGGGTTCGGGGGAATCCATAACTTTTATCCTAATCTTGTATTTATAATGTGAAACCCTTCAAATATATAAGAAATTTGAGTCATGACATAGTTATGCACACAGATCCTACTACTAGTGGATCACATGGATAATCGTGATCCGGAATTGCGGTTCGTCTAGTAGTGAGCCAACCGCTTTTAGTTATATGGTGGTTGGATATTCTTTTGTTGATTTCTTTTATTGTAGGTGTCAAGTTGTAACTTTTTGACTTTAAGATGCTTTGGACTCCATATGTGGGCTTAGATCTATTTAATCCAAAATGATGTGTTCGCTATGGAATTTGCAACATATTTAACTATTATATTAAATTTTGTTAGATTATTTTCTTTATTTGGTTTAAATCATTGGATTAGATGATTTGATTTGTCGCTAAGAATAGTTCGCTCGGCAAGGGGTTGTGGGTCATAGACTCTTGGAATTTTGGTTCATGACATAGTTATATAAATAGTATGATAATTTAATATCACAAGTCTTAAAAGTCTTCATTTGTTTCTTAACTTTTGTACTTAATATCAACTTTCCACATAAATTGAAATGGATAATGTATATATACAAAAATGTCTATGAATTTATCATCTGCATTTGACTCATTATTTCGTGCATAAATAGACTTCTTGTGTGACAGGGAGACATGACAACTTAGATCATAAGCTTGTTTCAACTGAAAATTGAAGTCTTATACCTGTTTGCTAGCAGAATCCAGACTTTTATCTATTACCAAGCAAGTACATAACTAATATGGAGGTGCTTCCGTCTTATTTCTGAGAACACAAAAGTAAAGGACATTGATTTTCTGTCAACACAGTACAACAGCGCTTACATAGCTAAATTCTGCTAGAAATTCAATGACACACACATCCACAAAGAAGCTAAGCCCCTCTAGAAAGAGTTAGATTATTTATTGGCCGGTATACAAAAGAAACTTCTTGTACCAGTAAGCAGATTTCTTATGGTATCGTTTTAGTCCGTTCTTGTAGTCAACAAACGTGAGGCCAAATCGGACTGTGAAACCAGCATCCCATTCATAGTCATCTAAGAATGACCACACAAAATGTCCTTTTACGTTTGCTCCATCCCTGCAAATTATTAAGCAACTTATTTAGATTAAATTCTAAAATACCAAAAACAAAATCTGGAAAATAAAACAAAATCTACAAGAAATAATAGGAGTGATAGAAGAAAAGAGAAAGCTTACTTTATAGCTTTTGACAGAAACCATAGATGGCCTTCATAATACTTTATCCTCATGTCGTCATTAAGAGATTCTTTAAGTGGCATTGTGCTATTATTGGCATCTGCCATCCCTGAAAATTTATGTCAAAAAATTTAATGTCTGCATAAGTTTGACTCCTAAATATATTCAGGAATTTCTTAAAAAATAACTGTAAATAAGTATTTATAAAAGGATTTTCTTCTTATATTTTGTTTGAAAGAGTTTCAAATAATTGCTCTTCTATGAGTGATGGCAAACATTGGTAACCTTGGCTAGGCTAATCTTTCAAGAACAAAAAATTTAAGTTCAAATTGAGCTAATTTAAGTACCATTTTCGGTGATGTAGACGGGAGGATTGTTATATTTTTCCTTGATGTGAAGCATGAGACCATATATCCCTTTTGGATAAATGAAAAGCCAATCCAAGGCAGTCTACAAGTATTGACAAAAGCATATTAGTTGAGTTTGAAGAAAATGCTTAATTACGAGGAAAGAAAGAAGAAATTAGAAAGTATACCGGTGTGCCAATAGGTTTTCCGTCCTTTTGTGCTGAATACAAAGCAAAAAAAAAGTAAATAATAACTATTATAAACTGAACATGAATACTAAAACGACAACAACATATACAGTATAATCTCACGAGTAGGGCCTGAGGAGGATAAAGTGTATGCAGACCTTATCCCTACTCTTTGTTAGGTTTTTGGATTTTCCCTTCCTATGTGGAATTAGATTAATAAAACCCAATTCAATTTGAACCAGGTCAATTTTGCCCAAAATTTCCTCTATATATAGGATCAATTTAGGTCTTATTTTAAGAGAGAGAAAACAATGAGAGAGAAAACAGATTTTCGTCCAGAAATTTTCTGCTACAACAGTCCGCTTTAAATTGTATTTTCCAATTTGTTAACCGTTGGATCATGCTGAAATTTGAACTAGGGGTTCTCAACATCTGGTTTTTCAATTTCAATGGTGGAGATCGGATTTTGTAGTCTGTAGCTCCAGGTTTCGAGTACGAACAGTAGCTCATTTTTTGGAGTGACTTCTTTCCTTTCTTCGCTAGTTTTGATGCTATCTTTTATGTATTGTTGCTCCATGCTTGGCTTCGTTATTTTATCCATTTGGAGAACATTGATGTAACTCTTGTTGTTTATAGTGGAGCTTTTGTGGGCCGTAGGTCCCATAGATGTTTCCTCTTCACCTTGAAGGGGTTTTATTACGTAAATTTGGTGTCTCTTTCATTCGATTTATTTTTGCTTGCTTTGCGATTTTATTATTGGTATAGCTGCTGCCCGGATTCCATTTGTGCTAGTGTTTATTGTCTTCTCTTGGTTCAAATAGTATGAAAAGTTTCGACTTGGGTATTTCTTCCATTGTTACCTTGTCGTGCAATTTGGTTATTGCTTATTTCTTCCCAACACTCTCGAGGTAGAAAGACTATTTCCAAAAGACCTCGGTTCAAGTGCATCAAATCAAAATAGTTATGAAAAGGAATCATGGTAGTAAGGAAACCATGACAACTAATGAGGAAAGCAGTACAAGGCATTCAGAAAAAAGAACAGTAACAACGAAATAAGCTAAGATACATCACAAGCAAGAAATTACATGAATAAGGCTAATATCATGACAAACAAGATGCTCCCGAACATGAATATTTTGAAAATTTTGCGAGGGGAGGATTTGTTGACTTACGTGTTAGATCAGCATGATTGTCCGTAGAGTAGCTGAGATTAACTCTATTAACAGAGAGCAACGGAGAAGCATAATATGTGGTATAGTAATTCATCCCTAAGAAATCCATTGACCCTTTCACTAACTTTGATTCCTCAGGTGTGAATTTTGGGAGCCGATGTCCTACTATAGCTCGCATGCTTGCTGGGTAGTCACCATATGTTATTGGATCCAAAAACCTATATCAATGGATATTAATAGCTCTCTTAGGAACAACGAGAGACTAAGAATTTGCAATGACATTGATAATTACAATAATTATCGCATAGTTTATGAACTTCAATATTTTGTTTAAAGTTAGTCATATGCAGCTGGGAAGCTTGAATTTTCACTAAATCATGAATTCAAAATATAAGTAAGTAAACATTGCTGATTCTTTCATATTAGTTTTGGGGTGAGCGTTTGGTCTCCTTATATGGTCTTGGACAATTCTTTCCTCGCTAGCTAACTTTTGGGGTTGAGTTAAGCTAAGATCATTCTTTACAAACATATAAAGAAGTCAAGAGAATACAACATATACTAAAAATTTGTAAAGTTAACCTATTTACACAGTGTTATTTTTCCGGTGAAGGGATGTCAATTGACTCTCCAAACAAGGGTATCTCCGCCCTCGACCATATACATAGTTGACACCATTTTAATCACAAACGGAAGCCATACCAATAATCTATAAAATTATCCTGGAGTATTTTATATATACCTTCTACTCTCTCCGTTCACTTTTACTTGTCCACAATAGACGTTGCACGCTCCTTGAGAAAAAACAAATGAAGTGCATATTTGACCATAATACCCATATTAATGATGTATAGACTCAATGAACTTAGGAAATAATTTAAGGAATGAGTAGTTAGTGTTAAGGGTAAAATTAAAAAAAATTATTTTTTCTTGATATGCTAAAGTGAACAAGTAAAAGTGAACGGTGGAGTATCATTTATAAAACTAATTTAAAGAAATATCCATTCTTGTTGTTAGCATAGGCCCATAAAGTATTTGTAATATGACGCATATAATCATTTAAAATGTGAATCGATTCTCGAATCTAAACATGGAACACGACAGATACGGTGTGTAGAAATTAATTCTCAATGATAATGCAATTTAATCGTTCTCGACACTCGACAGCGATTCTCTCTCCCCACCATTAAATGTATCAATAACAAGTTAGTCAATATCTGGTTGCTTGGAGTGTAGGCGTTTGAATATGTGATTTCATCTCATGGGAGATGAAATCAACGTTTAGACATGCGATTTTATCTCATGATTTTACTTCATGATCCCAAATCACCCAAAAAAGCATGACTTGGAATTCCAAATCATGATTTCAAACTTTTTAAATGTAAAAGTTCATGACCCATAAGTTTATATTTTGTAAAAATAGACCCATAAGTTGGCAGATATATTTACTAATCATTTATATCAAAGATTAAAAGGTCTACAAGTTGGTAGTATATTTATAACAAATTTTACTGTTACCAACCATGCGGGAAGATTATATATTAAAGAGTAATTTCTACAACTCATGTTCAATTTTCCATTTTTTAAGTTTGATCAATTGATGTTATATATTTTAAAAAATTCCTTTTAGATCGTATTAATTTTGTTATGAATTATGACTTGCTCATTTGATAAGATTGTATAAGAATTGAGAAAGTTTTGATGATTTTCACAACTTGTGGGGTTTTTATATCTATAAAAAAAATACAACTTAAAAAATCTAAATTACATGTCTAAACATGATTTTATATCATAATTTCATCCCATAATTTCAAATCATGTCCAAACGGCTCCTTAATCTAGTTAGAGCACTTACCAACCCAGCATAAAGTCAAGAGCTCTTAGTGGGGCCTTGAGTCCTTGAGGTGTGTTGATTTTAGGCACAAACCAATGAGTGACTAGAGTAATTCCTATCTGGCCTTTCTGAGTTTTCTGCAATTATTTTAAAATATATCAGTGAATTTGAAGTGATTCTTGAATGATGTGTATATCAAAATTAGATCAGGTAAAGTTCAAAAACAACTTCTCTTATAAAAGCCTCTGCTAGTAGTAATCAGAATCAGAAAGCTAACCTGATATTTCTCTCTGTACACCTTAACACCAGTTGCATGTGCAAGAAGCAAGTTGTGAGCTACAATGTATGGCTCAGTTCCAGAATTACCCTCAGTGCAGTTGCCTACAAATTTAGAACATCTTCCTGGTGCAAAGGTTCCTTTTGTATATCCATTCATGCTGTATGAAAGTGGCTCATTCATAGTTATCCAGTACTTCACTCGATCCCCAAATTCTTTGAAGCAAATGTCCACAAAGTTACCATAGTCTTTCCTGAATTAATATAATACATCATTGAATGTTGATTGGGATATCTTCGGAGTAATTAATTTTGTCTACTATCCTACTTACGCTATTTTGGAACTTAGAAACCCTCCATATTCGTCTTCAAGGGCTTGTGGTGTGTCCCAGTGGAATAGAGTCACAAAAGGAGTTATACCTAACATGAAGAAAATAAGACTGTGTTTTTAAAGGAATAAATCAGATGAGAACAATTAGAGAGAGAGAGAGAGCTGTATTTACCATTAGCAATTAGCTCGTTGAAGACATTATTGTAGAATTTGATGCCTTCTGGATTCACTCCTTTGCTTACCTTCCCATCTTAAAATGAACAAAGAAAACTTTCAGCACACAATGTGATCGCAGATCAACTATTAGCTTGCTTATTTTTTTCTTCTTACGTAATTACTCCCTCCATTCCAATTTAAGTGTCTTAGTTTGATTGCAAACAAAGTTTAAAGAATAAAAAGAGACTTTTGAAACTTGTGGTCTTAAATTAAATATGTTTATAATGTATTAAAATGCCTTTTGAATTTGTGGTTTTAAACTTGACACGTAAGATAATTGAATTGTCAACTTACTAAATACAGTATAGAAATAGACATTCTTTTTGGTCATATAAAAAAGAAAAGTAAAACATTTAAATTGGGACGGAGAGAATATATTCCTTAATTACTATTTTTACTGTATATATTTCAGTAGTATCTCACATAGGAAAGTATTCTTACATGGTAAAATCCGAGACCAAGAGATAGACAACCTGAAAGCTTTCAATCCCAGTTCCTTAAGCATTTGAATGTCTTCCTATTATAGTGCTCAATATTTTTCAATAGTCAGTGAAACAAACATATATCCGGAAACAGCCTCCCTACCTCCAAAGATAGGAGTAAGATCTACGTACACTCTATCTTTTCCAGACTCCACAATGTGGGATTGCACTGGGTATGATGATGAGTGAAACAAACATATATATGCAGTTAAAAAAAAAAAGAAAAAAAAAAGTAAAATACTGTGTGACATATACCTTATACCGATGATAGAAATCAACAGCGACATCTCCAGTAGAACGGTCAAAGATCTTTTCTGTATATTGGGAGAATATTTTCTCTGAATGAGTTAGTATGATGTGAAGAAAGAAACAGTAAAAAAAAAAAAAGTTACTAGCTTAAAATATTCATATGGTTAGATCCATCACTCATGAGTTATGACACATCTTGTTTGTTGAAATGAGATTCCCTAGCTTTAATGCAAAGAGAAGTGCATGCATGTTTTCTACAAGTAGGTCTTAAGGAGATCAATTTTGAAACTAGAATGACAAGATAAGATTATTAAAGACAGAATACTTAAGACCCTCTAAATTAAATTTGGCAGCTTTATTCAGATTTTTCTTAAATAATACTTGCTCCTAATTTCCCCATGTGACATTTTTTTTTTATATTAATAGTTACTTTCTCAAATAATAAATGTTCCTAATTAGCTCCCCCCCCCCAAAAAAAAAAAAAAAAAAACCAAAACTCATACTTAGTTTTTCTATAATCATTACCCCGTTAAAAGAAAAATGATAAAAGAAGAAAAAACCGGTAGCTATATTTTAATGGAGGAATAGAGAAGATATATGGAAGAAAATAAGAAAATAATCGTTCGAATGACTAAATAGAATAGGAAATGGTATGTTAGATTTTTTTACACATCAAATTAATATGAAGTGGTTGTCATTTGATATTCTCACGCTCCAAACATCATTTGAAATCACTTCGATTATATAAAACTAAGTACATGTGTATAATTATGACCATGCATGATTGACGAAGAAATGATTATAAAACTAAGTATAGGGGTAATTAGGATCAGACATACTTTTGGGGAATTTAAATAAAATGCTCCAAATTTAGAAGATCTTTGGGTATTTCACCATTATTAAATTAAACAAGTACCGCACGCTTCGTTATAAATCGTCCCACCGCTAGAAAATATATTTTTTATATGTCATGATTTGATTGATAAAAATTGGACCGCTGAATTAATATTTAAATGCTTGAGATTGAGTGAGTTTGAATTTTTGGAAGCCCATTCTATACAGTACAACTAGCGAGTGCCCGACTTTTGAAATCTAAACTCAAATTTCATGTTTAGAAGAAATACTAACAATATTAATATGGTCCAAAATAAGTCTTGACAAACGATTTTGATTTACATTTGGATGAAGCAGCAAGTTTCTTTCAAATTAGGCAACTAATTCCTTTAAAGTTTTGCTTAAGATCATAAAAATATATATAATCGCATACTTGGTTTATACGAAAAAAGAAAATGTTTTATTTCTAAACATGTCATTCTGACGAAGGAACTAGAAGTAGTCCGACCGATTCATAACCGACACCCTCTCTTCATAAAGAACTCCAATTGCATATTTATATACAAGGTAGTTGGTGAATAAAACCGACGATGAAGCTTTTTTCAATTTAACTATCCGATTTGGTTTTCGAGGAAAGGAGTGAATATTGTCCGGTTGTCCCTTTACATTTTGAGTAAATTAGAGAAAATTTTCAATTATTTTTGGGAATAAAAAAAAATTCCTACAAATTAAAGGTCGTTATATGTGTCTTTTAGAAGTTTTAAGTATTAAAGTAAAGATATTTTGTAAAAAAATTATTAAAGGTTACAAGACCAATTAACCCTTTAGTTTGTTGTAAAAAACATTAATACTTCCTTCATCCTGAAAAGAATGACAATCGAGATTCAAAATATCAGAGTAAATGACTAGTTGCATCTAACTTCCGAGTGAAGTCAGACAAAGTTCATAGACTTAATTTTTCATGCAAAAAAACAGCATAAAAGGCAACACAATCACATCTTTTGTTTTAAATAAAAGTAACTAGAAAATACTTTAAAGAAATAGTAATCAGTCCGTTTTAATTTAAGTGAGATTATTTAACCAGGCACAAAATTTAAGAAAAATATAAAATATTTAAAATAGTCCTTAGACATTTGACCCTGGAATTCTTTACTGCCACAATTATCAAAGTTAGTGTAGAAAGAATTATACATTTCAAACATTAACAAACTATGCACTAGTATAAGACACTCTTTTTTATATTAATTTACGTGAATCTATTTGATTGTGCATGATTAAGAAAGAAATCAATACGCTTGAAACCTATATGTTAAATTTCATAATATTTATTTGCTCATAAGAATTTTAAAACATGAGATTTTAAGCATAACATTGTGTGGCCATTTAAAAAAAAAAAAATTAAAATAAGAATATTGAAATAAGTTGTTTCCCAATTTAGAAATGAATCACTCCTTTTTAAACAGGAGTGCATAGCTATTTATGAAGCTAATTATCGGAAATAGCTTCTCTAGCTAGCTTTCTATAGGGCAATCATTAAATAAAAGTTGAAAATCACTTGTTGTCGTTGATTTCTAAAATATTAGAACTACCTCTAGCTAGCTTTGTCCCCATCTTCAAAACAGTGAAGGCAGCTCATTTTGTGGATTACGTTTTCTTCAAGCTTTGAAGATGCAGTGATTGCTAATTCATGTTCAATTTACCACTTCAAAGTTTTTTTAGTTACTATCACAAATTTATATAACATCAAACAATCATGCAGCTCTCCCTCTCCACCTGCAGAATATAAGTGCAGGGTAAGGCAATAGTATTTTTGTTGAACAATGAAAGAAGTCTCATATCGGTGGTTAATGAGATGTCTGATTTCCTTAAATGAACTTGGACAATCCTCTATCATGAGCTAGCTTTTGGAGTTGAATTAGACCCAAGATCCATTTCATTATAATTATCTTGAGATTGGATTTGAACCACGCGCCGAGTAATGCTTTATTTAGGAATCGGACCTTTATGCTTTTATGCTTTTATGATTTTAATTTTATAAGATAACAGTAGTAAAGTTTAAATGAAGTCAGATGTAAACATCAAATCTTAGAAAACCTTTTTGTTCCTTTTTATTTTTTATAGTAGTAGTAATTCATCTTAATGCAGGATGGAGACCTGGGTGCCGACGAGTAAAAGTATCCCATATACTAGGTCCTCTTCCTCCTGTAAGAGCTGCTCCTTCAATCTGAAAACTCATTAAGCAAAGAAAAAGAAAAAAGTTAATCTTATACTTCACGGAGAGCAATACATGTTAAGGTAATAAAGATTCAGTATTAAATAGACTAAGTGTAGTAGTGTACTCTGTTTTAATACCTTAAATTTTAGGTGAGATGGTTTGAGACTTTAATATTATATCAGAGCAAGCAAAGGTCGTTTGTCATCTTGAGTTCGATTGAAAGAATTATTTGAATAAAAATAATTTATAATTTATTTAGATAAACTAAAATAATAAGAGGCGGTAGAGAATATATTAAAAATAAAATAAAACTTTTTATACCTTCAATCAAGAAAATAAAATAAATAAAAAAGAAAAAGACCCTAAACTACGTTCATGATCTATATATGTATATTGACGTATGAACATAATGTTGACATGTAGTTATACCATTTTAAAATTGAATTATAGCTTAAACAAAAAAAAATATTGAACAAAAACGATCTTGCCAATGTGTTGGCAGCAGATCGGTCGACTATGGGACGGGGCTAGGAGCAGTAGGAGAAGCGAAAGTCCTTCAATCCACTCCTCAAAGTAGAAATGGAGGGTCGCTTTCAACATAATTCAAATACATAGTTCTGCTCACATCAAGGAACCTTCACTAACAAAGAAGCAACATATGATATTCATTCTTTACAGTATAAGTGATTGATTTATTATGAAATATTGCTGGCACTTTACTCACAAACAAATATGCACTTGTGGGAGAAGCAGGAGAATAACATAGTTAATGTCGATCGCCTGAACATCTCGCATGTTCATAGAAACTAGTATGTATATGTGTGTGTGTATATATATGTATGTATTTGAAGTTGAGCTCGTTGTAGAAACTCATAAACTTCAAATTCTGATTCACCTCTGATAAGGGACATGTTAAAAATACAATTAGATAAAAAAAAGTGTGATCTCTCTAATAGTTTAAGTTTTAAGATGAAATATTTACACATTGCAACGATTTATAGACCATGTACCGGTAGGTGTACCTGGTAAGCAGCTGATGAAGCGCCAAAAACAAAGTCAGAAGGAAAGGTGGTTCGATTAAATGGAGCATAAAAGCGCTTTGCAGGGATTGCAGCGCTCGTTAGAGCAAACAAATTCGCAAGGGCTACAAAGAAGAAGAAGAAGAAGAAGAAACAGAAGCTTGAGAGAGCCATTGTTGGTTTGCTTCTGTCTAAGTTACAAGTTCTAGTTCATGCAATGCCCGCTATTTATAGCAATGATATACAAAAATATTGAAATGATTGTTGAAATAATAGTCATTAAGACGACACCATCATTCAAATAAAATATGTCATGTGTGCAGCGTTTCTTACATTTAGTCGTTCAGCAATTGTTAATTTTAAACATAAATTCAATACTAAAAATACATAGCATCATTCTCCTCTATTCTCTAGCATCATTCTCCTCTATTCTCTAACCCCAATAAAACTCGAGAAATCATTTTTTTCTGTGGTTACAATAAAAGAATTATTTTTAAAAAGAAATTAATACTTTCCGGACGTTTATAATTTTTTAGATAAAACCAAACTAAGCAAGATTCACCTCTTCGACAGCCTTAAAGTTCTACTCCTTTTTCAATTTATATATATGTCATAATCAATGCGAGATCGAGGATACTTGTTCTTGATTGTCACTTCGTTCAAGTGTCTGTAGTCAATGCACATGCTCGCGCTCCGCCCGTCTTTTTTCTTCACAAACAACACCGGCGCTCACAAATGAAACACCAGGACGAACGAAGCCTTTATCGAGAAACTCTTGAATCTACTTCTTCAACTCCCTTAACCCTAAAGGAGGCATACGATATGGGGTATATAGAAAGGGCTGAGTCCCTGAAACAAGATCGAGTTGAACTCAGCTGCCCCCAACTATGAACACCATCCTTGCCAATAATTAAATATCGCTGGTTTCTTCACCGGCGGTTCCCTTGCCATTATCGTTGGTTTCGTTACCGTCACCTGTCATTGTTTTAGGTTTTTTGTACCGTCACCTGTCATTGTTAGGGACGAGAATTTAGAGAGACAAGAATAATGGGAGAGTTATTTTTACTTTGTATTCATCATAATGACCTCCTTATATACAAGTAAGATCCTCCTCCTTCTCCTAGTCTAATAAGGTAATCCTATTCTGATAGAACTATACATTCGATATTACCGTAATTACAATGTCACCATAAATAACCAAAACTAATACAATTAGACTAAAATAATGTTCTACCGACGTAGGGTTTCACTGACTCATCGATGTGACCAGACAAACACATATTTCAACTATTATATTTCAAAATAACGCTAATCAGCCAATACTGCTCTTTAAGAAAAGTCATCATTTACCAAATTATTTTTGATGATAATTGAATTAGCTAGTGATAAATAATTAAGTATTCAATTAAAGACGAGTTAAGTCTAACATAAATTAAATTCGTTGACTTATCAAGATGAAATATAAATCCAACTAGAATGTAAATGCAAAAAACTAAATTAATGTAAAAGCAACGAATTACTCGGAAACATGGGTGACAAAAGATTATTATCCACAAGATTATAAATTTAATATAAAGACATACGTATATGTGTATAGTTATAATTGTAAAATAGGTATTTTTATAATTGGTTTGTTGGATTTTTTTTATAGTATTTTATTTAAATTAAAACCAAATCAATTGATTCTTAAAATTTAAAATCAAACCAAATAAAAGGGAATATCAACTTTTTCTTTTGATTCTATTTTTTTTTTTACATTCGTAATTGTAGGTATAGCTTTTGGCTGAGAAGTCGGCAACTGAAGACAACATCAATAAATAAAGGTTTGCCGTATTACTCGATCAATTTAGAAAAGTTTTACTATGTGTCTCATACAATTTGCATTTATTATATGAGATTTCTTTTTGTACGACAAAATGGACCTACATCTTATACTTTGGTGTCCATAGTTTTTAGATCAACTTTTTTACCTCATAAAAAATGCCTCACACAATTAATGTTCGTTGTGTGAGACACGTATTAAAAATATCATCAATTTAATTTGCGACAAAATCCTGCAAGAACTTGTACTATCCTATCCAAGTATGGACTTGCTTACTCTGATTTGATTATCTCGAAATAAATGCTCAATCAATAAATGCTCAATCAACGGACATGCATGATTCATGTGTAAGTTTTATTTTTATTTTTTGAAAAATCTTGTGTAACACTGTTCTTTCATAATCAACCCCGAAATTCATAATTAGGATGTGTTTGGTAGGAAGGAAAATATTTTGAAGGAAGATATTTTCAAAGAAATTAAATAATTTCTTGTATATTTTTTACATTTGATAAGTAAGTAAAAAGTATTGTGTTAGGTTTTTGAGCATTTTAATATTGCAAATATCTTTCACATTTTGTCCAAATTCCTCACATGTTTTGTGCCTTGCCATGCAATTTTATTTTCATTTGGGTAGCCACAAAAGTTGACCATATCTTTCACATTTTTTGTGAAAAAAAATGTGAAGACCATGGTAGCCACCATATGAACATATTTGGTCTTAGTTTCACATTGTTTTGTAGTATAAAATGTGACAATGTTTTTCACATTTTTTGTTGATCATGATTTTCACATTTGTGTTGACCATGATTTTCACATTTTTTGTTGAACATGTTTTTTCCATTTTCATCCATTATAAAAGGATGAATTATGATTCACCAATTAATATATTCAAGAAAAAATAAGTTCAATCCTTAACTTGTGGGTGTAGAGAGGAAAAGTGAGGAAAGTGAAAAATAAAAGAGTTTATTAATTGAAGGAAGGTGTTCTTTTGGTGGAGCTTTGGACTCAACATCTTGTCCAGAGTTCGTGGAGTTATACGACGTGTTCGGGCTGTTGTATCCTGGAGGGGACAAGTCAGAAAGATTACTGCTGGGTCGGTAAATTTGCTGCAGTGGGCTTGAATCTCCTTAAAGAGAGCGAGATATCCGCGCCTCAGCCATAAAATTTCTTTATTGCTTCATTGTTATTTTTCAATTGTAATTGTAATTTCACTGCAAGATCACCAACAATTTTTAAGGAGAATTCAGATGGCTACAATTGAAAAATCGGCGGATGTCAAAGTAGGAGATCTAAACAAGCCATTTCGGTTCAACGGTACTCACTTTAAGAGATGGAAGGGTAAAGTACTCTTCTACTTAAGTCTTCTCAATGTTTCTTATGTGTTAACTGAGAAGAATCCAAATAAAATAGACAACACTTCCATGAATGATGAAGAACTTATTCTCTTCAAGAAAAAACTGAAAAGTACAATGAAGATTCATACAAGTGTCGATATTATTTACTTAATTGTCTATCAGATAATTTTTATGTTTATTATGATAGAACTTACTCTACTGCAAAGAAAATTTGGAAAGCGTTGTAGAGTAAATATGATACCGAGGAGGCTGGAGCGAAAAAATATGCTGCTAGTAGATTTTTTCGTTTCCAAATGGTGGACAACAAATTAGTGGTAGACCAAGCCCAAGATTTTATAATGATCGTTGGAGAGCTCAGGTCCGAGGATATAAAAATTGGAGATAACCTTATTGTTTATGGCATAATAGATAAACTTCCACCTTCATGGAAGGAATTTCAAAAAACTATGCGCCACAAACAAAAGGAAACCTCTCTTGAGACGTTGATTATGCGAATCCGAATGGAGGAAGAAACAAGGGGCCAAGATGCACTTTTGCAAATGGAAGAGAGTAACTTACAACCCGTCACAAATAAGGTAAATTTAATTACTTCAAATAATGCTGCTCCTAATGCTAACAAAAATACCTCTATGAAGCCTAAGAAGAAAATATTCAAGAAAAATAATGGTAGACCTCCCAAGAAAAATAATTGTGGTAACAACCAAGCACAACATCAACAAGCACAAAATAGAGGACCATGCTTTGTCTGTGGCAAGAGTGGGCATATTGCTCGATTTTGCAAGTTTCGGAAACGTGGTCCTACACCTCAGGCGAACGTTACCGAAGAGCCACTTGTGGCGATGATAACAGACATAAATATGGTTGAAAATGTTGATGGATGGTGGGCTGATTCTGGTGCAAACCGTCATGTCTGCTATGACAAAGATTGGTTCAAAGTGTATACTCCATTTGAGGAGCCCAAAACCATCATGCTTGGTGATTCTCACACTACTCAAGTGCTTGGAAAGGGAGATGTCGAGTTGAGCTTTACCTCAGGAAGGGTGTTAACTCTAAAAGATGTACTTTTTACTCCTTCCATGAGAAAAAAATTGATGTCTAGTTTTCTTCTTAACAAAGCAGGCTTCAAACAAATTATTGAGTCTGATCAATATGTAATAGTGAAAAAAGGTATTTTTGTGGGAAAGGGGTATGCTTGTGATGGGATGTTCAAGTTGACTGTTGAGATGAATAAAGTTACTAATTCTGTTTACATGCTTTCTTCCACTAATTTTTAGCATGCTCGTTTGTGTCATATTAATAATCGTTATGTGGGAATCATGAGTAGTTTAGGATTAATACCAATGATTAAAAAGGATTTTGAAAAATGTGAAGCTTGTAGTAAAGCCAAAATCACAAAAAGGCCTCATTTCCAAGTTAAAAGAAAAACTGAATTATTAGAGTTAATTCATACTGATATTTGTGAACTTGGAGGAATTTTAACTCGTGGAGGAAATAGATATTTTATTACTTTTATAGATGACTTTTCTAAGTATACAAATGTTTTCTTGATGAAAAATAAAAGTGATGCTTTTGAAAATTTTAAAATTTATCTCCATGAAGTTGAAAATCAGTTTGGTAGAAAAATAAAAAGAATTAGAAGTGATAGAGGCCGTGAATATGAGTCTAATGAGTTTAATTCTTTTGTTAGATCATTGGGAATAATTCATGAAACTACTCCACCTTACTCTCCTGCATCTAATGGTGTAGCGGAGAGAAAAAATAGAACTTTAGTTGAGTTGACAAATGCCATGCTTATTGAGTCTAGTGCACCTTTAAATTTTTGGGGTGAAGCTATTTTAACTGCTTGTTATGTGTTGAATCGTGTGCCTCATAAAAAGACTAAATTAACACTATTTGAGTTGTGGAGAGGTCACAAGCCAAATTTGGGATATCTAAGAGTTTGGGGTTGTCTAGCTTATGTAAGGCTAATGGATCCCAAAATAAGTAAATTAGGTAAAAAAGTTACTACTTGTGCTTTTCTTGGTTATGCTTCAAATAGTACAGCCTATAGATTTTTTAGTCTTGAAGATAATATAATAATAGAATCAGGAGATGCTATTTTTCATAAAAATAAATTTCCATTTGATTCTAAAAATAGTGGGGGTCATAGGACTAATGAAAATATTTTGTCACTACCTAGCTCTTCTACTTCTGTTTTGAAAAATAAAGAAAGTGATGATTTTGAGTTAAGAAGAAGCAAAAGAGCTAGAGTAGAAAAAGATTTTGGTCCTGATTTTTATGTTTTTAATGTTGGAGATGACCCTCTCAATTTACAAGAAACTTTATCTTCACATGATGCTATTATTTAGAAAGAGGCTGTAAATGATGAAATGGAGTCACTTATTTCCAATAAAACTTGGAAGTTAGTTGATCTACCACCGGGTTGTAAAACAATTGGGTGTAAATGGGTCCATAGAAAAAAGTTAAAACCGGATGGCTCTGTTGATAAATATAAGGCTAGACTAGTTGCTAAAGGTTTTAAACAACTAGAAGGCCTAAAATTTTTTGATACTTTTTCTCCGGTAACTAGAATTACATCCATAAGGCTTTTAATTGCTATTGCTGCAATTTTTGATTTGCACATTTACCAAATGGATGCAAAAACTGCTTTTTTAAATGGGGACCTAAATGAGGAAATTTATATGGAACAACCCAAAGGTTTTATTGAAGCAGGCCAAAAGAGCAAAGTGTGTAAACTTACTAAATCCCTATATGGCTTGAAACAGGCACCAAAGCAATGACATGAGAAATTTGATTCCTGCATGATTGAAAATGGTTTTAAAACAAACGAATGTGATAAGTGCATCTATCATAAGTCTTGGAATAATTCACATGTTATTGTTTGCCTCTATGTTGATGATTTATTGATCTTTGGCTCTAACATGAATGTTATTGATGAAACTAAAAATATTCTTAGAAGCCATTTTGACATGAAAGATCTTGGTGAGGCAAATTTAATTCTTGGAATAAAAAATACTAAAACATGTGATGGAATATTCCTTGACCAGTCACATTATGTTGAGAAAATATTGAAAAAATATAACTTTCTTGATTGCAAGCATGTTATAACTCCTTTTGATTCAAGTGTTTACTTGTTTCCTGTTCAAAGTGACAATGATGTGAAAAATCAAAAGGAATATGCTAGCTTAATTGGAAGTTTGAGATATGTGACTGATTGCACTGGGCCTGATATTGCGTATGCAGTTGGAGTACTTAGCAGGTTTACAAGCAAGCCAGGTAGTGAACATTGGCATGCCAAACGAGAGTTATGAAATATTTAGTTGGTACAAAAACCTATGGCTTGTTTTATACAAAATATCCTGCTGTACTTGAAGGCTGTACTTGAAGGCTTTACTGATGCAGATCCTTCTGTTGCGACATGAGTAGGAGGAGAAGGTGTGCTCCCATCCACGAAACCTTGCAGATTTTGGCCGCGGAGGAAGGGGAGAAGCTGTGTGCGCCAGAACAAGTAATTTGTAGAGGTCAATTTTATAGAAATATAGTGATGGACATGATTGAGAGAATGAGAAGCAGGTTGTGGATAATTGGCGGAAGGAGCAGATTGAATGGCTGTAGAAGTAGAAGAAGAAGTAGAAGAAGACGAAATGGTCATGGTGACGGCGTCTGATACCATATTAACACAGGTAATATGTTGAAGAAGGGACTGCTTCTTATTTCCTCATTAAAATAATGTACAGGCTATACACATATATAAATATACTCTTAGGTTGCAGAGTCCTATTTGCACAAGAATTCTATCCGCTATTACTTGGAGTCCTACTCGAATCGGGTGTCCTAATACACGGAAAGTGGTGGTTAGTCTGTGTTGGAGACCAAGGGGAATCCAAAATCATTTCTTGAAGCAGGTGATTAGAGGTCCTGGATAGAGCTCTTATTCCTTTCATTCAAAAATAGAGCTCTTATTTCACCAAGCTATTTTAGTAGTGTTTTTTTAATCATTCTTCTTCCTTTTGTGTTTTGCATTAAGATTCCTTTGGATTATCTTTGGATTATACTTATCGAAAGCCTTTGAAAGGCTTCAACAATTTTATAATTTTTCGTTTGGTGCAGAAACAGGGGCGGATCTGCACCATTGAGTGTGGGTTCGGGGGAACCCATAACTTTTATCAGAATCTTGTATTTATAATGTTAAACCCTTCAAATATATAAGAAATTTGAGCTAAAAACCTGGTAACAACAAACATTGCTAGCTGGGAACCCATAAGCTTCAAATTCTGGATCTGCCTTTGTGCAGAAACAGTTTAAACATATAAACTTATAACTTGAGTAAGTTTCATAATTCGATCAGTCACTTATTAGGTGATATGCTTCAGTTTATTTGGATGTTCAGTTTTGATGATATTAACTGAAGTTAAAAGAATCCTATTACTATTTGACTTTTTGGAATTCGGTAAATATGGTCTCCCTATTTATTTGATATAAAATTCCTATTTATAAATACATCATTGATGACGTTAAATTTAGTATATTAATAGTCATATTTATCATTTTACAAATTTATTGATTTTAAATATGTCAATGCGATATGACAAAAAAATTCTTATATCAAACAAATAAGTTCATAATTTTACGATTAATTTTCTTTAATATGACCGCGCATTTCGCGGGTACGAATACTAGTATATTATTAAAAAGAGGATAGTTTGCACTAGGATTTTGACAAGTGTCAGCGTAGAATAATGACACGTGGTAGTTTTAGGACAAGAAATAGTTAATTAGTTATCAGTTATTATTTTTAAATTTGAATTTAAAAAATAATTGAAAATTTATATCTTTTTAAGGAAATATTTTTCATGAAAGAAGGATATCTCCGAAAAGGAGGTAATTTTTCCTTCATAAAAGGGAAGTTATATTTTATCTTTATAGTAGTGCATGCTGAGCCTGTTAATCGGTTCGAACCGGACCGGACCGGTAACCGGTTAACAAGCCGGAACCGGTCATCGGTTTCGGTTTACAGGTTAAAAAATCGAAACCGGACCGGTCCGGTTCTAACATGTCCAAAACCTCTTTTTTGTTTTTGTTTTTTTTATAGTGTATATATATTATAGTATTTATTAGTACATTATAGGTATATTTACATATATATAAGTTATATAACCTAAGTATATTGATATATATAAGTATATTCTTAGTATTACTGCTCTATATAAACGGCAACTAAAAGATTTTGTCGTCATCACATCAAATTTGATCCAATGGAGCTCCTACACGTGGTTGTTGCCCTCATTTATTCTGTTAAGGCACTTTCTACTTCGTCCTTTTGGGCTTTTGTTATTTATGTATTGTTTACACTGTAGTAGCCTTATTGTGGATTTCTTCTTATCCCTAACTAGATTACTCTTCCGTTTCTTTTTAATTGTTTTTTATTATTAATTTTTGTCGCTTGTTTATTTTAACAAATCATGGTAAATTTATTATTTTTCTATATTACTCTTATAATTAAGTAAAAAGCATAAAATATTAGCAGTAAAACTTAGATTTTCAAAGCATAATTAATAAGAGTAATTTAGTAAGACAAACCCCGAATAAATAGTTTTTTAAGGGAAGTGTCAAGTCAGCAAAAGACAATAAAAAAGAACGGAAGGAATATATTTTTACATTATTTGTCAATATATATTTTAGTAAAAATTTTGCAACTCTGGAGCTACAGTTTCATTATCTAGCGGAACATTTATTAAGTCTTACTAATTAGTACTCCGTATTTATTTTCCTTATTTGTTTTAAACATCCAAAATTTTACTTCTTTAGTGAGCTCATATGCGTTTATACTGATTTGTGCTAGAACTATTTGCAGATATAGTATTAATTTTCTTTTACTCTGTTAATGCAGTTGAATTATTATTTCTAAATACCCTTATGATATTAGATTAATTTGTGTAAAGGCTCTAAAATTATTTATAAATATTATAGTATAAACTTGAAATCATTGAAAATTTTGTTGCGTTAGATGAATTTAGAAGATGAAAATATAGGTCTTTTCTAATACAGTTGAAAATAAAATATATTATTAAAATAAATGAATTCAAGATAGACATAACAGGGTTTGAAGTAAATAATTCCAGCACAATAAAAGCTGAAATGTTAAAGGAATAAAATGAAGTTTTGTTTTTTTATATTACAAATGCAATTATTTGAAAATTTGATTATCAAGCGAGATTTTTAGTTTATGTGTTTTTAAAGTATTTATCTTATATACCACAAATTTTAGCTATGAATGAGTACAACCGAATGAAATATAGCCGAATTGAATACAGTGAATTGAATATAGTCGAATTGAATACAACCTATTTTCGCTCACTATATATTTGGATACAGCCGAGTTACATAATTGAATATAACACATTATAGCTGGTAATTAGTAGCTACAAAATGTAAATACCTAAACTATATCTACATGATGTTAGGCGCCTACAAACAATTATGTAAGTTACTCTTCTTTTATATCATGAGTTTGGGCCCGGGTTTAGCACGGGCCTCATGCAACTAGTATTTATATATATATGTTTAGTGTATACTTATAACTTAATTTTTTTCTAAGTTTATAAATTCATATTTTATAAATTAAGTATATTTATTGTTATACCCCATTTTAACCAGGGTCAAAATGGTTTATAACATTTCGATAATTTCGGAGTTAACTAAAGTTAAGGAGTCGCCACCTAATTATTATGGTGAATTAGGACACCTAAAGATTTCTAAAGTTATTATCTAAAGTTAACTCCGTTTATGGTCTACTAAACTTAAAGATTCTAGGCAAGAGTTCAATTAATCTAAAAGGGAAGGTATTACGCATCCTTTAAGATCCGTTAAAAGACGGTTAACCGGCTGGACTTAGAATCAATTAAAAGGGCTAAGTGGTGTAATAATGTATAAAATAATTGGTTAATTATAAAACAAGAGGGAATTAGTAGTTAAAAGTAAAAAGCAGTGACTAGCTTTACATTTAAGTCCATTTGACGTTATTAAAAATGTGATGTGGAGTTTAAATAATTTTATCCTTGGATTCAGGAATCAAGAGTGCACAGCAAAGTGATGAATACTTTAAAATCTTGTTTTGTATAGAAAACCAACTTCCGTGTTGAATTCTTCATTTAAATTTCATTAAAGTTATCCAGCATGCCAAGTTAGGCAAAAAACAAAGCATGCACTTTGAAAAACGGCTTCATATCTCCTGGACCAAAGGTTTTCAAAAACGTTTGGAGTTCAAGAAATGAATATAAGAAATGGACCAAACACCTTAAATAAAATCCTTCGAACTTGTTTGGAAAAAAAAACAAGAAGCTAAAACGAGTATGTATTACATTGAATAGGTGATATAAACTATATTTTAAACCTTAAATATGATACTATGTGAGCAGACTGTGGATCAACTAAACTATTTAACACAACAAGTTTAGATAAGGCCAATAAATAATTAAAAGGCTAAAACAGAGAGGTAAGAAGCCATTTGTATAGGCCTCCTGAAATCAAGAATTGTGGCTGTTAAGTTTTGATATAGACATGGGTTTAAACACGAGATGGAATGCAGTAGTAGTCGATGTCGTCAAAGTCTCACGGCGAGACCTGCTTGGACAGTGAGAGTCTTTTACAAAGACTCCATTTTGCTCGCAAAGTGTACATGTAAAAAAAGGAAGAAATAAAAATTAGCGATATAATCTAACGGTTCTGTTGGAATACATAACTAGTTGAAGGTAAAACGAGAATGCAAAGCATGACAACGACAATGATGCTAAAACATATCATCAACATAGAAGGAGATTCTTACAGAAATTCTATACTAATTGGACAACTACCCGTAGCAAAACAAACTACATCACGTAACGTTAAATTACTCTCACTAAAGCTATTTTGGTATGACTTAAAGTGGTTTTTTTTTCACCAAACATTCTGAATAGCTATCAAAAAATGGTTTTCTATATGAACAGAAAAAAAAGGTTCTAAAGTTATAGATTCATTTCCAACGTTTCTAGCATGTCGGGTTAAAGCATTAGTAATGTCCATATTTAAACATACAACAACTTTGAGCTAAAATATAACCTTATGCCTATTTATTTCAGGCAACCACCATACAATGCTAAAAGGGCATGTGTGAAGCAATCAGACCCCAAATTAGACCTCTATCTTGAGTTGAAATGACTTTCAGTCATATTGAGATAAAAAAAAAAAGATAGGATCTCAGCCATTTAAACATCTAAGATCTATATCTATACTTTGGTGATGACAGGTCCTTACATAACATCTTGGCAGTGATTTCATTTAAACCTCTCAAAACATTTACTCTCAAGATCTTATTCCATACACAGGATTACACACAGGGTGAAAGCAAACATATACACAAGACTTGGCATGAGATTCATTCAACTGAGAACTAAGTCATACATACGGATATCTCAAGCTACATAAACCTCCCTTTAGCTACAAACTTCAACAACCCATTCACAAAAAAAAAAAAAAAAAAAAAAAAAAAGATTGTCTATTTATTTATCCTTTTGATTTTATAAAACCTATTCAAGGTCTAGTTTGAACAAGATGAGAGAGGTGGACTGATACTATCACACAATTTAACAAGTTTCCAAATTCGCTCATATCTTAGTTTCACCCTTAGTTGTTAAAAAATAGATCCCAAATTAGCTTCCTTTGTTTGAAAGAGGTGAATTCTCCCAACTACAGATGTTGACCAAGGTCCACACATGACAACCTAAACTCTTTTCATAGGAACCGAGAACTTGTCAAAAATGTCAAACGATAAAGTCATGTAAGGGGAACTAACAGTTTCTCAACTTAACATGTAATACCAGTTTTAACCCACTACTAAACTGTTTTAGTGCATTCTAACAACAAGATGAACAATGCTAATTACACACAATATTTTGACTACAAGTTCATGAAATCTATTTGCATAGCCTTTCATCTTTCCACATGAACCAGATTCAAAATTTAAATTAAGCATCATGTTTAAGCTAAATCATTTGTCAAGGGATTGAGATCAACACAGGGCAACACATAACGCTCGTTAAGTCGACTATCGTACGGACAAACCACATAATCATATTAGCAACTAAACTAAGCTAAACATATGTTAAAAACTGAAGATAGGCTAGGCTGAACCAAAACACATACCATGAACGAAACAAATCCTACATACTTTGATTGGCATACTTAGCATATAACCTGGACTAAATAAAATCTAAACTAATATATACATAAACACAAAAAAAAATACTGAATTTTTTAAAACAGGAGAAAAGAACTTTACCCTTTTTCGATGCAGCGACGGGGCATAGCGTCGAATCTACTCTCTCGTTATGAATAGATTCGGACCTCAAACCAAATGAGTCCGCAATAACAGTAAAGAGAAAATACAAGAGTTTCGGAAAAGATGATATGAAAAGTCAAATCTTTTTTAAAAGGGAAGAATAAGCCAAAACCCCTTTTTAGCATTGCAGAGAGAGTGAAAGTCACGATAGAGAGAGATAAAAAAGGGTCCTGGGAGTGAGATATGTTAGGCTTGGGGTAATGGGTTAGGTCATTTTGATTGGGCTCGATTTTGGGCTAATAGTTGTTGGGCCGATTGTTTGAGCTGATTCAAAGGGTAAATGGGCTGATAATTACCTAGGATGAACATGAATATGGAAAAAATGGGGTCAGCAGCATCAACTTTGCCGAATTGTTAATTAACTAGCCAACTTTTGTTTAGGAAATCCATCCTTTCTAATATTGCTTCTAATATATATTATATAATAATACTAATTAGATGATGATGATAATAATAATAATAGCAGTAGTAGTACCAGCAACAATAGTAGTAGTAATAATAAGAACAACAACAACGTTAATAATAATAATAATGAAAATGAGATAATTTGATCCATTCTTAATTAAGAAGCTCAATAAAGTGAATTGGAAGAAAGGAGGGTCAAAATTGGGTGTCAACATTTATATTATAAGTATATTCTTAGTATATTTTAGTTATTTTTCAAGTATATAACTTTTTAGTTTTTAATTTAAGTAGATGTATATTATAAGTATATCTGTAGTATATTTTAGGTATATCCCTAACTTAATATAAGTAAAAATATGAACACAAGTAAATAGAAGAAAGCTAAATGAGCCATATATTTTATTCATTCTTGGATAACATTTATTTGCAAGTTGTAGTTTTTTTAACTTGCAAATAATACGTGAGTTGTAAAGAAATAGTAGAATAATAAAATCACCAATTTTTAATCATTTGGTTAATTTCCCCCATATCATATTCGGCCGTGGAGATATCTTCAAAGTCTTCTATTTGGTCCGCTCCACTTGCTATCAAATCTTCAATCTCTTCCTCTTCGCCTTCCACCGCTTCTAAGTTTTGGTTGCGTCGCTCCAATCTAATCCAATCGCGAATGCACTCTAGTACTTGCAAGCTAAATCCGGATAATCAGTGTCTATGGTCTCTAATTTGTTGTCTTCCTTAGCTAAATGCACTCTCCGAAGCCACGGTTGATATTTGAACCATAAGGATATCTCGAGCCATTCTTGAAAGTATTGTATAAGCTTGCCTTGTATTTCTTTCACCATGCTAAGACATCCAAATAATCCATTTCCTTGATATCCACATTTTGCTGCATCAAATAAAGGCGATATTCATCAAAGTTTGCATTATGAGAAGGAGTTGGATGTGAATGTAAAACTTTTAAATGCGACAAACCCGACAAGCCCTTTTTGCTACTTTGAGAAGTAGTAGGGCGTGGAGCAACGGGTGTAGCATTTTCTTCCAAATTTGAGTAATGACTAAAATTTTTTCCAAACTCGTCATCAATCGCGAGCTCGGCGTCAGCTAAAGATGGTTCAACTCCCTCTTCAATTTCTAAAAATGTATAAATTTGACCAATCAATGCTCTAGTATAAGACATTTTTAAACAAGGATTTAAAAGAGAACCCAATATAAATAAAGTTGGGATGGGAAAAAACACTTCTTAAATTTTGTTGTCATATTAAAAATAGCCTTTTTATAACCGGATTTATTTTTATATTCTTGTAAAACTCTAGCTATTTCCGCTAAGTAGGCTAAAATTTCGGTTACCGTGGGATAGAATTGTTTAGAAAAAGCAAGAGTTTCATTATAAAAAATTTCTAAGAGTTCAACACATTCCTTAACATCTTCCCAATCCGTAAAATTTAAGCAATCATCATTATTAATATTATATTTGTTGCGAATTTGTTGTATGGGAATTCTATACTCATATGCTTGTTGTAGCATAATGTAAGTGTAGGTCCACCCAATCTCAATTTCTACTTGAATTTTCCTAGGTCTAAGGTTATTTTCCACACAAGAATTCTTAAAATCTCTAAGTCTTCCTCTATTAGCATTACAAAAAAGAAACGCAACCGCATCTCTAACTTTTTGAATAGAATCTTCAAAACACACAAGACCATCTTTAACAATTAAGTTTAAAATGTGACAACTACATCTCACATGAAAAATATTTTTTAGCGGAGAGTTTAATTCCCTTTTTAAAAGATCAACGGTCTTTGTATTATTAGAAGCATTACCTAAAGTAATACAAAGTGTTTTTCTATAAATGTTAAAAAGTCTCATAATAGTAGACATTGAATCTGCTAAAATTTTTCCATCGTGACGACCTTTCTCTTCATCATATAAAAAAGCTATAATTCATTTTTGCATAACCCAATTATTATCAATCTAATGACATGTAATAGCAAAAATATCTAATTTGTTAAGACTAAAACCCAAATCAGCGGTAAGAGAAACATTACAATTTAAAGAATTAAATACATGGCGCAAATTAAATCTATATTTTTTATACTAATCTATAACATCCGTTCTACAAGTACTTCTAGGAATACCCTCAAATAACGGATTATAACAACGTTGAATGTAAGTAACAAACCCCAAACCCGAAGGAAAGAAAAATGGTAAACAATCATAAGTTACCGTTTTAGCTATTTCTACACGCTCTTTTTTCTTATCACACTTAAAAATTTTACCTGGTTCGTAGGTCTATCGTCATTTGAGTACCCACCACATTTGAACCCATTTGCTTTCCCCAAACATCCATATGTTTCTTTCTCATATGACTATTTAGTGTACCCGTTCCACCATCCTTACTAGTTCCTTGCCTAAAAGCAAATACTTGTTTACATATGTTACATTTAGCTGTTTGGCTTTCTTTATCCCTTAGTCATAAAATTTCAAATTTTAGCGGTTGTCTTACGAGTTCTAGGCGGTTTATCTTGTGTATGTGATTGTGCAGGACCTGTATCTCTTATGGAATTTTCGGGGGCTTGTGTTTCATCATCATCATCATCATCATCATCAACAACAACAATTTCATTAAAAGTGTCGGTATAATGTTATTGCATTGCCTCATGATCTAAAAGTGAATTATTTCCACTAACATCAATACCTAAATTAGGTGTTTCTTCCACAAATGTTTCCTCATTAAACTCACCCCTAACAGTACCACTACTACCGACACCACGTCTAAATCTCTTCGCCATTATTAAATATAATTAATTTAAATTACACTCAAATAAATCATAATGAAAATCAATTGCCTAGAATTAAATTGCGTAAATTAAATTACGAAAAATAAAGATAGAGTTGGAACGAAGGTACCAAATTGCCGGACTAATTTCCAACAAAGTGAAGGCGGCTAGAATTGCAAATCCACCATAGCTACTTCGGATTATTGCAAAATCACCAATTCCACCAATAATATTATAATTGCAAAATTAATAATTGAAACTATAATAAGACTTTATAATATTTAATTGAGAGAAATTTAAAGTGGCTAATTGTTGCAAAGTAACTATAATTGAGAGATTGAGAGAAAGAGAAGAGTGAATTGGTGTGGATTAAAATGGAAATGAAGAGGTGTTTATATAGAGGTGGAGGATGAGTTAAAGTGTTAAAAAAAATTAGGGGGTTGGGGGGGCCAAAATGGGGGTTTGGAACCGTTTGGCAATGGTCATTTTTGCAAATGGACCGTTGGCCAACGGTCCAACCCACAGCCAATGGCTACATTTAAAAAAATAATTAATTCTACCGGTTTAACTAGTCCGGTTCCGGTTTTACTGATTTAACCGGTTCCGGTTCCAAAAAAATCGAAACCGGACTGGTATTTATTAAACGGTTGATCGGAACCGGTTAACCGGTCCCTATCGGTTTCGGTTCCGATTCCAGTTACCGATTTCCAGTTATCAGTGTTAACCGATTAACCCGAACAGGTTGACGGGCTTAGTGCATGCTCACTTCCACAAAATGGGGGATGTGACCCCTCACGTTGATAGAGTGGTTATCTTAAAAAACAAACATTAATTTTTTTATATTGAAATAATATAAGAAAATAATTGAAAGATAAAGGTTTACTACTTCAATTTAACAAGAAACTCTTTCCCGAGGGAGGGATGCTTACAGACGGGGTTGTGGAACGCCTTCCCAGCATTTTATAATCGTTTGAGGGCCATTCAATGGAATTTCTTTATCGATCCACCATACCAAGCAAATGAGAATTTAGTTCGCAAGTTCTACGTAAATTTGAAGAAGGTGAACTTCAATGATCCGGTAGTCATGATAGGAGGGAAAATGGTAAGGTTTGGAGCCCAAGAAATCAATGCCATATATAACTTGCCCAATCACCCTATTGAGCCGTTGAAGGCCAAAGAGGATTGTGGAAATGGTCGTTGGTTGGTAGATACTTTGTGTGGAGAGGGTGTAAATGTGTCGTGGTTAAACAAGAGGTCAGGAATCACTAATTATGAATTCAATGCAGAGGCTAGAGTGTGGCAACATATACTTGTGAGGAGGGTCTCTCTTGTCTTCAAACACTTCTACTTGTACGTATCCCCGTGCTTTGATCATTGCTTGTACATAGGATGGGATTGAGGTGAATATCGATCACCACATTATCTGAGATTTGAAGGGAGTACACTTATGCACCTCGAAAAAGTTCGAATTTGATGTTTCCATCCTTGATCACAGAGTTATGCAAGCTAGTTGGCGTTGAAGGGGATCCTGATGATAACATGGTAGACCCTGATTTTATTTGACCCGTGCAGAATTAAGGGCGAAGGTGGTGCGATTTCTGGCAAGAAGAGGAAGGTTCAAGTGAGCACAAGTGATGGTTCTACCTCCTCAATCGGAGGGACCTTTTGGAGAGATCAATTCCCAGCTCAAGGTTGTTTATGATGCGATGACTCAGTGTGCCGAGGGGTCCACCAATGCTGGGCCTAGTGATCTTGCAGGTGAGAAGTGGCAGAAGTTCTTGGAAGACTAGAAGACTCAGGTTGAATCGAGCAAGAAAATGGCTACTTCTGTGAAGACTTTGGAGAAGGCCTACACTGATATGGCCAAGGCCCATAATGATCTTCGGCTTAAAGTTGAGGCAGAGCAGGTCAAAAACAAGAAAACTCACAAGTTCTTGGTAAGATGTGGCAAGGGATCAAGGCTATCTTCAAATGGGCTAACCCGTCGAAGGAGATTCCGGTTGCGGATTGCTATGATGATGAGAGCTACTATTTCATGACCGATGAGAATGATAGGGCCCCGACTGTTCACAAGGAGGCTGATCAATACTTGCATCCGTAAAAGATGCAGCAAGTGTAGCAGTGAGTACAAAACAGCAGTACTCATGCAGCATCGTGACCGTCCCTAAATGATACGGAGACGAGTGCTGGCCAACACTTACCACTTCCATAACCAAGATAAATACAAGAAGTCATAGATGTAAATAACATTCAGGTTATACTTCCTACTGATGTGTCCATATTTTATGTACTTCCTACTAATATGTCCATATTTTGCGTAAATGCTAAAGTGCAATTAGAACACTCGTCTTTATTTAATATCTAGAAGAGTTTCTCAAGAGTCTGGCAGAGTATTAAGAAGCCAAAGTCCCTGTATTTCTTCATCAAACTTGACACCCATATCTAGACAACTGATCAAGGACACCCTGAAAATCATTGATATGATCATAAATAGAGCTACCCTAGTTGTATCTAATATTCGTCAATTGTTTCAGTAGGAACAACTTATTATTGCCAGTCTTTGAAACATAAAGTGTCTCGAGCTTTTCCCACAAGCTTTTAGCATTTGTCTCATTCACAATAATGATTTCGAACATTATCTTCAAACCATTGCCTAATATAGCCACAAACCTGTAAGTGCTCAAATTCTCAATCCTCATCTTCAATAGACTCGAGTTTCTTAGAAGCAAACACAGGTAAATGCAATTTCTTGACAAATAGAAGATCTTTCATCTTGCTTTTCCAAATATGGTAATTACTACCATTTAAACAAACAATCTTGCTCATATTTGCCTCCATCATTCAAATAGACTTATCAATCAACATAACCAAATATAACCACAATGATCTGATACCACTTTGTTGGGAAGAAACAAGCAATAACCAAATTGCACGATAAGGTAATAGCGGAAGAAATACCCAAGTCGAAACTTCCCACACTATTGAACCAAGAGAAGACAATAAATACTAGCACAAATGGAATTCGGGCAGCAGCTATACTAACAATAAAATAGGCAAAGTAAGCAAAAATAAATCTAATGAAAGAGACACCAAATTTACGTGGTAAAACCCCTTCAAGGTGAAGAGATAACATCCACGGGACCTCCGGCCCACAAAAGCTCCACTATAAACAACAAGAGTTACAACAATGTTCTCCAAATGGCTACAATAACAAAGCCAAGCATGGAGCAACAATACATAAAAGATAGCATCAAAACTAGTGAAGAAAGGAGAGAAATTACCCCCAAAAACTGAGCTACTGTTCGTACTCGAAAAATTGGAGCTACAAACCACAAAATTCTGATCTTCACCATTGAAATAGAAGAATCAGATGTTGAGAACCCCCAGTTCAAATTTCAGCACGATCCAACAGTTAACGAATCGGTAAACACAATTTAAAGTGGACTGTTGTATCAGAAAATTTCTGAACGAAAATCTGCTTTCTGTCTCACATTTTTCTCTCTACATGGCTGCTATGAATTCACTCTTGTGTTGTCAAAATAAGACCTAAATTGATCCTATATATAGAGGAAAGTTTGGGCAAAATTGGCCTGATCCAAATTGAATTGGGATTTTATTAATCCAATTCCACGTAGGAAGGGAAAACTCAAAAATCTAACAATTCTAACATATGTCAACGGGAGTGGTGTGTGCGTCATCAGCTCACTCCCACTTCTTATATAGGAGAAAAAGAATGTACTTTGTGCACACAGATCCTAGTACTAGTGGATCACATGGATAATCGTGATCCGGAATTGCGGTTCGTCTAGTAGTGAGCCAACCGCTTTTAGTTATATGGTGGTTGGATATTCTTTTGTTGATTTCTTTTATTGTAGGTGTCGAAGTTGTAATCTTTTTGACTTTAAGATGCTTTGGACTCCATATGTGGGCTTAGATCTATTTAATCCAAAATGATGTGTTCGCTATAGGAATTTGCAACATATTTAACTATTATATTAAATTTTGTTAGATTATTTTCTTTATTTGGTTTAAATCATTGGATTAGATGATTTGATTTGTCGCTAAGAATAGTTCGCTCGGCAAGGGGTTGTGGGTCATAGACTCTTGGAATTTTGGTTCATGACATAGTTATATAAATAGTATGATAATTTAATATCACAAGTCTTAAAAGTCTTCATTTGTTTCTTAACTTTTGTACTTAATATCAACTTTCCACATAAATTGAAATGGATAATGTATATATACAAAAATGTCTATGAATTTATCATCTGCATTTGACTCATTATTTCGTGCATAAATAGACTTCTTGTGTGACAGGGAGACATGACAACTTAGATCATAAGCTTGTTTCAACTGAAAATTGAAGTCTTATACCTGTTTGCTAGCAGAATCCAGACTTTTATCTATTACCAAGCAAGTACATAACTAATATGGAGGTGCTTCCGTCTTATTTCTGAGAACACAAAAGTAAAGGACATTGATTTTCTGTCAACACAGTACAACAGCGCTTACATAGCTAAATTCTGCTAGAAATTCAATGACACACACATCCACAAAGAAGCTAAGCCCCTCTAGAAAGAGTTAGATTATTTATTGGCCGGTATACAAAAGAAACTTCTTGTACCAGTAAGCAGATTTCTTATGGTATCGTTTTAGTCCGTTCTTGTAGTCAACAAACGTGAGGCCAAATCGGACTGTGAAACCAGCATCCCATTCATAGTCATCTAAGAATGACCACACAAAATGTCCTTTTACGTTTGCTCCATCCCTGCAAATTATTATGCAACTTATTTAGATTAAATTCTAAAATACCAAAAACAAAATCTGGAAAATAAAACAAAATCTACAAGAAATAATAGGAGTGATAGAAGAAAAGAGAAAGCTTACTTTATAGCTTTTGACAGAAACCATAGATGGCCTTCATAATACTTTATCCTCATGTCGTCATTAAGAGATTCATTAAGTGGCATTGTGCTATTATTGGCATCTGCCATCCCTGAAAATTTATGTCAAAAAATTTAATGTCTGCATAAGTTTGACTCCTAAATATATTCAGGAATTTCTTAAAAAATAACTGTAAATAAGTATTTATAAAAGGATTTTCTTCTTATATTTTGTTTGAAAGAGTTTCAAATAATTGCTCTTCTATGAGTGATGGCAAACATTGGTAACCTTGGCTAGGCTAATCTTTCAAGAACAAAAATTTTAAGTTCAAATTGAGCTAATTTAAGTACCATTTTCGGTGATGTAGACGGGAGGATTGTTATATTTTTCCTTGATGTGAAGCATGAGACCATATATCCCTTTTGGATAAATGAAAAGCCAATCCAAGGCAGTCTACAAGTATTAACAAAACCATATTAGTTAAGTTTGAAGAAAATGCTTAATTACGAGGAAAGAAAGAAGAAATTAGAAAGTATACCGGTGTGCCAATAGGTTTTCCGTCCTTTTGTGCTGAATAGAAAGCAAAAAAAAAAAAAAAAAAAGTAAATAATAACTATTATAAACTGAACATGAATACTAAAACAACAACAACATATACAGTATAATCTCACGAGTAGGGCCTGAGGAGGATAAAGTGTATGCAGACCTTATCCCTACTCTTTGTTAGGTTTTTGGATTTTCCCTTCCTATGTGGAATTGGATTAATAAAACCCAATTCAATTTGAACCAGGTCAATTTTTCCCAAAATTTCCTCTCTATATAGAATCAATTTAGGTCTTATTTTAAGAGAGAGAAAAAAATGAGAGAGAAAACAGATTTTCGTCCAGAAATTTTCTGCTACAGCAGTCCGCTTTAAATTGCATTTTCCAATTTGTTAACCGTTGGATCATGCTGAAATTTGAACTAGGGGTTCTCAACATCTGGTTCTTCGATTGCAATGGTGGAGATCGGATTTTGTATTCTGTAGCTCCAGTTTTCGAGTACGAACAGTAGCTCATTTTTTGGAGTGACTTCTTTCCTTTCTTCGCTAGTTTTGATGCTATCTTTTATGTATTGTTGCTCCATGCTTGGCTTTGTTGTTGTCGCCATTTGGAGAACATTGATGTAACTCTTGTTGTTTATAGTGGAGCTTTTGTGGGCGGTAGGTCCCATGGATGTTTCCTCTTCACCTTGAAGGGGTTTTACTACGTAAATTTGGTGTCTCTTTCATTCGATTTATTTTTGCTTGCTTTGCTATTTTATTATTGGTATAGTTGCTGCCCGGATTCCATTTGTGGTAGTGTTTATTGTCTTCTCTTGGTTCAAATAGTATGGGAAGTTTCGACTTGGGTATTTCTTCCATTGTTACCTTGTCGTGCAATTTGGTTATTGCTTGTTTCTTCCCAACACTCTCGAGGTAGAAAGACTATTTCCAAAAGACCTCGGTTCAAGTGCATCAAATCAAAGTAGTTATGAAAAGGAATCATGGTAGTAAGGAAACCATGACAACTAATGAGGAAAGCAGTACAAGGCATTCAGAAAAAAGAACAGTAACAACGAAATAAGCTAAGATACATCACAAGCAAGAAATTACATGAATAAGGCTAATATCATGACAAACAAGATGCTCCCGAACATGAATATTTTGAAAATTTTGCGAGGGTGAGGATTTGTTGACTTACGTGTTAGATCAGCATGATTGTCCGTAGAGTAGCTGAGGTTAACTCTATTAACAGAGAGCAACGGAGAAGCATAATATGTGGTATAGTAATTCATCCCTAAGAAATCCATTGACCCTTTCACTAACTTTGATTCCTCAGGTGTGAATTTTGGGAGCCGATGTCCTACAATAGCTCGCATGCTTGCTGGGTAGTCACCATATGTTATTGGATCCAAAAACCTATATCAATGGATATTAATAGCTCTCTTAGGAACAACGAGAGACTAAGAATTTGCAATGACATTGATAATTACAATAATTATCGCATAGTTTATGAACTTCAATATTTTGTTTAAAGTTAGTCATATGCAACTGGGAAGCTTGAATTTTCACTAAATCATGAATTCAAAATATAAGTAAGTAAACATTGCTGATTCTTTCATATTAGTTTTGGGGTGAGCGTTTGGTCTCCTTATATGGTATTGGGCAATTCTTCCCTCGCTAGCTAACTTTTGGGGTTGAGTGAAGCTAAGATCCATTCTTTACAAACATATAAAGAAGTCAAGAGAATACAACATATACTAAAAATTTGTAAAGTTAACCTATTTACACAGTGTTATTTTTCCGGTGAAGGGATGTCAATTGACTCTCCAAACAAGGGTATCTCCGCCCTCGACCATATACATAGTTGACACCATTTTAATCACAAACGGAAGCCATACCAATAATCTATAAAATTATCCTGGAGTATTTTATATATACCTTCTACTCTCTCCGTTCACTTTTACTTGTCCACAATAGACGTTGCACGCCCCTTGAGAAAAAACAAATGAAGTGCATATTTGACCATAATACTCATATTAATGATGTATAGATTCAATGAACTTAGGAAATAATTTAAGGAATGAGTAGTTAGTGTTAAGGGTAAAATTAAAAAAAAAATTATTTTTTCTTGATATGCTAAAGTGAACAAGTAAAAGTGAACGAGGGAGTATCATTTATAAAACTAATTTAAAGAAATATCCATTCTTGTTGTTAGCATATATATGCCCATAAAGTATTTGTAATATGACGCAGATAATCATTTAAAATGTGAATCGATTCTTGAATCTAAACATGGAACACGACAGATACGGTGTGTAGAAATTAATTCTCAATGATAATGCAATTTAATCGTTCTCGACACTCGACAGCGATTCTCTCTCCCCACCATTAAATGTATCAATAACAAGTTAGTCAATAACTGGTTGCTTGGAGTGTAGGCGTTTGAATATGATCAGCATTTAGACATGCGATTTTATCTCATGATTTTACTTCATGATCCCAAATCACCCCAAAAAGCATGACTTGGAATTCCAAATCATTATTTCAAACTTTTTAAATATAAAAGTTCATGACCCATAAGTTTATATTTTGTAAAAATAGATTCATAAGTTGGCAGATATATTTACTAATCATTTATATAAAAGATTAAAAGGTCTACAAGTTGGTAGTATATTTATAACAAATTTTACTGTTACCAACCATACGGGAAGATTATATATTAAAGAGTAATTTCTAAAACTCATGTTCAATTTTCCATTTTTTAAGTTTGATCAATTGATGTTATATATTTTAAAAATTCCTTTTAGATCGTATTAATTTTGTTATGAACTATGACTTGCTCATTTGATAAGATTGTATAAGAATTGGAAAAGTTTTGATGATTTTCACAACTTGTGGGGTTTTTATATCTATAAAAAAAAAATACAATTTAAAAAATCTAAATTACATGTCCAAACATGATTTTATATCATAATTTCATCCCATAATTTCAAATTATGTCCAAACGGCTCCTTAATCTAGTTAGAGCACTTACCAACCCAGCATAAAGTCAAGAGCTCTTAGTGGGGCCTTGAGTCCTTGAGGTGTGTTGATTTTAGGCACAAACCAATGAGTGACTAGAGTAATTCCTATCTGGCCTTTCTGAGTTTTCTGCAATTATTTTAAAATATATCAGTGAATTTGAAGTGATTCTTGAATGATGTGTATATCAAAATTAGATCAGGTAAAGTTCAAAAACAACTTCTCTTATAAAAGCCTCTGCTAGTAGTAATCAGAATCAGAAAGCTAACCTGATATTTCTCTCTGTACACCTTAACACCAGTTGCATGTGCAAGAAGCAAGTTGTGAGCTACAATGTATGGCTCAGTTCCAGAATTACCCTCAGTGCAGTTGCCTACAAATTTAGAACATCTTCCTGGTGCAAAGGTTCCTTTTGTATATCCATTCATGCTGTATGAAAGTGGCTCATTCATAGTTATCCAGTACTTCACTCGATCCCCAAATTCTTTGAAGCAAATGTCCACAAAGTTACCATAGTCTTTCCTGAATTAATATAATACATCATTGAATGTTGATTGGGATATCTTCGGAGTAATTAATTTTGTCTACTATCCTACTTACGCTATTTTGGAACTTAGAAACCCTCCATATTCGTCTTCAAGGGCTTGTGGTGTGTCCCAGTGGAATAGAGTCACAAAAGGAGTTATACCTAACATGAAGAAAATAAGACTGTGTTTTTAAAGGAATAAATCAGATGAGAACAATGAGAGAGAGAGAGAGAGAGCGAGCTGTATTTACCATTAGCAATTAGCTCGTTGAAGACATTATTGTAGAATTTGATGCCTTCTGGATTCACTCCTTTGCTTACCTTCCCATCTTAAAATGAACAAGGAAAACTTTCAGCACACAATGTGATCGCAGATCAACTATTAGCTTGCTTATTTTTTTCTTCTTACGTAATTACTCCCTCCATTCCAATTTAAATGTCTTAGTTTGATTGCAAACAAAGTTTAAAGAATAAAAAGAGACTTTTGAAACTTGTGGTCTTAAATTAAATATGTTTATAATGTATTAAAATGCCTTTTGAATTTGTGGTTTTAAACTTGACACGTAGGATAATTGAATTGTCAACTTACTAAATACAGTATAGAAATAGACATTCTTTTTGGTCATATAAAAAAGAAAAGTAAAACATTTAAATTGGGACGGAGAGAATATATTCCTTAATTACTATTTTTACTGTATATATTTCAGTAGTATCTCACATAGGAAAGTATTCTTACATGGTAAAATCCGAGACCAAGAGATAGACAACCTGAAAGCTTTCAATCCCAGTTCCTTAAGCATTTGAATGTCTTCCTATTATAGTGCTCAATATTTTTCAATAGTCAGTGAAACAAACATATATCCGGAAACAGCCTCCCTACCTCCCAAGATAGGAGTAAGATCTACGTACACTCTACCTTTTCCAGACTCCATAATGTGGGATTGCACTGGGTATGATGATGAGTGAAACAAACATATATATGCAGTTAAAAAAAAAAGATAAAAAAAAGTAAAACACTGTGTGACATATACCTTATACCGATGATAGAAATCAACAGCGACATCTCCAGTAGAACGGTCAAAGATCTTTTCTGTATATTGGGAGAATATTTTCTCCGAATGAGTTAGTATGACGTGAAGAAAGAAACAGTTAAAAAAAAAAGTTACTAGCTTAAAATATTCATATGGTTAGATCCATCACTCATGAGTTATGGCACATCTTGTTTGTTGAAATGAGATTCCCTAGCTTTAATCCAAAGAGAAGTGCATGCATGTTTTCTACAAGTAGGTCTAAGGAGATCAATTTTGAAACTAGAATGACAAGATAAGATTATTAAAGACAGAATACTTAAGACCCTCTAAATTAAATTTGGCAGCTTTATTCAGATTTTTTTTAAATAATACTTGTTCCTAATTTCCCCACGTGACATTTTTTTTTATATTAATAGTTACTTTCTCAAATAATAAATGTTCCTAATTAGCCCCCCCCCCCCCCCCCCCCCCCCACCAGGAAAAAAAAAAAAAAAAAACCAAAACTCATACTTAGCTTTTCTATAATCATTACCCCGTTAAAAGAAAAATGATAAAAGAAGAAAAAACCGGTAGCTATATTTTAATGGAGGAATAGAGAAGATATATGGAAGAAAATTAGAAAATAATCGTTCGAATGACTAAATAGAAAAGGAAATGGTATATTAGATTTTTTTACACATCAAATTAATATGAAGTGGTTGTCATTTGATATTCTCACGCTCCAAACATCATTTGAAATCACTTAGATTATATAAAACTCAAGTACATGTGTATAATTATGACCATGCATGTTTGACGAAGAAATGATTATAAAACTAAGTATAGGGGTAATTAGGATCAGACATACTTTAGGGGAATTTAAATAAAATGCTCCAAATTTAGAAGATCTTTGGGTATTTCACCATTATTAAATTAAACAAGTACCGCACGCTTCGTTATAAATCGTCCCACCGCTAGAAAATATATTTTTTATAGGTCATGATTTGATTGGTAAAAATTGGACCGCTGAATTAATATTTAAATGCTTGAGATTGAGTGAGTTTGAATTTTTGGAAGCCCATTCTATACAGACAACTAGCGAGTGTCCGATTTCTGAAATCTAAACTCAAATTTCATGTTTAGAAGAAATACTAACAATATTAATATGGTCCAAAATAAGTCTTGACAAACGATTTTGATTTACATTAGGATGAAGCAGCAAGTTTCTTTCAAATTAGGCAACTAATTCCTTTAAAGTTTTGCTTAAGATCATAAAAATATGTATAATCGCATACTTGGTTTATACGAAAAAAGAAGATGTTTTATTTCTAAACATGTCATTCTGACGAAGGAACTAGAAATAGTCCGACCGATTCATAACCGACACCCTCTCTTCATAAAGAACTCCAATTGCATATTTATATACAAGGTAGTTGGTGAATAAAACCGACGATGAAGCTTTTTTCAATTTAACTTATCCGATTTGGTTTTCGAGGAAAGGAGTGAATATTGTCCGGTTGTCCCTTTACATTTTGAGTAAATTAGAGAAAATTTTCAATTATTTTTGGGAATAAAAAAAAATTCCTACAAATTAAAGGTCGTTATATGTGTCTTTTAGAAGCTTTAAGTATTAAAGTAAAGATATTTTGTAAAAAAATTATTAAAGGTTACAAGACCAATTAACCCTTTAGTTTGTTGTAAAAAACATTAATACTTCCTTCATCCTGAAAAGAATGACAATCGAGATTCAAAATATCAGAGTAAATGACTAGTTGCATCTAACTTCCGAGTGAAGTCAGACAAAGTTCATAGACTTAATTTTACATGCATAAAAACAGCATAAAAGGCAACACAATCACATCTTTTGTTTTAAATAAAAGTAACTAGAAAATTCTTTAAAGAAATAGTAATCAGTCCGTTTTAATTTAAGTGAGATTATTTAATCAGGCACAAAATTTAAGAAAAATATAAAATATTTAAAATAGTCCTTAGACATTTGACCCTGGAATTCTTTACTGCCACAATTTTCAAAGTTAGTGTAGAAAGAATTATACATTTCAAACATTAACAAACTATGCACTAGTATAAGACACTCTTTTTTATATTAATTTACATGGATCTATTTGATTGTGCATGATTAAGAAAGAAATCAATACGTTTGAAACCTATATGTTAAATTTCATAATATTTATTTGCTCATAAGAATTTTAAAACATGAGATTTTAAGCATAACATTGTGTGGCCATTTAAAAAAATAAAAATAAAATAAGAATATTGAAATAAGTTGTTTCCCAATTTAGAAATGAATCACTCCTTTTTAAACAGGAGTGCATAGCTATTTATGAAGCTAATTATCGGAAATAGCTTCTCTAGCTAGCTTTCTATAGGGCAATCATTAAATAAAAGTTGAAAATCACTTGTTGTCGTTGATTTCTAAAATATTAGAACTACCTCTAGCTAGCTTTGTCCCCATCTTCAAAACAGTGAAGGCAGCTCATTTTGTGGATTACGTTTTCTTCAAGCTTTGAAGATGCAGTGATTGCTAATTCATGTTCAATTTACCACTTCAAAGTTTTTTTAGTTACTATCACAAATTTATATAACATCAAACAATCATGCAGCTCTCCCTCTCCACCTGCAGAATATAAGTGCAGGGTAAGGTAATAGTATTTTTGTTGAACAATGAATGAAGTCTCATATCGGTGGTTAATGAGATGTCTGATTTCCTTAAATGAACTTGGACAATCCTCTATCATGAGCTAACTTTTGGAGTTGAATTAGACCCAAGATCCATTTCATTATAATTATCTTGAGATTGGATTTGAACCACGCGCCGAGTAATGCTTTATTTAGGAATCGGACCTTTATGCTTTTATGCTTTTATGATTTTAATTTTATAAGATAACAGTAGTAAAGTTTAAATGAAGTCAGATGTAAACATCAAATCTTAGAAAACCTTTTTGTTCCTTTTTATTTTTTATAGTAGTAGTAATTCATCTTAATGCAGGATGGAGACCTGGGTGCCGACGAGTAAAAGTATCCCATATACTAGGTCCTCTTCCTCCTGTAAGAGCTGCTCCTTCAATCTGAAAACTCAGTAAGCAAAGAAAAAGAAAAAAGTTAATCTTATACTTCACGGAGAGCAATACATGTTAAGGTAATAAAGATTCAATATTAAATAGACTAAGTGTAGTAGTGTACTCTGTTTTAATATCTTAACTTTTAGGTGAGATGGTTTGAGACTTTAATATTATATCAGAGCAAGCAAAGGTCGTTTGTTTAATTTTCCCCACTAAAAGATGAAGGATGTCATCCTGAGTTCGACTGAAAGAATTATTTGAATAAAAATAATTTATAATTTATTTAGATAAACTAAAATAATAAGAGGCGGTAGAGAATATATTAAAAATAAAATAAAACTTTTTATACCTTCAATCAAGAAAATAAAATAAATAAAAAAGAAAAAGACCCTAAACTACGTTCATGATCTATATATGTATATTGACGTATGAACATAATGTTGACATGTAGTTATACCATTTTAAAATTGAATTATAGCTTAAACAAAAATAAATATTGAACAAAAACGATCTTTCCAATGTGTTGGCAGCAGATCGGTCGGCTATGGGACGGGGCTAGGAGCAGTAGGAGAAGCGATAAGTCCTTCAATCTACTCCTCAAAGTAGAAATGGAGGGTCGCTTTCAACACAATTCAAATAGATAGTTCTGCTCACATCAAGGGAACCTCTTCACTAACAAAGAAGCAACAGATGATATTCATTCTTTACAGTATTAAGTGATTGATTTATTTTGAAATATTGTTGGCACTTTACTCACAAACAAATATGCACTTGTGGGAGAAACATGGGAATAACATAGTTAATGTCGATCGCCTGAACATCTCGCATGTTCATAGAAACTAGTATGTATATGTGTGTGTATATATATGTATGTATTTGAACTTGAGCTCGTTGTAGAAACTCATAAACTTCAAATTCTGATCCACCTCTGATAAGGGACATGTTAAAAATACAATTAGATAAAAAAAAGTGTGATCTCTCTGATAGTTTAAGTTTTAAGATGAAATAGTTACACATTGCAACGATTTATAGACCATGTACCGGTAGGTGTACCTGGTAAGCAGCCGATGAAGCGCCAAAAACAAAATCAGAAGGAAAGGTGGTTCGATTAAATGGAGCATAAAAGCGCTTTGCAGGGATTGCAGCGCTCGTTAGAGCAAACAAATTCGCAAGGGCTACAAAGAAGAAGAAGAAGAAGAAACAGAAGCTTGAGAGAGCCATTGTTGGTTTGCTTCTGTCTAAGTTACAAGTTCTAGTTCATGCAATGCCCGCTATTTATAGCCATGATATACAAAAATATTGAAATGATTGTTGAAATAATAGTCATTAAGACGACACCATCATTCAAATAAAATATGTCATGTGTGCAGCGTTTCTTACATTTAGTCGTTCAGCAATTGTTAATTTTAAACATAAATTCAATACTAAAAATACATAGCATCATTCTCCTCTATTCTCTAGCATCATTCTCCTCTATTCTCTAACCCCAATAAAACTCGAGAAATCATTTTTTTCTGTGGTTACAACAAAAGAATTATTTTTAAAAAGAAATTAATACTTTCCGGACGATTATAATTTTTTAGATAAAACCAAACTAAGCAAGATTCACCTCTTCGACAGCCTTAAAGTTCTACTCCTTTTTCAATTTATATATATGTCATAATCAATGCGAGATCGAGGATACTTGTTCTTGATTGTCACTTCGTTCAAGTGTCTGTAGTCAATGCACATGCTTGCACTCCGCCCGTCTTTTTTCTTCACAAACAACACCGGCGCACACAAAATGAAACACCAGGACGAACGAAGCCTTTATCGAGAAACTCTTGAATGTACTTCTTCAACTCCCTTAACTCTAAAGGAGGCATACGATATGGGGTATATAGAAAGAGGCTGAGTCCCTGAAACAAGATCGATGCTGAACTCAGCTGCCCTCAACTATGAACACCATCCTTGCCAATAATTAAATATCGCTGGTTTCTTCACCGGCGGTTCCCTTGCCATTATCGTTGGTTTCTTTATCGTCACCTGTCATTGTTTTAGGTTTTTTGTACCGTCACCTGTCATTGTTTTAGGTTTTTTGTGTTCTTCTTAATGTGGATCTAGTACCATGTTAAAATCGAGACAGGGACGAGAATTTAGAGAGACAAGAATAATGGGAGAGTTATTTTTACTTTGTATTCATCATAATGACCTCCTTATACCGTAATTACAATTTCACCATAAATAACCAAAACTAATACAATTAGACTAAAATAATGTTCTACCGACGTAGGGTTTCACTGACTCATCGATGTGACCGGACAAACACATATTTCAACTATTATATTTCAAAATAACGCTAATCAGCCAATACTGCTCTTTAAGAAAAGTTATCATTTACCAAATTATTTTTGATGATAATTGAATTAGCTAGTGATAAATAATTAAGTATTCAATTAAAGAGGAGTTAAGTCTAACATAAATTAAATTCGTTGACTTATCAAGATGAAATATAAATCAAACTAGAATGTAAATGCAAAAAACTAAATTAATGTAAAAGCAACGAATTACTCGGAAACAAGGGTGACAAAAGATTATTGTCCACAAGATTATAAATTTAATATAAAGACATACGTATATGTGTATAGTTATAATTGTAAAATAGGTATTTTTATAATTGGTTTGTTGGATTTTTTTATAGTATTTTATTTAAATTAAAACCAAATCAATTGATTCTTAAAATTTAAAATCAAATCAAATAAAAGGGAATATCAACTTTTTCTTTTGATTCGATTTTTTTTGACATTCGTAATTGTAGGTATAGCTTTTGGCTGAGAAGTCGGCAACTGAAGACAAAATCAATAAATAAAGGTTTGCCGTATTACTCGATCAATTTAGAAAAGTTTTACTACGTGTCTCGTACAATTTACATTAATTATGTGAGATTTCTTTTTGTACGACAAGATGGACCTACATCTTATACTTTTGTGTCCATAGTTTTTAGATCAACTTTTTTATCTCATAAAAAAAGCCTCACACAATTAACATTAATTGTGTGAGACACATATTAAAAATTTCATCAATTTAATTTGCGACAAAATCCTGCAAGAACTTGTACTATCCTATCCAAGTATGGGCTGGCTTACTCTGATTTGATTATCTCGAAATAAATGCTCAATCAATAAATGCTCAATCAACGGACATGCATGATTCATGTGTAAGTTTTATTTTTATTTTTATTTTTTATTTTATTTTTTGAAAAATCTTGTGTAACACTGTTCTTTCATAATCGACCCCGAAATTCATAATTAGGATGTGTTTGGTAGGAAGGAAAATATTTTGAAGGAAGATATTTTCAAAGAAATTAAATAATTTCTTGTATATTTTTTACATTTGATAAGTAGGTAAAAAGTATTGTCCCAAAAATATTTGCATACAAACACAATGGAGCTGCAAGTGTGGCTAGGAGGGTGGTGGAAATGGGGGTTATGGTTGGTTGGATGTATTAAGGGGTGGAGAAGGGTAAATACCTATTCGCATCGGGTGTTTACTCTAAATCAGTGGGTATGACGTGACTGAATATACGAAACTATCATTTAATCACGAATAATTAATGTATAATTCTATTTTATTAAATCACTTAACTATAGTAACTTGAATTGATCTGGTGTAAATATCCGATAAGAGTAAGTATTTACCATCGAAAGGAGACTGTAAAATGTATAAAGCTTGTTTTTACTACTTCCAAGTTCCAATAGAGAAGTTATTTCGTTATTTTTAAGAAACTTATTTTCCTATTAAAAAATAATCAAAATTGTAAACCAACGAGACAAGAAAAAACTGAAAATCATTTCCCAAAATTCTGACCTTCATACCAAACACATCCTTAATTTTATCATTTTTAATAATTATACAGGAATGGTCCAACCATTAAAAAAGAAAAATTGAGGCAATCTAAAAACCAGTTTTTTCGCCCAAATTACTAAATGACAGTCTCTCTCTCTTTATATATATATATATATATATATATATATATATATATATTTCACGGGATATTCTGTCACCTCCTACCAATAACATATACCAAGTAACTCCAAAGCTAGAATAAATAGGATGAAATCGCCTAATATTTTGTCTTGTATGATTTCTTCCCAACATTTTTAATTATTAACGAATGATACGTATGCAATAAAAAACCGATATACATAACTTGTACGTATACACATATATAAGTGAGAGAATGAGAGACAAAACAGAGGACAACGACCACAGCTCACATTATCTAGCTTCATCCTTGCCTTCCATTGATTCCAAAAATAAAAATAAGGGGAAACTATAATTAATTTTTTAATAAGTGCTTCAATAATATCCCACTAATTTAAAAACAAAGATGTATTGAATACCCACTTAACACATGTTCTGCGCGAGGCTTGTACCTTTCATTGGAGTTTGGTTTGAAGATTGAAAAATGCTTTCCTTCTTTGGAATTATTTGTTTATCATAAGTAGCTTGGCTTTCCCTTTCCTGTGATAGATTACTCTTTTGAGTGCAGTCGCTATTGTTATCTTCCTGTATTCGAAGCTATTAAAACCATAAAGAGTAATACCAGTGGTGGAGCCAGGATTTATGTCAAGGGGGTTCAAAAATATAAAGAAGCCATAAATGAAGAAGCTAAGGGGGTTCAACGTCTACTATATATACATAAAAAATAATTTTCACTTTATATATACAGTGTAATTTTTCGCCGAAGGGGGTTCGGATGAACCCCCTCGGCTCTATCTACATCCGCCACTGAGTAATACTACGTTAGTTAGAGCCCGTTTGGATTGGCTTACAGCTTAAAGCTGTTTGCAGCTTATAAGCTGAAAAAAATAAGTTGGGGTAGTCCAACTTATTTTTTTTGGCTTATAAGCTGTTTTCAGCTTATAAGCTGCTTTAGATAAACTAAGTCAAATGGGTTCAATTATTTTTTTGAGCTTATTTTAAGCATAAAATGACTTTAAGCTGGCCAGCCAAACACTCAAAAAAGCTGAAAACAGCTTATAAGCCAACTTATAAGCCAATCCAAACGGGCTCTTAAACACACTAAATTTTCGAGCTCAGACATTGGGCTGTTGTTCTTATGTAACTAGTTAACAGACCGGCTGAATTTCTTAGTGTTTTCAACCATTACATTTTAAGTATTTCATTAACACGTAATGCTCTTTAAATTTTCTAGAATTAAAGAAAAATATATTTTTCTAAAATAGTTTCCTATTCTCACAAGCTACTCACTTATTCTCACCACAAATTCTTTTCAAGACATAACCATAGTTCTTACTTATGTAAAATTGTAACAACCTGTTTGGTCGTTATAGTTCTTTTGGTACTTTCGCCAGCTCCCGAGCATTGATTAGCTCATTTTTTACTCGAGGGGACCGTTGACATGCTTTCTGAGGTATCTAGACTGGATTCGAGCAACTTTGGGAAAAATATAGGCTTGAAGTGTGAAAGGGTTGACCCGAGGTTGACTTTTGTCAAACGAACCTTTTTCGAAATTCCTTCAATTCCGAGAGGTCTGGATAGTAGTTTAAAACTTGTTTTTGCGTTTGGTTCGGTTCCCAATGCTTTCGAATGCATTTCGGGACGTTGGATGGGAAATGGGAATGAAGGCGTCGGTGGTTGACTCGGTCAACGAGACCTCAGTTGGAAATTCCGAGGCCTCAGTTGGATAAGTACATCTTATACTTTTGTGTCCATAGTTTTTAGATCAACTTTTTTATCTCATAAAAAAGAGCCTCACACAATTAATGTTAGTTGTGTGAGACACATATTAAAAATTTCATCAATTTAATTTGCGACAAAATCCTGCAAGAACTTGTACTTATCCTATCCAAGTATGGACTGGCTTACTATGATTTGATTATCTCGAAATAAATGCTCAATCAACGGACATGCATGATTCATGTGTAAGTTTTATTTTTATTTTTTATTTTTTATTTTGAAAAATCTTGTGTAACACTGTTCTTTCATAATCGACCCCGAAATTCATAATTAGGATGTGTTTGGTAGGAAGGAAAATATTTTGAAGGAAGATATTTTCAAAGAAATTAAATAATTTCTCGTATATTTTTTACATTTGATAAGTAAGTAAAAAATATTGTCCCAAAAATATTTGCATACAAACACAATGGAGCTGCGAGTGTGGCTAGGAGGGTAGTGGAAATGGGGGTTATGGCTGGTTGGATGTATTAAGGGGTGGAGAAGGGTAAATACCTATCGGCATCGGGTGTTTTTACTCTAAATTAGTGGGTATGACGTGACTGAATATACGAAACTATCATTTAATCACGAATAATTAATGTATAATTCTATTTTATTCAACTTGAATTGATCTGGTGGAAATATCCGATATGAGTAAGTATTTACCATCGAAATGAGACTGTAAAATGTATAAAGCTTGTTTTTACTACTTCCAATAGAGAAGTTATTTTCTTTATTTTTAAGAAACTTATTTTCCTATTAAAAAAATAATCAAAATTGTAAACCAACGAGACAAGAAAAAACTGAAAATCATTTTCCAAAATTCTGACCTTCATACCAAACACATCCTTAATTTTATCATTTTTAATAATTATAAACCTCAGGAATGGTCCAACCATAAAAAAGAAAAATTGAGGCAATCTCAAAACCAGTTTTTTCCCCGAAATTACTAAATGACAGTCTCTCTCTCTTTATATATATATATATATATATATATATATATATATATATTTCACGGGATATTCTGTCACCTTCTACCAACAACATATACCAGATAACTCCAAGGCTAGAATAAATAGGATGAAATCGCCTAATATTTTGTCTTGTATGATTTCTTCCCAACATTTTTAATTATTAACAAATGATGCGTGTGCAATAAAAACCCGATATACACAACGACCACAGCTCACATTATCTAGCTATCCTTGCCTTCCATTGATTTCAAAAAATAAAAATAAGGGAAAACTATAATTAATTTTTTAATAAGTGCTTCAATAATATCCCACTAATTTAAAAACAAAGATGTATTGAATACCCACTTAACATATGTTCTGCGTGAGGCTTGTACCTTTTGAGTGCAGTCGCTATTGTTATCTTCCTGTATTCGAAGCTATTAAAACCATAAAGAGTAATACTACGTTAGTTAAACACACTAAATTTTCGAGCTCAGACATTGGGCTGTTGTTCTTATGTAACTAGTTAACAGACCGACTGAATTTCTTAGTGTTTTCAACCATTACATTTTAAGTATTTCATTAACACGTAATGCTCTTTAAATTTTCTAGAATTAAAGAAAAATATATTTTTCTAAAATAGTTTCCTATTCTCACAAGCCACTCACTTATTCTCACCACAAATTCTTTTCAGCCATAACCATAGTTCTTACTTATGTAAAATTGTAACGACCCGTTTGGTCGTTATAGTTCTTTTGGTACTTTCGCCAGCTCCCGAGAATTAATTAGCTCCTTTTTGACCCGAGGGGACCGTTGACATGCTTCCTGAGGTGTCTAGATTGGATTCGAGCAACGTTGGAAAAAATATAGGCTTGAAGTGTGAAAGGGTTGACCCGAGGTTGACTTTTGTCAAATGAACCTTTTTCGAAATTTCTTCAATTCCGAGAGGTCTGGATAATAGTTTAGAACTTGTTTATGCGTTTGGTTCGGTTCCCAATGCATTCGAATGCATTTCGGGACGTTGGATGGGAAATGGGAATGAAGGCGTCGGTGGTTGACTCGGTCAACGAGACCTCCGTTGGAAATTCCGAGGCCACAGGTGCGTTCGTAGTGCGTTTTTATGCGGGACTAAGTATCTGGTATGAGAGCAGATGGTCTCGGGAATTAGTTGAAAAATCAGATCGAAGGAAAATATTGGGCTAAAATTTCTGGTGCCACCAAACCGCAACGGCGACACCGCTGGGGCGGTGGACCTGCCGCTGAAGCGGTACGATCCATTTAGGCTTGACCGCTAAAGCGGTCAGGTGGCCACTGGGGCAGTCACCGTACCGCTGTAGCGCATAACGGGCAATTAAATCCATTAAATGAGTCTTAGACCCTCATTATTTTATATTTCGATATTGAAGCTTGGGAAAGCTGTTCTTGGAGGCAAATTGAAGGAATTCTTGGACTCATCTTTATTCACAATCATCTTTGATTTTCCCCTTCCCTTTTCAATACTTTAGAAATGGAATTTAAAGGAGGGTCTTGGGAGAATTTTCTCTAAGATTATACTTGATAAATTGATGATGTTAATGTTAAAATATGATGAGTCTAAGCTTAGTAAACCCGTATCTTCCACGTTTAACGTTGAATTTCAGATTTGGAGAATTAGGGTTCACGCCCAATATGAGTTTTTTTACTTGAAATCAGATTTGGGACAAGTCTTGAGTTAAATCAACAATTAATGATTGGATTCTGATTACCTAGTATTCAATTTGATATTTTATCAGTGAATTTCCCGTTTCGCCCTTGTGGGCCCGTTTCTCCAATTTGTATGGTTAAAATGAACCTAATTGATATCGTAGCGATATTAGTATCATTCTCCATGATTTCTAATTTCGAATTCGATTATGCTTAGAATACTTTGGTTTTGAGCTTCAGAGGAAGGGCAAGGCGATAGAGTGACTTGTTGGTGTTACGGTTCGGCAGTTCAGGTAGGTTATGGCTTACCTGTAGTGAGACTATGCATAGCGAATCACATATTTAGAATACAAAGTCGGAGACAGCATGCGAACCTTCGGGTATGAAGTTGGGTTGGATATTGCCTTAGGTTGGGCCCTGATATGTGTTGGGACTAGCCACCCCGTTATGTGTGTGTATTGTTCCATTTTGATGGTTGATGCTACGAGTAGTGGTGAATATCAGAATCTGTGTTACTATCTTGATTGAGATATGATTGACATACTGTTGTTGGTATTTGCATTGTGATACATTGTTGAAGTACCCGTTATTAATAATAGTAATATTGATATATTGTTGGCATACCCTTGATGGTATTGTGATATGATACATTGATGGCGTACCCCTTCGTGGTCCTTGTGATATTGAACTTGATTGTTGAATACTTGATGTACGCATTGCACTCATTCTCACACATTTATGATGCATGGCCGATACCCAGTAATGATCCGGTATCGTTGATTGAGTAAATAAATATTTGATAAGCTCCTTATTTGAGTGATTGTAAAGGCCGATGTTCGACGATCCATTCCGGAATCGTTGATTGTATGAAACTGATGTTTGATAAAATCTTTTACTTGAGTGATTGAGAGAAGGCCGATGTCTGAGGTTCAATTCTAGAATCGTTTATAAGTGCATTGCATACATTCCCTCATATTCATGATGCTTGGCCGATAACCGGTAAGTATCCGGTATCATTGATTGAGTGACTCTTTTACTTAAGTGATTGTGAGAGGCCGATGACCGACGATCTATTCCGGCATCGTTATTGCATGGCCGATTCCGATGTTATTCCGAAATCGTCGTTAGTGAATGGGCTCCGCGGGTCCCCGAGGGTGGTACCGGTGAGACTCCCCCTGTGAGCAATTAGCCAGGGTCCTGTCTGTCTGTTGGGAAAAGATCCAAGACAGGTGGCACTTAGACTTAGAGAGTCACACTGGGTTGTGCTACCGAGACGTCGATATTTCTGTCCGGAGTACATGTGTACACCTCATTTGCATGGCATTACATCTCATCAATTCCATTATTGCATTGCACCGCATTGCATTGCATTGGCTTGATTGCTATTCATGGTGATTCATTGATTGATGATTGAATTGGATATATAAATATTTCGGACTTGGTGTACTTGGGTTTAGAGGCTTTACGTAGGAGATGACAAATACTTGGTTGTGATCTTATTATCTTACACTTGTTGGATTCCTTGCTATCTACTTATTTTCTGAATTGTGTTATCTATGCTTGGTCGGCCGATGTTGCCTACCAGTACTGTTGTTTGTACTGACCTGCACTTGCTGCATTCTTTTATGAATGCAGAGTATTAGGTCGGATCTACCTCTTTAACTCGTGGCTGATCGGCTCTTTAGCTTCCACTTGAGTTTTTCCAGGGTGAGCATGGCGTCCGCTGACCTCGAAGACTCTTCTATTACTTATGTCTTGCTTACCATTCAGAGACATGATTTGAGACTATTTATGTATTATTATTCAGACCTTTATTATTCGAAGATGCTCTTGTATGACCAGACCAGATACTGGAGTGGATTTCATTTACTTCCGCACTTGTTAACTTTATATTATATTGTGAGACTTACGGTATTTTACTTTCTTTCGCTATTTTCTATTATTGTAAATGTTGAGTTAAGGGTTTGCCTACCGATGTGAGAAAGGCAGGTGCCCGCATGACCTAGGCTGAAATGGGTCGTGACAAAAATATGATCAAATTTAAGTTTTTTTTTTAGACGACATTAACTAATGGCAAACTTTTTGGGAAAAAATGACTTAAATATATACTACTATGGTGGGACCATAATCCTTACCACCACATTTTGGCCATGATAATTAAAGCTTAAGTATTGATATACAAGTTAAATATATAACAATCATTCTTATATGAATAATAATGGAGTAAAAACAATACATTTCTTCTATTCACAAAACTCGACTTGTATACAATATTTGAACAATAGCCATTATCGCATTAGGAAATTCTCTCATAAATTATCCAACAATATGATTTCGATTACTTCGTCTTTCTCTTCTTAACTCATCGTCAACTTTAGTCTTTTAATATAACTATTGGCAAAAATATAATTAATAAAACTAAAATCTTCACTAAACAAGGATTATTGTTGCCACTACCACTACTTCAATATTGATAGTTTGATGTTTGTAGAATGATGGTTCTTCATGAATCTTCGATGTATAGTTACTTCTATCCATTTATCTTGATGTAACGACCTACTAGGTCGTTATGGGGGTGACTTAGTAAACTAGACCGCCCTTGGGAATTCTGAGGCCGCGGGTGAGTCCGTAGCGTGTTTTTATGTATATGTACATGTTTGGTTTGTGCCTGTGGGGCCTCGGATTGGTGTTGGGATTTTTGGGTGAAAAACTGGTGGAAAAACTCAAGCTGTTGGTCAAATGGACCGCTGCAGCAGTTGTCGGACCTCTGTAGCGAGTCCACCGTAGCGGGTATAGGGTCGCCGCCGCGGGAGCGGGAAAGGTTAATGAGGTCCGCCATAGTGAGACATTTCCTGCTATAGAGGGACCACTGCAACGAGAAGTCGACCGCTGCAGCGGTTGGCGGGAGGCAGAATCAGCGTTTTATATTTTTATTTTCGAACTCATTCCCCACATAACTCCAATACTGTTCCCAAGAACACCAGTGGCGATTTTCTAAGGCTAGGGCTAAAATACTCTTGAAAGGTAAGGCTCAACTCTTTACTTTGTTCACTCCATCATCATATTAAGTTTCACTAGTATACGTACCCGCGCGATGTGTGGATTGTTTCAAATTAAAAAAAGAGCGGAGAGAGATAATAAAACAAATGTATACACACAGTGTGTGACATAGTGCATATTTTTTATTCTCATTTTTCTAAATCAGTCTTATTACAAATGATCATGAATACATGACATCAAGGCCGATTCTTATAAAAAATAAATATATTGATTGATCCGTGGTGAAATAATAAATCATTGCTTTCTTTATTCTTTTTTACGCCAGTATCGAATATTAATTATGTACACTATACTTTTCGAAGAATAAAGATCTGTGGAGTTGAAACATGTGGCGAGCCTTGTGTCATGCACTTCTCCACCTTTAAGCCTAGTTTGATGTCCTCCATGTAAAGGTTATACTTCTACTCGGCAGTGAATGCTACCGTCACGACTCACCAATAATTCAAATGGTTCAAGCAAATTTGACAAAATGTATACTTTGAATGTGAGTGTCGCAATCCATTTTAGGACGGCGCGGGCACCTACCTTTTCCACCTCGGTAAATGAACTCTCTATCTAATAATACATTAATTAAACAAATACTAATCATTTTAACCAATAGATATTTAGAAATAACAGCGGAACATCATAATATGATTAATAAACTCAAGGTTTAATATGATTACAATAATTTAATGATTACAGACTCGATCCAACTTCCCATGACCTGGTCTAGACTAGTACAAGAGCTACTAATGATTCCAGATTACCACTACATTCTAAGACTCTACCTCTGTCCCGGAATGAAGTGGGAGGAGGTCTTCCAGTTTGACATTGTACATTTTCGCTTCGTATCACAATCAACCACCTGAAACAATCTACACTCCAAATAGGGTGTAGCAAGTGCAATATCAGTACAATCCACGCGCACTGACTAAGTATCATAGGCTGACAATGGTTAGTAACACATATCAGTAAAAGAATTCACAAACAACTATGATAATATCTAAATCAAGTCACACGTCTATCTACCACGCATTATAACATCAACACCATTAATTCATAACTGCCGTCTAATAACCCCGAGTCAATCTCACACAAGTCATATATAAATATATCCTTCGTTTTAGTCTAGGGGTCACTCATTATTATGACACCTTTTATCCTACATCACTGTCACACCCCTACCAGGAGTATGGCGGGCCCCGACTCGTAGATCGGTAACCTCTTGACTTATCTGTTACTTTGAATACTATAAATCATAACTCAAAGAACACCTGCACGCAGAAAAGACCCAACAACCTTGTAACACCTCGTAGCTTCGGGCGAAAGTTTGACTCATAAGATGATAATATAATGGAACTAATATGAGGGTCATAGGAAGTGTTTTGAAAACCAATTAAGTCATAAGAAATGTCTTTGGGCAAAGCAAAGCTGAAAACCACTTTACGGGGCATGTTTGCAAGTGAGTTTTTAAAAGGTCTTACTTCCAATGATCATAACCCCATTATTAATTTGGAATTTGGGAAAACTTCCTTGATGAAAGTTGTAGCCCTTTGAAATATCTTTCCAACGGTATATTATGAAGGACAAACGGACATCTGTACAAAGATTTATGCCCATTTTACTGAAGCCTATCTTCGCTGGAAAATTGGTGACTTCGACGGGAATATCGACGCTCCGTCGATCTGATCGACGGTTCGTCCTTTGAACCGTCGAATGTGCATTGTTCACTGGAAATTTGATCAATTCGACGGAGCAGATCGACGCTCCATCGATCTGATCGACGTTTCGTCGTTT